>NC_042616.1:160560626-160883513 GCF_901001135.1 Rhinatrema bivittatum | reverse complement strand
AACGTTAGTATATTATAAACTGTGCAGCAGGAGCTGCAAGGGTATTAAATATCATGTATTCTGCTCTGAAAGTGTGTGCATGTTTCAGTATATGCAAATATTTCCAGTGCAAGTAAAAGCATACATTCTCTACCATTTTATAAACATGCTTGCAAATATTTTACACACAAAATAGTTATGAAACTGCACGAATAAACACCCAGAATGAAATATAGAGGCAGGTATTTTATAAAATATTTTATAAAGTATGCATGAGTACTTCTATTGAAGCCCACCTCCAGCTACTGATGGCAGTTTTTATTTATTTATTTTATTTTATTTATTTAAATTCTTTTAATATACCGATGCTCAAGACCAAGTCTTATCGTACCGGTTTACAATAAACTAGGGGGTAAACCAGTTAACACTGAAAGCAAAAAGTTACATTACAACAGGGAATGTAGAACAGGGCTGTTAGAAAAAAAGGGATAGATTAACAATTTCTAACTGGAGAGCCGTGCATGTAAGCAGAGAGCAGTTGCTTACATGGTAAATTATATACAATTTACACAGAGGAGTCGATTAGGCAATTATATAAGAGCGCAGTTAGCAGAAAACAGTTCCTTTGTGAGTTTTGTCCTCATGTCACCTGGTGGGGGCGCTGCATGAGCAATAAATCTATTTTGGTATCATTTTGAAGGTCATCTAAAAGGAACTTATTTACCACAAATTACTAATTTAACAAACCAGTTAACATGTTTTGATGTTGTGCTGATCTTTAATGTAAATGTTGCTTTTGTAAACCATTGTGATCTCCTTTTGGAATGACGGTATGTACAATGCTTAACTAAATAAACATTTAGAGAGCTTTAAATTGTGGTTAATACACACAAGAACAGATTCACACAAAAAGAACATTACTTGCTTTCACCAAGTGAGGAGATGGCCTCAAGTATATGCACATTCCTTATAAGACATCAGGTATTTGGCAAGTTTTGGGCACATAATTCATGCACAATCATTGTATCACAATAACTAAGATTTCTAAACATCTGTTGATAAGATCCTTTCAAAGAGATTGTTGCATTCATATGTAATTCCAGACTGAGGTCTTTCTCAAAGGAATCCAAGGGCACACACTCACACAGGGGCTAATGTTCTTTTCACAATTTATACAGTCTTAAGTAGCTCCAGTCCTACCGGATTAACTGTTGAGGGGGGAGGGGAGAGGAGTGGAGGATAACCTCCTGGACCCTGGCTGTTATGTTGCGCGGGCGCGGTCGTCTCGGGCAGGTGGTGAGCCCTTGGGCCACGGCAGGACCCCAGGAGGAGCCCAAGGCCACACCGTGGGAGGTGAGCTGAGCAGGCATGGTGAGCCAGGCAGGCAGGAACAGAAGCAGGGAGTCCGACCCTCAGCCGGACCTGCATGCCCATGGTAGCCAACACGGGGAAGTTGACTAATGAACGGTCCTCCGACTGTTCCCGGCCCTTTCGGACCTGCCGCAGGGAACGGCAATGGGCAGCAGGCCGGACAGAGGCGAGGGCAGACAGAGTCCTTAAACAGAAGACATCAAACGGGGCAGAAGCAGGCTGAAGCAAGACGGAGACATCAGGACAAGGGCTGAAGCGAGACACAGGAAAGGCCCAGGCGAGCAGGAACTCCGATGCTGGGATACTCACATCCGAAGCCCCCTCGGCTGGCAGAAGCTCAAGAGCCCGTGGGACGAATCCCTCCTGTTGGCCACTCCAGGGCCCAACAGGACAGAAGGCTCAGGAGCCAGGTCAAGGCAGAGACAGGTAGACATCCGGACAAGGGCTGAAGCAGACACTGAAGACAAGGCTGGACGGGAACATTGCACTGTCCATCAGGGCGCCCTACTCAGCCTGCCCGTGGGACTGAGTCACGGACCACCCTGTCCCAGACACGCCCTACACAGCCTAGGAAGGCTGGTCAGGGACCACGCTGAGAAGGAGGGCGCGGGGAAGACCCAGGCGAACAGGAACTCCGATGCTGGGATACTCACATCCGAAGCCCTTTTGGCTGGCAGGAACAGGAGCAGACAACAGGCAAAGACACTGGACAAGGCACCATGGAAGACCTGGATCAGCACGGTTACAGCCAACTGTAAGGCCTGATCGAAGGCCGAAGACAAGCAGGAGTCAGAGTCACGGACCGGAGTCAAGGCAGGCTGAAGACAAGCAGGAGACGGAGTCACGGACCGGAGTCAAGGCAGGCTGAAGACAAGCAGGAGTCGGAGTCACGGACCGGAGTCAAGGCAGGCTGAAGACAAGCAGGAGTCGGAGTCACGGACCAGAGTCAAGGCAGGCTGACGACAAGCAGGAGTCGGAGTCACGGAGAATCAGGATAGGCCACAGACAACTGTGTAACCCAATCCGAAGGCAAAGACACAGTGAACAGAAAGTCCTTAAATACTGGAGGTAGAAGGCAACTCCCTGGGAGGAGCTTGCCAGGACCGCCCACCGCTGGTCCTATAACTAGGGTAGAGAGCTGCGGGCCAGCCCCTAGAGAAACGGGCGTGGCTGGAAGCAGGAAGTCCAAACGCTGAGGCTTGCAAGCCACAGACATGCCTCAGGAGCAGCTAGGCCTCTCAGGCCCTGGAGCAAGTCCTGGATGATGCGCAGGCGAGGCCCTGGCTTCAGAGCGGCCTCTGGAGGAAGGTAAGAGACCTCCTGCAGCGCAGCAGCAGGGGGGATCGCAACATGTTAGTTGTTGCTCCCTTTAGTTAATGCCAGTAATCGCTCTGGACTCAAAGCTGGTGTTCCAATACAACTTTACTGATGAATATCTTTGACAAATGACACTGTTTACATGTCTCTTTTCATACAGAACATAATTCAGAGTTACTTTTGACAAATCTGCAATTTCTTCAACGGAGATTCTCATCCAGATTCCTCCCTACTTTGGAATAGTTTGGGGCTTCCTCCTGAGATATCTGTACTAGTGGGGGTGGGTGACTCCTCATTTACCACATCTTGAATCAGATATTTTAATATCAGATTCTTACTGCTATTCACTTTTCTTTTTTTTCTCCTTTGTACCTAAAGGGTGCATTCTGTCTTCTCCTTTGAATACCAGATGAGTATTTGATGTGGTTATGCACTGGAAGGGTGCCCGTTTTACTCCCTTCGGACACTGTTTGAATGTCCAACTTCCTCCAAGATTTCTTCTGGTGGGATGATGAATATTTTGGGTTGAGAGAAACCAAATAATCCAAATAAAACAAATCTCATTGTTCAAAACGGGAAGGAAGGGTGGGAAAAACTTCCTTCAATGAAATTTCAAACTGGAAACTCCTCTCCTCAATCAAAAAGGAAAACTTAAACAAGAAAGTTTCTTAAATCTTCTGATATCCAGCTTTCAAAATGCTGGGCCTTTTCCATAACAAAAGGAATTCAACAGAAACAATCCTCTCCTTCTAGCTTCCCAGCTAAATGATCCACACATATTCTAGGGTTCTCTGTCTTGTATAGCAGCGGGAAGCAGCCACTGCAGCAGCCTCACATGAGGGTGCTGTGAGTATGCTCTTCTATCCTGCTCTACATGCATAGCCTTTTAAAACTAAACAACTTTGTCTATCACATAGGTACTCCAAGGAAATAATATTGGCATGTTCCACAATTTTATTTGATTTATCAGAATGTCAAAATCTTGAATCATTTTTGTTAAATCTGTGTGGTAACTGGGAGCAGCCATGGCTTGGGAAACAGCTAGGAGGAAAGACAGGCACAGACTCTGGCTGTTTACACACACAAACTTTATTTACAATAACAGAAAAGTACAGATAAAAGGCTGCTTACCTTTTCAGACCTTAGGTATTCAAAGTCCTCAATGTATAATGGCTTCCTGCCTTCTTCCTGGGGCCTCTAACCCTTCTGGGCCCTGACTCCTTATATTGTGGATATATTGTGGTGAGGGGAGCCTCCCTTTACCCATAATCACTTGTGGGGCCAGTTCTTATGGAGGACTAGACCAGACAGATGTGGCCAGTCCTTTAAGGTATTCTGAGGGAGTTTCCTATATACTCCCTCACATACCCTCCCCATCAGCTCAGCTTTGCTAGAGTGCGTATCTGCCTGTATGCGGGCTAACTCCCTGAACTAGGATCCCATTTCTCTCATCATGAACAGGGGAAAGACTGATTTGTCTTTGCCTATATCCCCTTTTTATCAGTGCCTAATGCCTTGCAATCCCTAATGAATGTAGCTGATTGAGGTGCTTTCCTCACTGGTTCTTTTGGGACTTCGCTATCCTAGGCTGCTTGTAGTATAAACTCGAATCTTCGCATGGGGAGGTTTCCTGACAAGACAGTTCATTACAGTCTGGAGAATTCTGACTCAACATAAGGTAGCCCCAGAGTGTCTCACACTGTGGATAGTCTCAGCCAAGTACCACAGGGTATTAGAGGTGAGCAATATTCCTACCTCTAGGCATGCCTGATCAGCTGGGGTCATCAACACAATGTGGCTTGTTGGGTATCATTTCTGGTTCCCATGTACACAGGCAAGGATTACTGTTTTCTTCTCATTGAATGATATTTTCTTGGCCAGGTCTCTCCAGACTAGAGTGCTTAGACTCCCTGAGTCCATCAGGGCTTATGTGGGGGACTCCTCCACTTCCACTGGGATCACAAACTCACTAGGTTGTGAACCTTCCTTCAGGTTACAACTGGAAGTCTCTGTTAATCTATGCTCCTACTCCTTGTCTTCCCACCAGGGATATTCTTAGATAGTATGTGCTTTCTCTCCACAGTGGGAGCATACCTGTGGGTTTAACTTCAGGGCCTTCCCTTCTTGGGACAAGTTACTTTGTTCCTGGGACCTCAAGGCCCCAGTGTGGGCCAAGCCATTAGGTTGACATCCATCGACCCATTCTTTTTCAAAAAATAGTCCTTGGTGATGTGGCCTCATTGTCCACACTGAAAACATTCCTGGGGGTCCAGACTTTCTGCTCGCCCTCTTCTGGATGCTTAGCTTCCCCTGTGTGGTCCTTTAAATCCATCACAGGTCATTTATTTTCCATAACAGAATACTCTTCTGCAGCGGTGCTTGATAAAAGGCATAGGCCACCTCTACAGCTTACTACAGTGTTACCCTGGAGTGCTGCATATCCACCATCAAATAGCTGGGTGTAGGCATTCTAAGAATTGCTGGAGTCGGAAGATGTTGGCCACTTTGAGGCCTGATTTCCCATCCAGCTCTACATCAAAATGGTGCCATCCACTGGGGTGAATGTGCCAGAGTTAATTAACTCCAGCGTGACCCCCATGGATGTCATCAGTTGAAGAAGAAAAGAAGAAGAGGGTGTCATTGGAGCTGCTCCAAGGCCTAGTTTCTGGGCCTGGGCCTGACCCAAGGCCCAGGTGTTGGGATCCAGTGTCCAGGCCAGGCCCCAGTGTTGGGCATGGGTCCGGGCCAAGGACCTGGCATTGGGACCCAGTCTCTGGGTTGGGTCACAGCATCGGGCCTAGGTTTGGGCCCTGACCTAGGCCGATGCCCTTTGTCAGGGACCCAACCTCCAGGCTGGGTTTGGGTCTGGGTCCAGATCAAGGCCCTGGCATCAGGACCCAGCCTCTAGGCTGGGTCACTGCATCAGACTGGGCCAGGGCTACAGCCTAGGCTGAGACCCAGGTGTTGGAATACAGCCTAGCTGCTTCCACAGATCCCTGATGATAATTCATTGATCGGAGAGGGTTCAGGTCTCAGCCAAAGCCCTGGCATTGGCCCAGGCCTCAGCCAAGACTCCTGTATCACGTTTAGACCTAGGCCACAGTCCCTGCTTTGATCCTCAGTCTATGCCCTAGGCGAGGCCCCAGCCTCAGGCCTAGGCCTAGTTCCAATGTATTCATTTAAAACAAATGCAACAAATAAGGTTTGTTTCATTTGGGGCCCTTGATTCATTTCAGGGCCCCTGAATGAAATGAATTGCCCTTATTCGTTGCATTTTGCAGATTCATTTTAAATGAATGCACATCTCTAAAATTGAATGGTTTTTGAAACCTCCAGTGAAGCATAAACTGGAAACTGTGAAGATGGCAATTTATTAAAACAGAGCATACTGGGTAACCAAAATGCTTAGTCTACAAATTCTGTGCTTTTCACGTAATTTTAATGGCTTTGATTTTTTTCAAGCGTGTTCTATTTTGACAACTCTTTTGGTGTAAGTGATCTTGTATGACGTTATCCAGAATCAGTCCCAATTAATTTTTGTTGTTCACCTTGCTTTGAAAAACAGTCTTTCTTTAGTGTTGTTTATATAGGGACCTTTCCCTTTTGGCTTTCTTTTGACTGTTCCTTTATATCCCTTTCCTGGCTGGCTACCATCTACCACTTTAAATGGTTTTGGTTCAAGTTTTTTGAAAGATATCCCAATCTGAGTTTCCTTTTTAGCCTTGGTTCTATACACAAAAGGGCGGATTTTCATACTCCGCGAATAGGCCTACTTTTGTTTGCGCTCCAGGCGCAAACAAAAGTACGCTGGATTTTAGTAGATACGCGCGGAGCCGCGCGTATCTGCTAAAAACCTGGATCGGCGCGCGCAAGGCTATCGATTTTGTATAGCCGGCGCGCGCCGAGCCGCGCAGCCTACCCCCGTTCCCTCCGAGGCCGCTCCGAAATCGGAGCGGCCTCGGAGGGAACTTCCTTTTGCCCTCCCCTCACCTTCCCCTCCCTTCCCCTACCTAACCCACCCACCCGGCCCTGTCTAAGCCCCCACCTTACCTTTGTCGGGGGATTTACGCCTCCCAGAGGGAGGCGTAAATCCCCGCGCGCCAGCGGGCCTCTTGCGCGCCGGGCCGTGACCTGGGAGCGGGTACGACGCCCCCGGACCGCCCCGGGCCGTAGCCACGCCCCCGTACCCACCCCCAAAACGCTGCCGACACGCCCCGAAAACGCCGCGACGACCGGGACCGCCCCCGACATGCCCCCGACACGCCCCCGACACGCCCCCCTCGGAGAACCCCGGGACTTACGCGAGTCACGGGGCTCTGCGCGCGCCGGTAGGCCTATGTAAAATAGGTGCACCGGCGCGCAGGGCCCTGCTCGCGTAAATCCGCCCGGATTTACGCGAGCAGGGCTCTTAAAATCCGCCCCAAAGACTGTTATGAGATTGTATTGAATGTGCATTTCTGTGTTACCTCTCCTCCAACACACACTAATAACTTAGAAATTTACATAGCAACATGGTAATTTTTTTGGAGGGTGGTGGTGCAGGAAGAGGCATAAAGTTGGCAATGAGTGTGTTCCCTCCTTCCTTACAATCTTGAAACAGGAGACCTTGATGCACCAAAATGTGTGGAACTAAGTCCTTGGAGGAACATAAGACTTTTCCAGTTTGAAAAGTTACTGAGTGATTTGAGAGGGGCATGGGAGGTAGGCAAACTGGGCAACTTTGTTATGAGAAATGTATTTGGAGTTGAACCAAAGTTATGTAGAAAGTTACACTTTCGTTGGTTTAATAAAACACTGGCCTTTTTAAAATATCCATGACAATCTAACTGTGCGGTCAAGTTCTTTGTTTATCTTCTGTACTCAGCCTATATTTCATACATAGTATAGAATAAGGCTATTTCAATATTTTGTTTACATATCCTTTCAAAATTTCATGAACATTGTCTGAAGAAACAGTAAATTGTGTCTCAGAATTAACACAATGACTGCACTGTATGTTTTCTGCACAGACAGGTGCTACAGTTTCTATATTTGCTATCTGGGAAGTCCAAAATTCTACCCCCACCAATAACTAACAATCTCTAATGCATGTTATTCTAATGGACTTGATTTAGGCTTTTGCTAAAGTTGCATGTCTGTCAAATGAAAGGGACATATGCACTAGACAAGATGGGCCTGCTTGAATTGAACTTTTCTTGTGTGCATTTCCCATCTCTGTGTGAAATAGCTGCCTACATGCAGCAAAGATGTGAATTTAGTCCAGAATTATGATTGGAATTAAGAAGTCTTTCCACCTGCTTTATTTTCATAGATCTCAGCATATCAGTAGTATCCTAGTATACAAAACATATTTATGTCTAAATCTTTTTACATGTGTATCATAGAGTATCCCATCCTACGAAGATTGTATTGCCCTTTCAAAATTGGGAACCTAAAGGAAAACCTACTGAAGAAGGGGATCTTGGAGCACTGGTGCAACATACATATGAGGTATTATCTGTAACAAGTTTTATGGTACGGTTCCACAGTGCTTTATGGCTTTAATTTACTGTGAAACTAGAATCATCTATCATATGCAGCTCTTCAGCGCCCCCGGTGTTGCTTTTTTTTTTTACACTACAGAATTGTTAATTTTACATGAAGTGAATGCTTATATTTTTAAGTAAAATATAGATGATAGGTAACATGACTCTGTCAGGCTCAGCTTTCCTCTTAAATGGCTTCCCTATGTGAAAGAAAAATGGCTTCCCTATGTGAAAGAAAAATGTACCTACCGGCACTGTGGAAAGTTTCAGAAGGGTATATGAGAAGAAAGTGTTGTCCAATTTGAATCAATCGAACATTTTAATTTTTCAAACTAATTTCATTTTAATAAAGCATGCCCCTGTAATTCCCATATTCATTTGGAAGTGGCCATTTTCAGAACTGTAATATGAATTACTTTGCATGGTATCTGATTTACCTATGATTTATTTATTTATTTATTTATTTATTTAAACTCTTTTCTATACCGTCGTTAAGCTAGAAGCCGTCACAACGGTTAACAATAAAGCACTTAAAAATGTAGCTTTATTTTAACATCTAGACAGGTGCCTGTAAGGTATGGTACAAAGTTTCATAATAGCTATAAGATGCTAGGTGAGGTTGTGTGTTTAGGTTTATCAGGTCGGTTCAAAATTATTAATAATCTACATGTTATCTGTTACTGCTTAAAAGTAAAAAAGTAAAATACACTCATAATGAGTAGGGGTGTTGTGTCAAAGCACAGACTCATCGCTTTCTGCAATTCTTTGGATTTTATTCTCCCTTCTCTTTGTGGTATGCTTGTTTAAATAGCCATGTTTTTAGGCTCTTTTTGATGTGTATTTATTGATTATAATGAATTTACAACTCGATAGGTAGAATAGGCAGCTTTAAAATGAGAATTAGGTTTCTACAGTAAGCTGAAATTTTAAAATGATCTTAGTAAAAAAATGCTAAAACAAACTTCATTGTTTATTGTAAAGTTAAAATGTCAAGTGATGAACATTTATAATTACAGAACTCACAGAATGTTTAGATATATTATGAGTCATCACTCCCTCATTACTGGTTTCCCAATTAAGTTAATTATGTACTATAATGCTCATATTTCAGAAAACTTCAGACCTAAGCCTCAGATAAGCAAACCTCCCAAACTGAGAAATTCTTAAAATAGCTGCTCAGATAATCATAACTATGCAAGCCTAACATACATCACTTTCCTTTTATCTCCCATGCCAAATAAGTGACTTAAAGTGTTCCACCCAGTGGACTAAGCTCAGTGTTAACTGTGCTTCCTATTATAGAATTTTCTCAACAAAATGTCACGGCTGCTCTACACCTCCATATTGAGAATCTGTAGCGGGAGACTCTTATTAGTCTACAAAATTATTTTTACCAATATACAAAAGAGCTAATTGGTTTGTTATAAGGCTTGTTAAGGAAGAAACTGACTGCAAAAAGAAATAGAGGTTGATATTTAAAGGGTTTATTTATGCATATTTTTGAATACTCTGATAAAATCCAATATTTTAATAATCCCCCGCCCACACTGTCCAGCCAAAATTTTTACCAGGTAACTCATTTCCCTCACAAAATTTATCCACATAAAAATATGTATGCTAAAGTTTTAACCAGTGAGCCCTGATATTCAGCGCTGCCCAGCTAAAGTTAGCCAGTGTAAGTCTAGTTAGAAAAGTTACCCAAATAATTTTATCCAGGTAACTTTAATTGCTTGTATTCAGCAGAACATATATCTAGGTATGTTTTGCTGAATACCTTGGTATCGTTATCTAGATTACTTTACCCGGGCAACTTTCCTGCTCACCAGCCCTCTGATTATTGACTTTATACTGTATAGAGTTTATGGAGGACAGCATCAACTGGTTGCAATGAACATTTCTTTATAAAAGATATAGGAAGGAGCTTATTGTAGTTATACAATATAAAGATTGTAATGCTTTGCATACAGGAATATTTCTATTACTTTTTTATTCCAAGCACCAGATCCACTGTGAAGTTGTAGGTGCAATCATACTGGAAGAATGACAACAGTAGAAAACTGTTTAAATCAAGGAGTGCTAACTTTGAACTGAAAAAAAAAAT
Organism: Rhinatrema bivittatum; assembly: GCF_901001135.1. NCBI lineage: Eukaryota > Metazoa > Chordata > Amphibia > Gymnophiona > Rhinatrematidae > Rhinatrema > Rhinatrema bivittatum. Next base: position 160,873,220 of record NC_042616.1, on the reverse strand, counting down.
TGATCAGGAATTAGAATAATTTAATGCAGGAGTGGGCAAATCCAGGTTTTCAGGATATCCAAAATGAATATGCATGAGGCATATTTGCATGCATTGCCTCCATTGTATGCAAATATAGATCATGCAAATTCATTTTGGATATCCTGAAAAACAGACCTATTTGTGGCACTCCAGGACTGGACTTACCTATCCTAGCTTAATGGAATGGTTTGAGCAGCATTTGAAAGGAAACCACTGCATGCGAGATGAGAAATAACAATAGCATTTTGAGTATATTTGGTGGTAGTGGTTGATGAAAAAGGATCCCCTATAGTCCTACAGTATTTATTTATTTTTTTATTTTAGAAGCATGTTAACATATTATTTCTTAATTTGGCAGCTGCATAATATAGGTCCAAGTGCCATCAGTGAGACCCTCCTCCATGTTGGATGGCCATTTTCTAGTCGAGATGAGTTTCTTCTTTATATTTTCCATATTCAGACAACGGGACCTTTACAGTGTCAAACAAGTACTGCCATCAACCCATTGCAAATAAAGGTAAGGCATTCCTTCATGTTGTTTGCCTCTTTTACACTTCTGCATAAAAAAGCTGGGTTGGTATACCCCGATACAGATATACGATCTTCCCAATGTGTGTTATTGTCTATACCCACTTGTCGGGTTTTGAGGACATCTAAACTGGAAGCCAGAGCTTTGGAAGAAGAATATCATCAAGCTGGGTGGGCAAGTGGATTTTGACCAAGGGGGGTAGTGTGTTGCTCTGACTCTTTTTTTCTTTTGTTTGTCTGTGGTATTTTTATTTATACTGTTTACTCTGCAAATTAATTGGGTTAATTTTTTGGTTGGGTAAGCAGTTAAGAAATACTTTTACATAAAAAAATTAAATAAAATCAAGACTCAAAATATGAGCTAGTTACTTTGCATATTTACTATGGGAAAGAATTGGGACTGGGGAGTATGTGGCAGGGTGTAGAAAGGGGCTTACTCAGAGGAAAGATGGGTAGGAGAATGGGGTTGCTCTTAAAGGGTTTCTAGGAAAGGTGCTGTGGTAAGTGGCACACTGAAAGTAAGGTGGAGGAATGTGATGAGGGAGGTCATTTTCAAAGGATTTATGCATGTAAATGTAATATACTATTATAGCGATTTTCAAAAGCCAAATTGCATTCTTAAAGTGTACTTACATGTGTAAAACCTATTGACAATTCAATGGCATATATTGTAGCAATTTTCAAAAGCCCATTTACACATGTAAACCTGATTTTAAGTTTGTAAATCTTTTTGAAAATTACCCCTTAAGAGCCTCATTTTCAAATCTGTCCACGGTAGAGTATTTGCATGTGAAAGTGGGTAGGTGGAGATTTTAATGCTAGTATTTTATCGCTGCCCAGTTTACTAAATTCCGCAGTTTTCTGCTCCAAATGTACATGCGTATGTTTCTGCACATGTGAATATTTCCAGTACAGGAAAACATATTCTTTCTCTCCCCATTTTATAAACATATGCATGTATAATTTAGGAGAATAAAAAATATTATATTTATATGTAATTACCCTGATTTATACAGGGAGGCAGGTATTTTATTAAGTATGCACATATACTGTTTTGAAAATACATATATGCGTGTTTACTGGGAATCATTGTTTTGTAGATACCTCAGCCAGTTTACCCAGTCCTCCTTCAGTACACTTAGGGGTAGAGTTTAAAAAGTTGCATGTGCGCGTCCATGTGCGCGCACTACCCGGCACATGCACATGGACGCCCGATTTTATAACATGCATGCACTGGTTATAAAATCGAGGGTCGGCACACGCAAGGGGGTGCACATTACTGCAACTTGCGCGTGCCAACTCCTGCGGCCTTCCCCCGTTCCCTCCCTGGCTGCTCCAATTTATTTATTTATTTATTTATTTTAAGGCTTTCATATACCGATAACCGTTTGCACATCGTATCGGTTTACAATGAACATTGCGCTTATATATTGTAGCATAACAATTACACAGAACAATTGGTATGTACATGTTTCTAATATGGCGAGGGTATAGGATTAACAAGTATGGGACAAAACTATTTACAGGTTGATCGGTAGTGCTAGCGAGTCAAGAAATTTTGCATGTATTCACAGTAGAGAATAAATAGAGGGCTGTTAGTGGAAGGCCTGTTTGAAGAGCCATGTTTTTAGTTTTTTTTTTTTAATTTGTGTGCATGGTTCTATGCGGGGATCGGGGGGGGGACTGTGTTCCAAATTGAGGGACCTGCTATCGAGAATGCTCTGTCCCTTGTGGAGGAGAGGTGTGTGAGTTTTGGGGAGGGTGTGTGGAAGGTTCCTTGGTAGGCGGTTCTGGTGGGTCTGCTGGATGTATGGAAGCGGAGTGAGTCGTGTAGCCATTGTGTGTTTTCGTTGACTAGTGTCTTGTGTATAAGGGATAAGCTTTTGTATTGAATTCTCGAGGCAATAGGAAGCCAGTGGAGATCTCTTAGTATGGAAGTAATGTGGTCCTTCATGTGTGTATTGGTGAGGATTCTAGCTGTGGCATTCTGTAACAGTTGTAGGGGTTTGATGGTAGAGGTTGAGAGGCCTAGGAGGAGGGAGTTACAATAGTCAATTTTGGAGAAAATGATGGTCTGGAGCACAGTACGGAAATCAGTGACATGTAGGAAAGGTCTTAGTTTCTTTAGTATGTGGAGTTTGAAATAGCATTCTTTTATGGTGGATTTAATGAATTATTTTAAGTTCAATTGGTTGTCGATTATAACACCTAGGTCTTGTGTATGTAGAGAGATGGGTTTGAGGAGGGGTGAAGAGTTGGAGTAAGTATGGGTGTTGAGGAATATGATGAGGAGTTCTGTTTTGGAGGGGTTAAGCGCTAGGTTCATGTTTGTGAGGAGTTGGTTGATTGTGGAGAGGCAATTGTCCCAAGTCTTTAGGGCCTTAGGTAGCAAGTCAGTAAAGGGGATGAGTATTTGGACGTCGTCCGCATATATGTAATGGGTGATGCCTAGTTAGATAGGAATTTGCAGAGGGGTAACATGTAGATGTTGAAGAGGGTAGAGGATAAAGAGGAACCTTGGGGAACACCACGGTTAAGGTTAATGCGATCAGATTCATGGTTACCTTGAAGTGTCTGTTTTCAAGGTAGGATTTAAGCCAGAGTAGTGCTGTTCTTGTTATGCCAGTGTCAGAGAGTAGTTTTAAAATAATTTTGTGGCTGATGGTATTGAATGCAGATGAAATGTCGAGCATTGCCAGGAGGTAGGAGTGACCATTGTCCATTCCTTTATGTTGTCAGTTAGTGATATTAGGAGTGTTTCTGTGCTGAGGAATTTACGGAAGCCAAATTGGGATGGGGATAGGATCTTGTGGTTGTATTCAGAGAGACAGAGGTTGACTATTTTTTCTGTGATTTTGGCTAGAAAAGGCAGGTTTGAGATGGGTTTAAATTGGAGAGATCTGTGGGGTCGAGGTTGGGTTTCTTGAGGATGGGCTTGACAACTGCCTGTTTTAAGGTGGAGGGGACGCTACCTTGTGTGAGGGAGCAGTTGATTATTTCAGAAATGGGTTTTGCTATTATGTTGGGAATGGATAGTAGGAGTTTGGTAGGGATGGTATCATTTGGATGAGAGGAGGGTTTAGTTTTCTTTAATAGGGTTTCTATTTTGGCTGAAGAAGTTGTTTTGAAGGAGTCAAGGGTGGCGGTCATGTTTAAAGGGAAGAAGTTGGCTTTGGAGGTGTCAGCGAGAAAATTTACTATAAGTGTGGAGATTTTGTTTTGGAAGAAAAGGGCAAGGTCATTACATTTACTTTTGGAGCCGGTGTCTGAAATGTGTGTGGTGGAGGTTTTAGTGAGGTCGGATATGATGGAGAAGAAGGCCTTGGCGTTGTACTGGAAGTTGTGAATTTTATGGGCATAGAAGTCCCGTTTTGTTTTTTGGATGGAGGTCCTATAGGCATGCATGGAGGCATTGTATGAGGCACGTAGTGCAGGTGAAGGGTGTTTTCGCCATTGTCTTTCTTTGTTTCTTAGGTCGTTCTTTAGCTTTTTTAATTCAAGAGTGTACCATGGTTTGTTGTTGTTGTGGACTGGGTTTATAGTTTTTGTGGTGAGAGGGCAGATTTTGTCAGCAATATCTTTGGTGATATTGTACCAGGAGGAAAGGGCAGATTTGGTGTTTAATAAATCAATTTAGTTGGGAATATTGGCACAGGAGGAGATAAGGTCATCTCTGGTGCAGGTTTTACAGAATTGGAAAGTGTGGTTGTGAGGAGGAGGGGTGGATGAGGGGGTTTTTTTTATAGCTAGGGTGGTGTTTATAAGGGAATGGTCAGACCAGGGGACCAGGGAGCAAGAAGGGGTATCAGTGGTGTGGATGCTAGAGTTCGTGAATATTAGGTCTGAATATTTAGGACCGGCCTGGGAGGGAACTTCCCTACCCCCTAATCTATCCTTCCTACCCCTTCCCCTAACTTTCCCACCCCCTAGCCCTATCCTAACCCCCCGCCCCCCCCCCCAAAAAAAAGTTGTCTCACCTTTTGCGCCTACTTGAAGCAGGCACATGTTGCGCGCACCAGCAGCCTGCTGGCACACAATCCTCCGACACAGCAGCAAATGGCCACTGTGCCTGGGGCCTCTAGCCCCTCCCCCTTTCTTGAAGCCCTGGGACTTACACACATCCCGGGGTTTACGCACGTGGCTGGGCCTTTTAAAATCCGGCCCTTAGATTCTTGCACATCATCCTGAACCTCCATCAGTATACCCGGACACCCCCCCACACACACACACAAAATCTGCAGATAACAGGAAAATCTGATTTCACTAGTGCGAGTCAATTAGCAGGTGTAAATGTATCATACATATCTAAAATGTGTAATTATTATTATTACTATTTAGATTTTTATATTCTGCTTTTTGGCACTTCAAAGTGGATTACATGCAGATACTGTAGGTATTTCTCTATCCCCAGAGGGCTTACAATCTAATTTTGTACCTGAGGCAATGGAGGGTAAAGTGACTTGCTCAAGGTCACAAGGAGCAACAGTGGGATTTGTAACCTTGTTTCCCTGATTTGTAACCCGCTGCTCTAAACACTAGGATACTCTTCCAAAAAGAACTTTTTTTCAATAGTTTTTTGTTCAACGGACAATAATTTTCAATATACAAAACCAAGTCCAAATGATCTCAAATAAATCAACTAAGTAATATAAAAGCTATTTTCAGTGATCCTAAACAATAAGTGGAAACAGAGAACTCATACGTAGGCTGTTGCGCAGGAGGTGGACCCTTGGGCTGAGGTGGGGTTGATGCTACCCGTAGGGGAGCCCCTGATGGAGACTGTCAGAGGCTGGCTGGAGCTTTGCCAATACCAGCCCTCATTCCCCGCAGGTTGAGCCCTTATGTGCCGGGGCCGGCTGGAGTTCAGTGGGCCTCCGTCCGAGGTTTTCTGGTAGATGAGGAGGAGGTCAGCCAGGGGCCAGCAACGGGAGTAATGGAGAGTCAGTACTGGACAAGGCGAAGTCTTGGAGACCCGGGCGCCAAAAGGAACGAGAGTCAGACTGGGGGCGCCCAGGTTAAAGCAGGCCGAAACCTGAAAGGCCAAGTCCAGCATAGAGACTGCAGGGGCGTCACAGAAAAGGCTGAAGTCAGGGCAGGCGGCAAGCAAGAAGCAGTGGCAATGCAAGGCAGAGGTCAGGTCCAGGAGATGATCAGTAGCGTGGTCGGGCAAAAAAGAAGTCAGGTCCAGGAGATGATCAGTAGCGTGGTCAGGAAAAGCAGAGGTCAGGTCCAGGAGATGATCAGTAGCATGGGTCAGGCAAAGCAGAGTTCAGGTCCAGGAGATGATCAGTAACGTGGTTGGGCAAAGCAGAGGTCGGGTCCAGGAGATGATCAGTAGCATGTTCGGGCAAAGCAGAGGTCGGTTCCAGGAGAAGTCAGTCCATAAATCAAGTAGAGGAAGCCCAAGGCACAGGAACTAGGAGAAGTAATGAAACCAGGATCAGGAACACGAGGAAATCACCAGAGGAGGCAACGAAGCACACGTGCAGCATGGAGACCTGTTGCAAAGGCAACTAACTGAGGCTGGGCTCGGCCTTATATATCGGAACTAGTGACGTCATCATCCGGGGCCATAAGTTGGTTTCCGCCATGGCCCCTTTAAAAGGAAAGGAGATGTGTGCACGCCTAGGGAGGAGCACGGTGCGGGACGGCAGCATCTCTCCACGGACCATGTGGGGAGGCCCACCGCGGAGCACAGGTGTCCGCCGAGGAGACAGGAGCACTGGGGACGGCCCAAGGTCGAAGGCGGCGGCCCACAGCCACAACGGAAGTAGAGCCAGACACTGGAACAAGCAGAAGAGGGTAAGAGGGCTTGGCCACGGGCCTGCCGCAGCCAGCACATGCAATAGTACCCCCCCATTACGTCCCACCTTTTGAGATCTGGGTTTGCCCGGATGAGCACGGTGAACCTGCAGGAGGAGGTTTTTATCCAGGATGTTACGAGCTAGCTTCCACGAATTCTCTTCTGGGCCGTACCCCTCCCAGGAAAGAAGGTATTCCCACTGACGACCCCTACAGCGGACATCAAGGACTTCATGGACCTTGTAAGTGGTGTCAGACCCCACAACCAACTGAGATGGTTCAGGAACCTTACAAGAAGGCCAAGAGAGAATCACCCGCTTCAGAAGCGACAGGTGGAATGTGTTGTGAATTCCCAGAGTCGGTGACAGCCGGAGCTGGTAGGTAAAAGGGCCAACACGATGGGTGACTGGAAAAGGTCCGATGAGGTGGATGTATCGTGTACTTAACCAGACTTTTTGGCCAGGAAGATACTCAGGAGCAGAGCGTCGATGGGTGTCCGCGGACTTATTAGCCCAGATCGCGGTCTGGCACAGGCGAAGGTTTGTCTGATTCCAAAGAGCCTTGAGGGCATCCGCAGTGGCTTGCACAGCTGGAGAAGGTACAGACAGCGGTATAGATAGTGGAGGCTGTCGCTGCTTACCATAGACAATAGAAAATGGCGATATTCCTGTGGCAGCGGCAATAGGGGAGTTGTGGGAGAACTCCGCCCAAGGAAGAAGTTCTGCCCAGTTGTCCTGCCGATTATTTATGTAGGCACGGAGAAAGGCCTCTAGGGAATGGTTTGTACATTTGGCTTGACCATTGGACTGCGGATGGTAAGCTGTGGTGAGGATGATGTCAATGCCGAACTTGCAACATAAAGCGCGCCAATAGCAGGCGACGCAATGGGGACCTCTGTCCGAGACTATGTCCTTGGGTAAGCCGTGCAGACAGAATATATGGAGGAAGAACAGGCATGCCAATTCTGGAGCAGAAGGTAGGTCCGGCAGGGGAACAAAATGGGCCATTTTTGAAAACCTGTCGATGGTGACCCATATGACAGTGTGACCTTTAGACGGTGGCAAATCCACAACGAAATCCATGGAAAGGTGTGTCCATGGCTCTTCTGGAGCAGGAAGTGGTTGAAGCAGGCCCCAAGGTCGACCAACTGGGGGCTTCTGTTGAGCACAAATATTGCAGGAATCGACGTACGCTCTGGCGTCAGAGACCATAGTGGGCCACCAGAAGAATCACCTGAGTAAAACAAGAGTTCGTGCCCATCCTGGGTGGCCAGCAAACTTAGAATTGTGTGCCCATTGGAGAACTCTTTCGCTGAGGCAACGGGGCACAACAGGGCACAACAGGGCACAACAGTCCCAGCAGGGACTGGGAGAGTCGCAGACAAGCAGATACAAGCAGGGTCGATGATGTGATTTGGTTCTTCAGGAATATCTTCGGGTTCAAAGGAATGAGATAAGGCATCCACCCAGAGATTCTTCTCTGCTGGGCGATACCGGTGTTCAAAATTAAACCTGGAAAAGAATAAGGCCCATCGGGCTTGACAAGCGTTAAGACACTGGGCATGACTCAGGTGTTCAAGGTTTTTTGTGATCGGTGAGAATTGTAAATTTGTGCTGGGTGCCCTTTAACCAAGGGTGCCATTCCTCCAAGGCCAGCTTAATTGCTAGTAATTCTCGGTCCCCAATACTGTAATTCTGTTCTGCAGGAGAGAACTTACGAGAAAAGAAGGAACACAGGATCAGGTACCCGGATGTCAAATGCTGGCTCAGAACCACCCAGGCCCCGATAGCAGAGGCATCCACTTCGATCAGGAAGGGGCAGTTTGGGTCTGGGTGACGAAGGCATGGTCCAGTGAGGAAGGCCTCTTTAAGGCGCTGAAAGGCTGTAAGGGCTTCCGGAGTCCAATTCCGAGTGTCTTGGCTCTTATGGGTCATAGCTGTGAGGGGAGCTGCCAGAGTAGAATAGTTAGAAATGAAATGGCAGTAGTAATTTGTAAATCCGAGAAACCATTGCAAGGCTTGGAGGCCCACAGGCCGAAGCCAGTCTTGGATTCCCTTGAGTTTCTCTGGGTCCATGGAAAACCCTTGTTGCGAGATAATATATCCCAGAAAAGGCAGACTGGATTGTTCAAAGAGGCACTTGTCCAACTTTACGAAACATGCGAACATCTGCATGGTGCATAGTGAGGTCCTTTGAAAAGACAAGAATATCATCAAGGTACGCCACTACCTTGACGTACAGAAGATCTCAGAAGATCTCGTTGATCATTCGTTGAAACACAGCCGGGGCATTACAAAGGCTGAAGGGCATTACCAGGTATTCGTAATGCCCATCCCTGATATTAAAGGCCATTATCCAGATGTCTTCAGGGTGAAAGCTTCCCAAGTTGTAGGCTCTGCGTAAGTCTAATTTAGTAAAGATGGAGGCCCCTTGAAGGCGGTCGAACAGTTCGGAGATCAGAGGCAGAGGATACTTGTCTTTACTAGTGATGGCATTTAAGCCGCAGTAGTCGATACACGGCCTTAAGGATCCGTCTTTCTTCGTGACGAAGAAAAATCCCACTCTGGTGGGAGAAGTTGATGGTCGAATGAACCCTTTAGTCAGGTTCTCTCAGATATACTTCGTCATGGCTCGGATCTCCGGTTGTGACAGAGGATAGCTCCGCCCTCAAGGAGGTGTGGTTCCAGGCAAAAGCTCGATTGGACAATCGAACCTCCAAAGAGAAGAAGGATATCAGCCTTCTGCTTTAAGAAGATATCTTCAAAGTCTGCATAAGGAGCTGGAATGCCAGAGGTCGAGTCCAGGAGATGATTAGTAGCATGGTTGGGCAAGCAGAGGTCAGGTCCAGGAGATGATCAGTAGCATGGTCGGGCAAAGCAGAGGTCAGGTCCAGGAGAAGATCATTGACGTGGTCAGGCAAAGCAGAGGTCAGGTCCAGGAGAAGATCAATTACTTGGTCAGGCAAAGCAGAGGCCAGGTCCAGGAGAAGATCAATGATGTGGTCAGGCAAAGCAGAGGTCAGATTCCAGGAGAAGTCAGTCCATAAATCAAGTCGAGTAAACACGAGGCAAAGGAACTAGGAGAAGTAGCGAAACCAGGATCAGGAACACGGAAGGAACAGGAACCAGAAACACGAGGATATCACCAGAGGGGGCAACAAAGTACACGTCCAGCGTGGAGACCTGTTGCAAAGGCAACTAACTGAGGCTGGGCCTGGCCTTATATACCAGAGCCCAATGATGTCATCATCCGGGGCCACAGGTTGGTTTCCCACTGCAGCCCCTTTAAAAGGAAAGGAGATGCGCACGTGCCTAGAGAGGAGCGCAGCATGGGACAGTGGCGTCTCTCCGCAGACCATGCGGGGAGGCGTGCCGCGGAGCACAGGTGTCCACCAAGGAGGCAGGAGCACCTTAGGTGGCCCGAGGTGGAAGGCAACGGCTCACACCCGCAAGGGAAGTGGAGCCAGACGCTGGAACAGGCAGAAGAGGGTAAGAGGACCTGGCCGCGGGCCTGCCGTGGCCGGCACACGCAATATAGACCAGACAGCCCTTATTTTTCACAGTAAAATATATGCGCAAAACTGAAAATATACCATATTTTTGACATTTATTAAATAATATATACGTGCTTGAATGCTGTTTTTTGCATGTGGAACCTCTTTGAAAAGGTACTCCTAAGTGAAAAGAGAGAACAGAGATGAATTGCATGTTGAAAAACTATGGTGAACAATAAATTAAAAAATGAATATTTATCTTACATTATACATGCAATGAATGCTATTTTTATACACTGCAATTTAATGTGACTAAATATTTTTATTGTTAATCCATTTGAGAAATTTCAAAATAACTATCATTTACACAGTATAGAACTATAGTGAGACTGTTTTAAAGTTATAGTAAATGCCTTGACCCAATACATTTTAAATGAAATCCTGTTTCAGTCCAGCATATTTCAATAAGGTAAAATAACCCAGTTTGGTGAATAACTTTCCCATTTGGAGTACTGCAATAAGGTTAAAATTAATGTTTACACTGCTTTTTGCCCTTACTCCCAGTTGAACCATAAAAACTATAGGAGAGGTGCTATAAGCACATGAATATGTTATTTATTCTTTGAAGAACTGAGCTTTTCAGGGTGTTTTTCTCAAGATTTAGATGTAAATCAGAGGGAAATGTGTGATATAATGAATCTGCTGGTAAACTGACATTTTTCTATGGTAAAGTGGGGTTCCCTAGAAATGAATTTTACTGTATTTTCTTTCCTGTGAGAACTGGGTTAAATATACATGTCACAGCCTTTATTTTAAACTTAGTTTCTGAGTTCAACACCGGGCCATCAATGGTTAGCAAAATGTTTAAAGTAGTGAGCAATTGTTACTTTCATATTTCCATGATTAGTTTTTCTTGAGCCTGTATAGCTAAGATCCAGGTTTCTGTAGCAGCTCAAGGGTAGATTCTGCAGCAAGGGTTATACAATTCTTTGATACCGTTTTTGATATTTGGTGGCATATTTCCCAAAAGTGTGCAAATATATACTCCAAAGCTATATATACTATAGATCTTTCAGTTGTAAACCCAAAGGAGTTAATGGAAACTACCCGGCCAAAATTGAAAATCTTTCAATTTGTAAACATTTTCCTTTCATAAATAGACGTTCAACCTTCATTGTGGGTTCTTGGGTAGCTACTTTTGTTTCTTTTTCTCTTTTCTCTTTTTCAGTTCTTTCTCACTCTGTTTTCTGTTTTTTATTTTCATTTTTTCTCCATCTTCCTCTCTTCTCTTATCTCACCTTCCCTACAGCTTGTCTCACTATCTCCAAAGATACTGCTTTTCTCCTCTTACCCATTTCCAACTGCATAACTCTATCTCTTAAATCTAAAAAAGTATCTTTTTCTTCTTTGAGTGGCCCTTCCAGCATGTGCAAACACACTGATTTTCATCTTGAAAAAAGACTACTTCATATGGCAGAAATATAGCTCGAGTACAAAATAAGCAATCATGAACAAACTGATCCTAGTTCTATCGATTTTTCCAAAATTGTGAGACATCAAGGCTATCCCTAGCTAATTGCTTTCTCAAGCCCATGTCTCTTCCCCAGTTTTTTTTTTCAGTGAAGGCAGGTAATATATTCTCACAATTTGAGAAGAGCACCCTGTGCCATCTTAAGAAATTCAACAAGATACCACTAGAGGATACCACCTGGGGTAATAGAACTTTAGAAAAATAGGCCGCCGCCTGAATATTTCCTTGCTAGGAGGGTCCGGCAGGTGAGAGGCCCGCGGAACATTTCCTGCATTATTTCCTCGGAGGGTCCAGCTGATGGGAGGCCCGTGGACATTTCCTGCATCTGGGTTCCTGGGCTGGTGGCGTCAGAAGGAGCCGGGTAGGCTTTAAAATCTTGTCTACGCCGGTGCGACGCCGCCGCCTGAATATTTCCTTGCTTTGAGGGTCTGGCTGGTGAGAGGCCCGCAGAACATTTCCTGCATCCGGGTTCCTGGGCTGGTGACATCAGAAGGAGGAGCCGAGTAGGCTTTAAATTCTTGCCTACGCCGGCGCAATGGCTAAGCCATGCGTGGCCAAGGGGCACGCGGTTTTGCCTGGCTTAGCCCGGATTGGAACGGATTGTATGGAGATTATTGATTTCTGCGGCCCTAGAGAACAAAGACAAGTTAAGTACATGTTTTAGTTGTCTAAATTTGTCTGCATTCCCGATTGGGTAAAATTGTGGGTTGGAAAGTGTCTTTATTTATAATATTTAGTCGCTATGCCTCACATCAAGAGGAAAGCGAAGTTGAGAGAACTTTCCTCAACATCAACACCAAACAAAATGTTCCAACCCAGTATTGTGGATTGTTTTCAAATTGTTTCCACACCAACACCGGACGGGGCCGCTAATAGTTCAGTTCAGGAGCAGGAGCAGAACTATTTGGCCAATGAAACATCTTTAACCCCCGGTGCCCCAGAGAAACCAGTCTGCAAAATCTGCTGAAATTCAATCTTCGTCAAAAGAATCCTTTAATTCCCAAGGAGACGTCATGAACTCGACTAAAATCTCTGATGACATAGAAGAACAAAGTCATGAGGAATTGAAAGCCAGGTCTCCACCGTTTGCAGAAGGACTTGTTGGGACTTTAAAACAGTTAAGAAGGGATGTACAATTATCTGGTATTAAGCATATCTCTATTACTCCAAAAAAAATTTCTATAGAAGAACTGGGTTCAATGATGGTTAATATGCAAAAATCTATAAATAATCTTACATTGACAGTTCAAGAAGCATTAAAAAAGAATACATATATACAGGAAAAAATAGAAAATTTGGAGAAAAATGCAAATACATTTGATTTGAAATTGGGAGAAATTCAAAAAGCTCAAATTAACTTGATAAAATCAGCAGAAGAATATGAAGGGAAAATTGAAATATTAGAGAACCAAAATAAGAAATTAAATCTTAGATTGTTGAATTTCCCAAAAATTCATTTAGTAACTCCAACTGATTTATTTACATAGAAACATAGAAATGACGGCAGAAGAAGACCAAATGGCCCATCTAGTCTGCCCAGCAAGCTACGCACTTTATCCATTTTTTCCACTTTTTTTTTCTCTCCCACCTGTTACTATTGGCTTCCAGTACCCTCCAGCCCTGATTCCCCTCCACCCCACCACCAATTTAGAGAGCAGCGCCGTATCTGCATCCAAGTGAACGTCCAGCTCAATTAGGGGTAGCAACTGCTGTAACAAGTAGGCCACACCCTTACCCCATACTCTTACCCACCCCTGTTTTTATTTTTTTTTTTGTTTGTTTTTTGTTTTGTTTTTTGGAGATAGCAGCCCTCCATCCTTCCGCTCCGTGAAGGTGGAACACCAACTACTGGCCACTGGCATCCGGCTCTGTGAATGCCTCTGTGGCTACTGCCGCTCCGTGCAGTGTTTGAATGCCTCTGTGGCTACTGCCGCTCCGTGCAGTGTTTTGCTGCCTCCTCTTTATTCACACCCTCTAGACTTGATGGATCCACAGTGTTTATCCCACGCCCCTTTGAAGTCGTTCACAGTTTTAGACTTTACCACTTCCGCCGGAAGGGCATTCCAGGCATCCACCATCCTTTCCGTGAAGAAATACTTCCTGACATTGGTTCTTAGTCTTCCTCCCTGGAGCCTCAGCTCGTGACCTCTGGTTCTGCTGATTTTTTTCTGACGGAAAAGGTTTGTCGTTGTCTTTGGATCATTAAAGTTTTTCAAGTATCTGAAAGTCTGAATCATATCACCCCTGCTCCTCCTTTCCTCCAGGGAGTACATATTTAGATTGTTCAATCTCTCCTCGTATGTCATCCGATGAAGACCCTCCACCTTCCTGGTCGCCCTTCTCTGTACCGCCTCCATCTTATCCTTGTCTCTTTGTAGATACGGTCTCCAGAACTGAACACAGTACTCCAGGTGAGGCCTCACCAAGGACCTGTACAAGGGGATAATCACTTCCCTTTTCTTACTCGATATTCCTCTCTCTATGCAGCCCAGCATTCTTCTGGCTTTTGCTATCGCCTTGTCGCATTGTTTCGCAGACTTCATATCGTTAGACACTATCACCCCAAGGTCTCTCTCCTGCTCCGTGCACATCAGCCCTTCTCCCCCCATCGAATACAGTTCATTCGGATTTCCACTCCCCATATGCATGACTCTGCACTTCTTGGCATTGAATCTCAGCTGCCATATCTTCGACCACTCTTCCAGCTTCCTTAAATCCCTTCTCATTCTCTCCACTCCTTCCAGCGTGTCCACTCTGTTGCAGATCTTAGTGTCATCCGCAAAAAGACAAACCTTACCATCTATCCCGTCCGCAATGTCGCTCACAAATATATTGAACAGGACCGGTCCCAACACCGATCCTTGTGGTACACCACTTAAAACCTCCCTCTCTTCAGAGAGAGCTCCATTTACCATCACACATTGTCTTCTGTCCGTCAACCAGTTTGCAATCCAGGTCACCACCTCGGCACTCACTCCTAAGCTTCTCATTTTATTCACCAGTCTCCTGTGCGGGACCGTATCAAAAGCTTTGCTGAAATCCAAGTAGATGACATCGAGTGCTCTTCCTCGATCCAATTCCTTGGTTACCCAGTCAAAAAAGTCAATCAGATTTGTCTGACAGGATCTTCCCCTGGTGAATCCATGCTGCCTCTGGTCCAGCAATTCTCCCGACTGTAGATAGTTCACTATTCTCTCTTTCAACAGTGACTCCATTACTTTTCCCACCACCGAAGTGAGGCTAACCGGTCTGTAGTTACCAGCCTCCTCTCTGTTCCCACTCTTGTGAAGCGGAACCACCACAGCTCTTCTCCAATCACTCGGCACCACTCCCGTTTCTAGGGATCTATTGAACAGGTCACACAGCGGACCCGCCAGCACATCTCTGAGCTCCCTCAGTATCCTGGGATGAACCTCATCAGGTCCCATGGCTTTGTCTACTTTCAGTTTCCCCAGCTCTTCCCATACATTTTCTTCTGTAAATGGAGTTACATCTACTCCACTCCCCTCCAGTATCTTGTTAACTAGGAACGGTCCTTCTCCAGGGTCCTCCTTCGTGAACACAGAACAGAAGTATTCGTTTAATATTTCTGCCATTTCTTCGTCTCTCTCCACACATTGATCCTTTCCACCTTTCAATTTCACTATACTACTTTGAACTTTTCTCTTTTCACTGATGTATCTGAAAAATGTTTTGTCACCTCTCTTTACTTCCTTGGCAATCCTCTCTTCTGCTTGACTTTTTGCTCTCTTGATTAATTTCTTTGTCTCCCTCAGTTCTACCAGATATACTTCTTTGTGCTCCTCTCTTTGGGATCTTTTGTATTTCTTGAACGCTGTTCTTTTAGCCTTTATTTTGTCGGCCACCTCCTTTGAGAACCAGATAGGTTTCATTTTTCTTTTGCTTTTCTTTACTTTTCTAACATATAGATTAGTTGACTTGGCAATTACTCCTTTTAGATTGGTCCACTGTTGATCCACATCTCTCACATTCTCCCAGCCTTTTAGTTCTTCCTCCAGGTACTTCCCCATTTCATCAAAGTTTGTGTTTTTGAACTGCAGAACTCGGGTTTTTGTGTTTCTTTTCCATATCTTTTTTGTGATATTAAACCATACTGTTTGATGATCACTGGTGCTGAGGTGGGCGCCCACCTGGACATCAGAGATGTTATCTCCATTGGTGAGCACTAAGTCAAGTATTGCTCCTTCTCTTGTGGGTTCCATAACCATTTGTTTGAACAAAGCTACTTGCAGGGCATCCACTATTTCTCTACTATTATTAGATTCTGCAGATGGGATTCTCCAGTCTACATCTGGCATATTAAAGTCTCCAACAATCACCACTTCTCCCTTCTTTCCTATCCTGTGGATGTCATTAACCAGATCTCTGTCCAGCTCATCTTTTTGGTTTGGAGGCCTGTAAACCACTCCAATAAAAATGGATGTCCCATCTTTTTTTAGGTTGGCCCATAGTGCTTCTTCATTGCCCCATCTTCCTTGCAGCTCCAATGCTTGGATATTGTTTCTAACAATTATCAATGGGCACCCAAACAATTGTAGAAGGATCCTTACTGTACTAAATGGAACCTCAAAAATAGAACCTTCATGATAGATGTAACAACTCTTTCAAAAACTTTTAAATCCTCGTGAACACGAATGAAAACAAATTTTAAACTATTAATAGAACAAAAAAAAATTTTTTGGAAGGAAAGGAATGTTTCATATACAAGATCAGCCTTGGACAGAGTCGTCAGACCTACACTTGGAACCTAGCAGGCAATGGCCCAACACTGACTGAAGAGACATCGGAAGAGGATCAACTCCCTGATGAAAGGTCTCAGTGCAGACCTGAAACGTGGCTACGTCGGTGACCCATCAAACCATCAGATAAGTCGGGGTGTTGCAGGAGCTTCTGTTGTAAGCCATAAGAGACTGCCGGTTAAGCCTTCTTGGGTCGCGTTCATCAGCGGCTTTTCAAGTTTTATACCCTTTGTTTGGGATCAGTTATTTAGGCTGCGAGGAGTGTTCATTTGATAACACTTTGAATTAATTGAACACTTGAGTGTATTTTTGCACCACTTTCTATAGAGCTAAAAACCTTTTAAATTATCATATAAAAATTTTCTTTAAAAAAAAGCTTTTTGATTGCAATATTGTTTTGTACACACATTGCACACATTGGTCGGAGGAGGGATGTTTATGATTACACTTTATAGTCATATTACCCTGGTTGGGGATTTATGATCTTGTATATGAAACATTCCTTTCCTTCCAAAAAAATTTTTTTGTTCTATTAATAGTTTAAAAAATTTTTTCATTCGTGTTCACGAGGATTTAAAAGTTTTTGAAAGAGTTGTTACATCTATCATGATGGATATTGTTTCTGACATAAAGAGCCACTCCTCCCCCTTTCCTGTCCTCTCTGTCTTTCCTTAACAAGTTATAGCCCGGTATTGCCGTATCCCAGTCATGAGATTCCGTAAACCACGTTTCCGTGACAGCAACAATGTCCAAGTCCGCCTCCACCATTAGGGCTTGCAGATCTGGGATTTTATTGCCCAAACTACGAGCATTTGTGCTCATAGCTTTCCAGCTTTCTTCATTCAGGTTACTGCTGTTTCTGGACTCCTTTTGTGACCTCTTTAGTTGAGTTTTGTTATCCACTTTTCCCTTTGCCTTTGTGCAAGGGAAAGGATTAGTGCCTCTGATGGCAGAGTCATCCATCACAGTGCGCCTTTTCCTTTGGTTTCTGATCTGGAATTTCTGTATGCATTGGGGTTTTTCTCTCTTTTCAGATAACATTTCAATCTTTTCCTCAAGAACTTCTTCAGTATTTAATACAGAGAAGGCATTTTGTACTTGTTGCACTTGATACAGTGTGTGTCTCCGGATCACAGGTCTAATTCTACCCGAGCCCACTGTAATACTGTTTTTTAAGCTTCTCAATGCTCTGTGTGAGGGGGGCGAGGGGGGGGGGTAGAGTTGTGGGCTGCACAGCTGTCAATAATGGGTGTCTGTGGGTCACCGGTCTTATCCTACCTGAGCCTACAGTAAATCTCTTTTTCCTTGACTTTTGGTTATTCAGTGGTAATGGGAAATTAATTTCTGAATAATGTACCATGGCTGAGACTTTCTTTATTGAAGCTAATTCAGCTTTATCTTCAGGCAGCTCCTTTTCCAAGGTAAAGAGTGTTGAACAAATGGGGCAAGCCTTAAGTTTCCATATGATTACCCTCAATATAAAGGCTCCACAACAGTTGCATTGGATAGACCTCATTATGGTAATTTGTCTGATGAATAGCAATTATGGAAATACTAATTTACCTTGTTGCCATTTATGAATTTAGGCAGGTTATATAAGAAACACAGACCTAGGGGTGGGTGGGCAAAGGGGTAGGGTGGGAGGGAGTCAAACAGGTAAAATAGACTACAGCACTCCCAAATTTCTATTTCTGCTGTGCTTCTTTTTAAAAGACAGTGCACTAGTTTTGGCAAATATAATGCCCTACTTCTAAGCACAGATAACAACCAAAAATGGACTTAACTTTAGCAGGAAAGGCTCTGGCTCATGTAGATCCCAGCTCCAAAGTGATTCAGTTCCCAAAGCACATGAGACTCTGGCTACTTTAATCCAATTATTGTCTCCCCCACAAACACTGACTGAGGAGGAAGGGTCTGCTTTGAACTAATGGCTGGCACAGGTAAAACAGACAGACTACAGCACTCCCAAATTCTATTTCAGCTGTGCTTCTTTTTAAAAGACAGTGCACTAGTTTTGGCAAATATAATGCCCTACTTCTAAGCACAGATAACAACCAAAAATGGACTTAACTTTAGCAGGAAAGCCTCTGGCTCATGTAGATCCCAGCTCCAAAGTGATTCAGTTCCCAAAGCACATGAGACTCTGGCTACTTTAATCCAATTATTGTCTCCCCCACAAACACTGACTGAGGAGGAAGGGTCTGCTTTGAACTAATGGCTGGCACAGGTAAAACAGACAGACTACAGCACTCCCAAATTTCTATTTCAGCTGTGCTTCTTTTTAAAAGACAGTGCACTAGTTTTGGCAAATATAATGCCCTACTTCTAAGCACAGATTTAATAGTTATTTGAAGAATATCCTAAAATATTCAGAAATTTCCTTGTCTATATTATCTAAGATTTATTACTTACAACAATCTCAAGTGGGAAAAAATCTGCAAAGTAAAGAAAGTCTGAATTTAACAGACTTTCTTGAAAAATCATATGAGTCTAAAATTGATAATAGGGCTACATTATTAGTTCAATTTTCATCCCTCTTAGAGAGAGATGCAGTGTTAAAACTGCACTTTAAATATCAAAAGCAAGATTTCTATGGACATCCCATAAGGATATTTCCTGATGTAGCGCGTACAACTCAAATGAGACGGAAAACATTTATAGTAATGCGAAAAGAAGTACTGGAAAGAGGTGCTCAATTTACCTTAAATATCCTTGTAGGTGCTTCATAAAGCATTTGGATGCTAGATATATCTTTTACCACCCAGACCAGCTTTGTGCCTATTTAGATACACACTCTTAAATACTGTTTTAAAGAGGGATAAGTAATACTAAGTGTGGGAATAGACAAGAATCGTTTAGAGTGAATAATCACTTATTTCCTTGTGTTATGCTCCAGGTTTACTTGACTTTTTCTCTAATTTCCTATTGATTTCTTATGTAGGGGATATTATGACAATATGATATTGAAGCAATTCTGAAATTTCTTGTGTAGATATTTGTGATCATGATTATCCTAAGTTTACTCTTGTTTATAACATTGAAATGCAATAAAAAAAAAAAAAAAAAAGAACTGTAGAGAAATAAATAAAATGAAGACTCCTCTTCCTAAATATATTTCACAAATTCTCCAATTTATTTAATAGAGCCACATTATCTTTAATCCAGAAAGAATTATCTCTTCTAAAGAATTCAGATATTCTCTGGATATCTTTCTTGATTAGGGCAAGCTTAGATATGGTCCTTTGAACCTGGTTAATTAGTTCTGCCATATGACCAGAAAGACCAGAAAGACTTACCACTGCCTTCCAGATGTATTAAAGGATGATGGATTGAGTAGTGGAGGGGACTAACATGAGAGGTTTATATAATTGCGGAATCTTTTTTTAAATTGAGAAGAATAAAGATCTGGAGAACCACAAGCAATGAGAATTTTGGTTTACTTTAGTTTTCCATCAATAAGCAGGGCTGAATTAGCCATGACACATGGGTGTCATCACCCAACATGCCAAACATACTCTTCTCTCTTAACTCATGGAGTTTTGATCTACCGAACATGTGTGGGGGTTCCTTCATGGGTGCTACCTTGTGAGCCCCACAGTCTTTTATCGTTCAAGTTACTACATGGTTTGTACTCTTCTCTGTCTTTTCTTAATTTATTTTGTTAACTCTTTTTGGCATTTTCTTAATTTTGTCATCTCTTTATATGGCCCTATTACCTTGGAAGCCCTCAAAACAGCACCTTTCAGTACTATATACCAAACAAAAGGGAAAATGTCTGCCTCCAAGAAGACCAGCCTCAAGAGCTTTAAGTATTGTATGTGTGGCAAGAAGATGTCTGTCACCGATGGCCATGATATCTGTTACTGGTGTCTTGGGCCCAACCATGATGCATCCAACTGTTCCCATTGGAGCCACATATCTTCATGGACTGAGAGATCCAGAGCCTGGAAGACAGAGAAATTGCACAAATCGGTAAAGAGCCGCAGCTGATCCTCCTCCCAGAACAGAGCATCCTCTAAATCCCAGAGTTCCAAGTTGAGCAGGAGCAACTTGAGAAAGCCTACCCCCACCTCAGATCAATCCTTAGTCCCCTCCACCTTATTGGGGTCAAGTAAATAGCGAAAGCACCACTCTTGGGCATCAATGCCCTACTGTGTGGCACAATGAGCCCTGGAGCTGTCAATGCATTGGGCACTGACACTGTCAGCACTTTGATCCCCCATGCTTTTGGTGCCTTGAGCCTTGGCACCAATGATGCTTCCCGCCTCAGCACCATTGACACATCAGGGCTGGAAGCCCTGTGTACACCAAGCCTTGGCACTTGGATCAAGGTCATTGAAACACTGATCCTTGGTGATCCTGATGCAGCTGTTTCTTAAATCAGAACAACTCTCGCTGATCTCATTAACACATTCTGACAAAGGAGAAGGAGCGGAAGGGAACATGCTCTACTTACCACCTCTTATTTCAAGGGCTATGTCACCATCAAAACTTCTAGAAAAAGGTCTTCGTCTGGAGTGCCCTTGATGTCCATGCATCCTCAAGATTAGCTGTTCCAAAATCCAGAGAGCCTTCAAGAAGAACCTATTCTGGTTTTAAAAAAGGATGTTCCAACCCCAGTGCCTGGCCAGAGGACACATCAACCCTTAGATCAAGTGGCAGAATTGGTGAAAACTTTGTCTCTCTGGTGGCTAAGGACAAAGACAGCACTCTTCAAAATCTCTTCTTCAGAGTGCTAGATTTGCTCCCTCAAGAGGGAATCCCTTTCACCTCCAAGCCAAGGGTCTTCCATCAGAACTCCCACAAGCACTGGAGGATGTTCCCCAGGAATATTCCTCTCTGAGGGTTCCATCATCACTGGAGCCTTAGGTCAGTGTCACAGTCTATGAGGGATGATTTGACATACCTGCCCTCTCCCCCCAAGCAGAGGGGAGCAGGAGTCAGGAGCAGGCAGGTCAAGAGTGGATCTTCTGCCTGACCAGTGCTGGTTGGTCCTTGGTGCTGGTTGGTCCTTCCAGTGCTGGTTGCTGGCAAGTCTTCTGGAGGGTGGTACAACGATTCAGGAAAGGTTTATTCATGAGCAGGGAGTACATTGGCAAGACAGGGAGGACAAGTAGGGCAAGATCAGAACAGGGGAGCAGGGCAAGGAATACATAGGAGAGCTAGGCCACCAGGAGATCTAGACAGGACACAGGAGAGGCACGAGGATACCCACAGGAAATAGGCCACTGGGAGACCCACAGGAAGCAGGAGGGCAACTAGGAGACCACATGAAACAGGAGGGGTTGTTGGGTGACCCACAAAGATCAGAAGCACCACTGGGAGACCTACAAGAAGCAGAATAGCCACTGAAAGGCCCAAAGAGAACAGGAGTATAACTGTGAAACACAAGTCACTGGAGGGTCTAGACAGGAAAGGACACAGAATACAGTAGACAGGATAGGCCCAACCAAGTCAAAGACAAGACAAAGAGCACAGGCAAGAGACAAGACAAGATAGGGCAGGCAGACTAGAAGGCTTAAACAGGGCAGGAGCTATACACAGAACAAGGGCAAGGTTAAACAGGCAAAGGTACAAGAACCAAAATCAAGGATAAGGTTATACAGGCAAGAGCACAGGAACATGTTGTCAAAGGCAGAGAAGAAACCCCATGCTGAGGCAAGGAGTATACTGTGAGGGAGGTTCAGATAGAATTGGCTTTGCTGCATCGTGCAGCTTTCAAGATGGTTTCTAGAGTGAGTCTGAGAGTGGCTAGTGATGGCTCCTGCTGGTGGGGGTGCTTTCTAGCAGTCAGTTTCATTACAGTCAGTGTCCCTTTTCCTCTTGAGTCAGAAGAAGGATAGACATAAATACCTTCTGACCCCCTTCCTGAGTCTCCAGAGCACATGTGCCATCCAAGGACCTCTCCTACTCCAAATTTCTAGATAAGTTGGGTAAGAAGCTGGGAGTCAACATCTATAAGGACAAAGACCCTTGTACTGAAGTCTTTAGCCTTCTCTGAATCCTAGATACTTCAGCAGAACTAGAAGTAGCTCCAATACATTCAATCCTGCAAGAATTACAGATAAGAATGTAGAAAACCCCAATTTCCTGTGCACCAGTAGCCAGAAAATTAGACCAGAAATATAGGGTCCAGAAAACCCCAGGTTTTGAGGTGGTGCAGCTGTCCCATCAATCATTTGTGGTAAAGTCAGTGCTAAATCTGGCAATGAAAACAAGGATATTCTTCAATACTCTGCCAGGCAAAGATCCCAGGCTGCTGTACAATTTAGAGCTCATTGCTAAATGCCTGCATTGCCATGTACCAGTTTTGCATGGCATAGTACTTACATGATGATATTCACAAAATGAAGCTACTGCTAGGCCCAGGCAACACAGGTTATGCTACATATCCACAGCCACTCCTGGATACAGAAGAGTGTATATGCCACCTCATTTGATCAGTTTGACACAGTGGCCCATTTGTCATCAGTGTCCATTAGAGCATGCTGAATGGCTTGGGTCGGGACCAGCAGTTTGTGCAATGATATCTACAACAAGCTGTTCCCTGCATTGAAGATCATCTCTTTGAAGACAAACTCAGATAAACAGTTGCCCAGATGAAAAAACAGCATGCAGTGGTTGAGTTTTCCACCAGCTCTGAGTAACAGTCTTCATCAAGATGCTCTTAATTTGCTTTTAAGAATTATTATTTCCAGAGACATCCTATCTGGCAGTTTCAGCAGTAGTGTGCCCCATGTATGCTGCCACAACAACTTCTGTCTCGAGGGCAGCAGTATGAGAGGCATCAACCAAAACCAACAGCACAGATCCATCCAAATCCTGAGCCCAGTTTTTGAACAGTTTCAAGATCAGCACTCATCCCCCTCCAATAGGGGGGGGGAGTGGATTCATCATTAACTGGAGGAGTTGTGCAAAATCACAAAAGATCGCTGGGTAAAGATTGTGTAATCTGGTTACGTTTCTGCTAGCTTCTGGCACTTCCCCATTGTTTGACTTTCCATCTGGATCTGTCTCACTCCTCTCAGCTCAGCCTGAACGAGGAATCACTTCAACAGTGGGCAATAAAACCTGTTCTGCCTGACCAACATGGCCAGAGGTTCTACTCCCACTATATCCTCCTTCCCAAGAAATCTGGAGGATTGATACCCATCCTGTATTTACAAAGTCTAAACAAGGGCCTATTGTGAGAGAAATTCAAAATGAACTCCCTCCATACTATCCTGCCCTTCATCCATGCAGGAGAGAGGATGTGTGCCTTGGATCTGATGGACACATATGCCTATATATCCAGCCATTCTTACCATTGGCACTATATGGTTTGTAGTGGAATCATCTTACTACCTATACAAAGATCTTCCCTTCAGGCTCTCAGTGGCACCGAGGGTCTTCACCAAATGCAGCACATCTCCATCATCACAACATCTGTGTTTTCCCTTACATAGATGACTAGCTAGTGACAGGAACTTACCAGGCTGGAGTGTTGAACTCCCTGCAAAAGAAAATCTAGCTTTTTCTATCACTAGGCTTCATCATAAATTTCGAGAAATCAAACCCAATTCCATCCTAGAAAATCAAGTTCATCAGGGCATGGATAGACTCTCTAAAGGAGAGAGCATTTCTCCTAAGAGACTGAGCATGCTTCCTCAGAATCCTGGATCATTTGGTGGAGATTGATCAGATGACATCCAGGGAAGTGTTAGTTGTCCTGGGCCAAATGGTGACAGCAGTTCATATGGTATCTCTAAACGCCCCCACTTTCCCTTCCTGCAATAGAACCTCTGTACTCAATGGGACCATTTAACTCATCTTTTGACAACCCTAGTGAATGTCTTGCAGGAACTGAAGAGAGAACTTTACTGGTAGCTGGACCCTTATAATCTAGAGGAGGGAGCCCCTCTTCATTTGTTTCCTCATCAAGTTACATTAGCAAGAAACGTGTCCACCAAGGGATATGGAATGCACACAGGTCCCTTCTGAACCCAGAGAATCTGGCCATCAGTAGAATGGCTGTTTCAAATTAACTCACTGATTGCTTCCCTATCCCTACCTAAAGAAGTTGGGGACATAGTAGTATCTGCCAAGAAGCCCTCAAAAAGAAGAGCTTACAACTTTAAATGGAAACAGTTTTTGTGCTGGTGCCAACAGAGCTCCCTGAACCCATTCACTTGCGAACCATGGGAACCGCTGCAGTACTTATTCTCTCTCTTTCCTCATCGAGTCTCAGTACCTTTTCAGTTAAGGTGCATCTCAGTGCCATAGCAGCCTACAATATTTAAGTGGAGAGAAGACCTTTATTGTCAAAGTTTATGAAACGTATATGGTATATGAAACCTCCTATAACCAAACCACCAGAATCTTGGGAACTTAAGATGGTGATAGTACAACTTATGAAGCCATCTTTCGAACCATTGAAGTTGGCTTCTTTGAAGTTTCTCACATAAAAAGTGTTATTGCTTGTTATGATCATTTCAGCTAGGAGAGTCAGTGAACTTCACACATTTGTGCATTACACTCCTTATATGCAATTCTTCCACAATAGAGTAGTGCTCTACACCCACCATAAGTTTCTGTCAAAACTGGTGTCAACTTTTCATATAATTCAAGTCATTGTGCTACTCACATTCTTTGCAAGGACTCATGCTTATGAAGATAAAAAAGCCCTTCATTCATTAGACTGTAAGAGAACCTTACTTACTACCAAACGTGAATGCAGCCACATCATCAGGCCTTGCAAGTAGTCAATCTCTTATAATCCTAATCGTTTGGGCATAGCAATTGCCAAATGCACTCTGTCCAACTGGCTAGCAGACTGTATTGTGCATTGTTATGCTCTCGCTGGTCTCTAGATCACAGACTCCATTAAAGCTCATCAAGTGAGAGTCATAGCTATACCAGTGGCTCATGTACATGCCGTACCTATCAAGGACATTTGTAAAGCTGCAGTTTGGTCATCAGTTCACACTTTCATGTCCCATTACTGTCTGAACAATCTATCACAAAGTGACAGAAAATTTGGACAAGCAGTTTTGCATAGCTTTTTCACTCAGTAATTCACTCTTCTTGTTAGGGTCTGGCTACTTTTTCAGTATGCGATCTGCTGCAATCCTCAGCTTGGGATTCCCTACCTGTCATGGCTAATTCAACCCTACTTGTTGACAGAGAAAGCAAGTTTTCTTACTTTAAACAGTGTTCTCCATATATAGTAGAATAAATTAGCCATGCTTATTACCTACTCCCTTCCTTGGAGTGTTCACTACCTAGCTTAGCTCCAAAATCAAATGAGAGACTTATAAGGTAGCACCCACGTAGGAACTCTCATACATGCTCAGTAGAGCAAAATCTATATGAGCTAAGAGAGAATGGTCTGTTTTGCGCTATCGAATGATGCCAGTCATGTTTCTTGGCTAAGTCATCCTGCAGTCTACAGAGAACACCATTAACAGTAAGCATACTTGCTTTTACATTATTATCATATTTGATATATTCTGCTTTATATAGGCATCCTGAAGCAAATTGCCATAAATATTAAAATATCAGGCAAGGATACAAATATAGTACACAACCAAAACAAAAAATATCTCAGGTTCTTAAAAAATAACACAATAGCTATGCTTTCAATTCTTTAATATAGAAGAAAAAAAGTAAAAACAAAGCATGCACTTGCTGACTTACAGTTTGCAGGGAAAAAATCAGAATATTAAAAAAAATGCAGTATTCCCTTACCGGATAATCTGAGGAGAGAGGCCCAGTCCAGCTCACTATACTTTGGTGTAGACTTGTTCAGACCCAGTAATGGAAGCTCAGGAGAAGTTGTGCCAGCAGATAACTCTCTGCCCACTAACACTTAAAAACAGCTGGGTGAACAGGGAGGATTTACCGATAGCTAATGGGGAGCCTGGCTGGACATAGCCCAGCCCACAGTACCTGGGAAGATACTCTCTCTAAAGAACTCCAGTCTGCAAACTAAGGATCGGCAGTTCAAACCCCCACAATCAACCTTACACCATGCCTCTCTCCCAAAAGAGGAACTTCTGGGGTCCATAGGCCATTCCTGGGGTCCCCTCAGCACCTCCACTCTTTACCATGTCAGGATGTTACCCTTCCTGCAGCCTTCCCACTCTAACAGGCATGCATTATTCATATACTTTGGTTGAGGAATGAATAATCAAGAGGGTTTGTTTTGTGCTTTTACGAGTTACTCTTCATAAGTTATCACCCAGAGGGATACAAAGACTCCCCACCATAACTAATTTGGATGAGACAGTTCAATATATAGCCTGCTGTATGGCACCCATCCCTAAGGATCCAGATTGGTCCTTGGGGGATTCGAAAGTGATTTAAATGGCTCAGGGGCTAAAGAAGAGAAACGATGGTGAAATGACCGGAATCTGAGCTGGAAGTTACCTATTTAAATTTATCTACAGTGCACAAGTCAGGAAATGTTCTGTTCTTGCCTTTGCTATTAATAAATCTATACTGAATCTTCAATATCCTCCTGTTCGATGTAATTGCACTCTGTCTTGCTTGTTTAATGTTATAATGTAAACCGAATTGATATGTAACTTTTGCTACATGAATTTCGGTATATAAAAAAAAAAAGTTAAATAAATAATAAATAAATAAATAAATACAGCTGCAGTTTCACTGCAGAGGGCACCAACGTGACACTATTTCAGAGAAAATAAAAGTGATCATAGCCTCATGGAGAGTAATTTTCAAACAAGTGTACATAGCAATAAAATCTATGTTTATATTGTACATGCAGACTTTATTTATTTTATTTTATTATTTTTATATACTGACATTCGATCTCAATTGAGATATCACACCAGTTTACATTCAGGTACTGTAGGTATTTCTCTATCCCCAGAGGGCTTACAATCTAAGTTTTTTTTTGTACCTGAGGCAATGGAAGGTAAAGTGACTTGCCCAAGGTCACAAGGAGTGACAGCAGGACTCAAACACTGGTCTCCTGGTTCATAGTCCACTGCTCTAACCACTATTTTCAAAGCCACTGGAAAAATATCTACCTCTTTGGTTTACTGGAGTGGGAGGAGAGCCCCAACCCATTGAATTGTATGAAATTTGTCACCCTTGGAGAAGTTCACAATACACCTAGTACTAGCTTCATTATAAAGGAGCATTCTTGGGAGCCTGATTAGGTCAGGGGAGTATGCACACAGAATGGCATCTTCAGATCTGTACCTATACTTTATTCCCTTTTCCTCTGCCTGAAGAAAAAGGAGGTGCAAAATTTGCCTGGACTTCTATGACCATGAAAGTGAATTCTTAAAGATACTTAATATTAGCTCAGGAAGATTTGAAGTTTTTGCAGATTTACAATATAGAAGGTTCACTAGGCAGAGATTTTATGACTCAGGTGACAGGGCTGGGTCCCTATTGGCTAAATCAGTAAAAATGGAAATTTATGTTTCCATAATTGGTGGAATAAGAGACAGGAAGGGTGAAGAAAGCTTTCTTTTCCAAATTCCTCAGCAAAGCTGAAAATCGACACAAGCTCCTCTATAAGATGGTCTCTGAGAGGTCCATATTCAGCCTCTATGCAGCTTGGCTAATTAGATAAATCTATCTAGCTAACTTAGTCTGTACATTCAGCAGCAAATAAATAAATCTATCTGGCTACCAGAAGACCAGACTTAGCCGGATAAGTTATCTGGCAAACTCAACTCCTCCCAATTATTCCTTCACCCTGCCTGCCACTTAGCCAGCTAACTATTTAACCAAATAAGTAGTTAAGAACATAAGAACATGCCATACTGGGTCAGACCAAGGGTCCATCAAGCCCAGCATCCTGTTTCCAACAGTGGTCAATCCAGACCATAAGAACCAGGCAAGTACCCAAACACTAAGTCTATTCCATGCTACTGTTGCTAGTAATAGCAGTGGCTATTTTCTAAGTCAACTTAATTAATAGCAGGTAATGGACTTCTCCTCCAAGAACTTATCCAATCCTTTTTTAAACACAGCTACACCAACTGCACTAACAACATCCTCTGGCAACCAATTCCAGAGTTTAATTGTGCGTTGAGTGAACAAGAACTTTCTCCGATTAGTTTTAAATGTGCTACATGCTAACTTCATGGAGTGCCCCTAGTCTTTCTATTATCCGAAAGAGTAAATAACTGTTTCACATTAACCCGTTCTAGACCTCTCATGATTTTAAACACTTCTATCATATCCCCCTCAGCCATCTCTTCTCCAAGCTGAAATGTCCTAACCTCTTTAGTCTTTCCTCATAGGGGAGCTGTTCCATCCCCTTTATCATTTTGGTTGCCCTTCTCTGTTCCTTCTCCATTGCAACTATATCTTTTTTGAGATGCGACAACCAGAATTGTACACAGTATTCAAGGTGCGGTCTCACCATGGAGCGATACAGAGGCATTATGACATTTTCTGTTTTATTCAACATTCCCTTTCTAATAATTCCCAACATTCTGTTTCCTTTCTTGACTGCCGCAGCACACTGAACTGACGATTTCAATGTATTATCCACTATGACGCCTAGATCTCTTTTTTGGGTGGTAGCTCCTAATATGGAACCCAACATTGTGTAACTATAGCATGGGTTATTTTTCCCTATATGCATCACCTTGCACTTATCCACATTAAATTTCATCTGCCATTTGGATGCCCAATTTTCCAGTCTCAGAAGACCTTCCTGCAATTTATCACAATCTGCTTGTGATTTAACTACTCTGAACAATTTTGTATCATCTGTAAATTTGATTACCTCACTCATCGTATTTCTTTCCAGATCATTTATAAATATATTGAAAAGTACAGGTACCAATACAGATCCCTGAGGCACTCCACTGCCCACTCCCTTCCACTGAGAAAATTGTCCATTTAATCCTATTCTAGCATAATCCTTGCTAGAATAATCCTTGCTAGAATAATCCTATTCTAGCAAGGGATTCCTTTATGGAAAGGATCAGAGGAGGCAACCCCAGCGGTTGCCTCCTCTGATCCTTTCCATAAAGGAACCCCTTGCTAGACACTGCTTATTTAATTACCTGCTAAGTTCAACACCTCCATGTTAACCAAATATGTTTTTTGCTATCTGAGTTATTGCTCTCGTCTAAACTACTTCTTCTCTAATGACCATGTTTTTACACTCCCTGTTTATTGTAACTTTGTCTTTCTCTATCCATGTTAACTGGTTTGTTTTTTCCCCCAGTTTATTGTAAACCGGTACAATAAGACTTGTCTTGAGCATCGATATATTAAAAGAAGTTAAATAAATAAATAAATATTCTCTGTTTCCTGTCTTTTAGCCAGTTTGTAATCCATGAAAGGACATTGCCACCTATCCCATGACTCTTTACTTTTTCTAGAAGCCTCTCATGAGGAACTTTGTCAAATGCCTTCTGAAAATCCAAATAAACCACATCTACTGGTTCACCTTTATCCACATGTTTATAAACTCCTTAAAAAAAGTGAAGCAGACTTTGTTCCATTAAACCATGTCTTTCTATATGTTCTGTGATTTTGATATTTAGAACAATTTCCACTATTTTTCCTGGCACTGAAGTCAGGCTAACCGATCTGTAGTTTCCTGGATCGCCCCTGGAGCCCTTTTTAAATATTGGGGTTAATTAGCTACCCTCCAGTCTTCAGGTACAATGGATGATTTTAATAATAGGTTACAAATTTTTACTAATATGTTTGAAATTTCATTTTTGAGTTCCTTCAAAACCCTGGGGTGCGTACCATCCGGTCCAGTTGATTTACTACTCTTCAGTTTGTCAGTCAGGCCTACCACATCTTCTAGGTTCACCGTGATTTGGTTCAGTCCATTACCCATGAAAACCTTCTCCGATATGGGTATCTTCCCAACATCCTCTTCAGTAAACATCGAAGCAAAAAAATCATTTAATCTTCCTGCGATGGACTTATCTTCTCTAATTGCCCCTTTAACGCCTCGATCATCTAACGGTCCAACTGGCTCCCTCACAGGCTTTCTCCTTTGAATATATTTAAAAAACTTTTTACTGTGAGTTTTTGCCTCTACGGCCAGCTTCTTTTCAAATTCTCTCTTAGCCTGTCTTATCAATGTCTTAAATTTAACTTGCCAACACTTATGCATTATCCTATTTTCTTCTGTTGGATCCTTCTTCCAATTTTTGAATGAAGATCTTTTGGCTAAAATAGCTTCTTTCACCTCCCCTTTTAACCATGCCAGTAATCGTTTTGCCTTCTTTCCTCCTTTCTTTCCACCTTTCTTAATGTGTGGAATACATCTGGACTGTGCTTCTAGGATGGTATTTTTTAACAATGACCAAGCCTCTTGCACACTTTTTACCTTTATAGCTGCTCTTTTCAGTTTTTTTCTAACTATTTTTCTCATTTTATCAAAGTTTCCCTTTTGAAAGTTTAGCATGAGAGCCTTGGATTTGCTTAATGTCCCCTTTCCAGCCATTAATTCAAAATTTGATCATATTATGATCACTATTGCCAAGCAGTCCCTGCCACCATTACCTCTCTCACTAAATCCTTTGCTCCACTGAGAATTAGATCTAAATTTGCTCCCTCTCTTGTTTGTTCCTGAATACAAACAGTCTAACTTCAGTTAGCTAGAGTGACTCACTGCTCTCTTGATTAACAAATGTTGGTACCTAATCAAACCAAATCACACTACCTCAACACCTTTCCAAGATGAGTGCTGAGCTTTTCAACCTTTTTACTTAGGTATACACTGTTCCTAGCTTATTTCTAGCTTCTGGCTATGTTTTTTTTTTTAAATATACAAACACTCTAACTTCTGCTTATTAGCTGCCTTACAGGCTATTAAAAATAAACACACTAACTACTGCTTACTAGCTGCCTTACAGACTGATTATTTAAAAATACAAACATCTATCTTCAGTTTGTTCCCTGCCTTATTGACTATTAAAAGCACAAAAGCACAAACACACTAAATAAAATTTGCCAATAGTTAACTTCACCCCAATACTTTAAAAAAATAAAATTTCCCAAGCAAAAACTTACTGATTCCTTTCAGCCACCAGCAAGGTGATCCTCTCCTCTCAGTGCTCCCACTGAGCTAAATGGCAGCTGCTAATCCCAGGCACATATTCAAATGCCACCACTTAGCTGGATTAGTCAAAATGTATCCAGCTAAGTGACACTGAACATGGGCCTCTTAAGTTTTCAGACATTCAGCCTTCCTTGAATATTAATCTAGGAAACTGGCTACTGACTTCTGCTGATAAAATAAAAAATATGCAAGCAGAGTTCAGCATGACCACTCCCTTGCCTTCCCTGATCCCCCAGGAGTAACTCTATCCTCAGGTTCATTCATTCCTTTTAACAAGCTACCAGCTTTTAATAAGATCTCTTCTAATCACCTGCCACTAATTTTGAAACAAACGAATACCTCCTCTTCCTCTCAGGATCCACTACCTTTCAAACCCAGATCTTGTTCTATTTCCATTTCTAACTGATATTATCAATACTAGTGTAACCCCTGGGCAGGACGGAACCCTTAGATTGGACCCAGGAGCACATAGAAATAGAGATGGACCTATCAGCAACCACTCTCCAGGATAGGTTTTCAGTTCCGACATCCAGGGCTCCCTGTGGGGGAAAGCAAAGCTTCAACACCCTTTCACATTAACCAACATATATGGTCCTCTCTCCCAGTCTCTATAAACAGCACTGACAATCTCTGTAATCTCTGTCAGCAAAAATCACAATGTGAAGCAATATGGTTTCCATCTTCTTTATTGATAACTAGCTAAATTGAATGAAGTTTCTTTACATCACTTCAGTTTCAAATAAAATGAACAATAATGATAAAGAAAGTTTAATAAATTTTGGACCTCACCCTTCTAGCAACGTCTCTGAATTTACGAAAGCCAATTCCTTAGCAATTTGTACTCCTTCTCCTTTCCAGTTACCCTAACTGAAGAAAGTGAAGCCTTCTTCCAACTCCCCATATCAATATTTCCCCCACTGGGAGGAGGTGAAAATTTAGTCCCAATTCTCATTCCTTTCCTGTCGTCTTCCCAGTTTCTCTTATATCTCCTTCTGCATGCACCAAATGAGCACTTTCTTGTCACTAGAGAGTGAGATATCAGCTCTTGAACAATACTTTTAGCTTCTTCCCCCTGGTTATGGACAAGGAGTCCATATCTCCTTTGTTGAACTCCACTCCTCATGTTCTTCTTTAGGGAAAGATTCCTCTTCCTTGGTGAATTGGAAATGGATTCCCTGGTACCAAGGGCAATCAGTTCCAAATAGAGCAAAAATAAACTTTGACACAAAATGGGAGAAAACAAAATAAGGAACAGGAAGGGTGGAAAAGCTTCATTGTCTCTCAAATGAGACGATAGACAAAAAGAATCCAAGACTTGAAACTCTTCTGTATCGTGTCACTGGCTGATCTATCCACTGGAGGTGAGATAGAGAAGAGCAGATTATTCCCTATCCCTGATCCAAATCTTACACACAGGGATGCCCCAATCCTCTGTGCAGGAGGTACCAAGACTCTCACAGGAACAGTCTCCAAAATGGATTAAAAGAGGAAACAAAGCCAAAATTAAATCAGATACAAGGGCTGAATCCTCAAGGATAAACAAAAAAAAAATCTTTTAAGCTGAGTTAAAAAATTTAAACAGAAGGCAGGGACAGCCTGCCTTCTGAAAAGTTAAACTATAAATCTACAACCTAAGAGGGTGCCAGGGGGGGTTATAAGCTGTTTGAGCACACCATTTGCATCTCCCTCATGGGGAAGTAAAAACCAACCCACTATTTAATAAATCTCTGTGAACCTCCCCAGCTAGATAGAACATTCTTTTGGTAAGGAAACCAGAGGTTTCTTACACCAATCTTATGCTAGGCTCTTTCCCAGCTGAACTGAAGGCAGCCAAAATTTGTCCAATATTGAAGAAGTCATGTTTAGATCCTTCCATTTCTGAGAATTATAGACATATCTCAAATCTACCATCTCTCAAAAATCATTGAAAGAGTGGTGTTCCTTCAACTTAACCTTTCTAGATAAAACCCTAGTCCTCCATCCAAACAGACCAGTTACCTTAGGGGTTTCAGCTCTGAAATTGTATTGGCAGCACTGTTCTCCAAAATCAGTTTAAATCATGATAAAGTGAGATCAGTACGTGTTGTCTTCTTAGATATGACAGCTGGCTTTGATACCATTGATTAACTTTTACTTATCACCTGCTTGACTGATAATGGTCTTTGTAGTTCAGTATTAGATGGGTTCTGATCTTTTCTCACAAATAGAGTGTTTCATCTTCATTAGAATTCTGAATCATCACAGCCCCATTTTCTTATTTGTGGTGTCCCACAAGGTTCAGTACCATCACCTATTCTTTTAAATCTTTTTACCTCTCACCATTAGCAACTCTAATTCAAAGCCCTGGTTATAGTCATTTTTTCTATCCTGATGACATTCAAATCATTGCAGGTATTGACCCAAAGCCTTCAATCTCCTTAGCTGAATTCAAAGATTACTTATCAAAGATCACAAATTGGCTTTTCTTTTTTAAATTGAATTTAAATCTTAATAAATCTGAAGCCTTGTGGTTATCCATTAATTTTGACCCTAACATTCTTCATTCTCCTTCAATGGCTGGTATCACTATCCAGCTCTATTTCTACTCTGGGATTCAAGCTAGACCTTGCACTTAATTATTATTCTCAGGTTTTGAATCACTTACAAAAATCATTTTACTTTTCATGACTGATTCATAGAAGGAGACCTTTTCTGAATGAACATGATCTTATCTCTTACATGCTCGTTTGTCTTTAGCAGCTTAGGCCTAGACTCATCAAAATGCTATTAATTTTGCATGAATAACACCTGCAATAAGGAAAAGGGGTGTGGCTATAATAATTTTAGATTTACCGCACCATGTACTTTGCATAGGTATTTTATTGTGATGTCTGTTACATTTATTATGCCTGTGAGATTTTCACTTTGCAAGATGCTGAGAGAGAGAAAGAGAGAGAGAACCTTTGGGGAGGCCTTCACAGTATTCAACTATTTAAATCACTATAGGAGGGCCAGCTAGTAACTTGAGGTGAGGTTTTGGTGGTGGTTTAGGGATTTGGGGCCAGTTTGACATGCAGAGTGAGACATACAAGCAGCATAGTAACACCTCGGTGAGGTGTACTGTACTGTTTGTACATCTCACTCTGCAAGTCAAACTGGCCCCAAAACCCTAAACTACCTCCAAAATCTTACCTCAAGTTATTAGCTGGCCTTCCTATAGTGATATAAATTGTTGAATACTGTGAAGGCCTCCCCAGAGGTGCTCTCTCTCAAATTGCGTTATGGATGTTCCAGGCACAGCTCAACACCAGGAAAAAAGGTGTAGTTATTTCTGGTGTTAAAAATGTGTGATAATGCCCAAATCCTGCCCTTTCAAAAATTTTTATTCACACCATGCAATACCACAATTATCGTGTGCATTATGGCATTAATACATGTGTGCGGGCATTAACGCCATAATGCATTTTGATTAATGACCCTGTTAAATTGCTGCAATTCCTATACCATCGTCATTCTCCAAAGTTAATTCATAAACTTCAGATTGTGGAAAATATGGCAGCCTATCTGATTTTTTTTTAAAAAAGAAATTTAACCATGTCTCTCTCCTTCTGCAAGATCTTCATTTGAAACTGTGCAATATTCTGATGTTTGTTGCATATTTATATTGTGCCTCTTTAGAAACAGAGTTTTACACAATATAATTGACATACCACAATCAGTTGCTCCCTCAGTGATGAATGATATTACAAAGACACCCTAACTGATAGACCAAATTAGTCAGAAATAGTTGCAGTAGAATTAATTTAATTTAAGTAAAGTATCCATATGTAGGTATAAACAATACAAATAAATTACTGTTAAGAGGATCATCATAGCATAGTAGATGTTGAAAAACAGGACCACTTTGCCATACCAGTCCACCCAGTTGCCCCTGCCTACTGAGAATCCTTTAACTCCCTCCTTTGCCCTTATCACCCAAGCACATTTACTTACACTGTTTTTGTTGCTACATCACTATTCAAGGCATTGACTATTCTTGAGGTATTTTCCCTTGCTGTTCATTCACTTCAGAAGGAGATTCCATAAGTAACTTGTGGCTTTCCCACTTTTTTCTTTTCCTGGCATGTTCCTTGTTTTTCTATTTGGCTTCCAACAGAATCAGATTCTGGCAGCATGAGCCTTCATTCACACATTGAGATTTCCCTCCATTTTTAGTTCTCAATGCCCTCATACCCAACCCAGCCCAAACATTGGAAATATAGACTTGTGACTGACAGGTACAAATCATGGCTCCTTCCAGAACCCAGTATACTTTGTCACTTGAGTTATAAACAGCACTTTTACATAATAAGCTGTCTGTATTATTTATCACTATAGTAAATAATAGCATGCCAATTAATGTGCTGTTTTGCACCAAGAGAAACCATTAAACACTATAGGGTAGATTTTCAAAGTTGGCCCTGTAAGTAACTTAGGCCTGGATTTATCAAAATGCACTAAATATCGCATGCAATAGGAAAAGGGGTATGTTTTATGGTAATAGGTAGTTTATCGCAATTTGTGCTAATACCTATGCGAAGCGCTATCTTAGCACTAAAATTGCGATAACTTTTTCACACTTTGCGATAAGTGCCAGAATTGATGTATTTCCTAAATACAACCACTGGGGACCATTAGTAGGTTTAAGCTCCTGGAGAGCCAGCCTAGCTGGAGGCCCACCTAGTCACTCGAGGTGAGATTTAGGTATTAGTATAGGGGTTAAGGGCCAGTTTGACATATGAACAGAACAGTGCTCTCTTGTGAAGATTTGATGACCTTCGGAGTGAGAAAACTCACCCAAAGATGAGATTTGTGCAGTGTTCTCTCAATCTAGCTTGATGTTACCCAGGTAGAGAGTCCATCAAGCTAGGTTGAGAGAACACTGCACAAATCTCATCTTTGGGTGAGTTTCCTCACTCCGAAGGTCATCAAATCTTCACAAGAGAGCACTGTTCTGATCGTATATCTCACTTTGAATGTCAAAGTGGCCCCTAACCCCTACACTAATACCTAAACCTCACCTCGAGTTACTAGGTAGGCCTCCCATACAGATATAAATTCCTATCTAGTGTGAAAGCATTATGGTTAGTCTTTTTCTCTCTCTCTCTCACACTCACACTCACACCTACTCTCACTCTCACCTTAAAATGTCAGGTGTAAAAAACATCACAAGCCCTATCACACAAATGAAGAAGATATAGTTTTATGGTGTTTTTGCATGTGAAAATGCCATATAGCACTTTGATAAATGATCCCCTTAGCCAGTTAAGCCACTGAATATACGCAGATATGTGTGCACTTCACCGGATAAATCTACCCGGCTAAGTTTAGACTTGCTGTATGGGGCATATAAACTTATCCAGCTACAAATATTGTTATATGGCTAACTCGCTCTGCTTCCGATCCACCCAGTACATGCCCACTTTTTATGCATAGTCATATAAGCGACTTATACAACTAAGCAGTGGCTGCTGAGAGTAGGTTCATAGTCAGTGGCTGCTACTTAGCTGCATAAGTCCCACTTATTCAGCTAAGTGCGCTGAACACAGTTTGAATATCTACCCCTATACATACATACACATTTAAAAAAATAAATTAGTGTATAAATGAAGGCGAACCGGGCCAGTCCCGCGTTCGCCGAAGATAACACGGGATCGGGTGGGAGGCAGGACAGGCGGATGTTGGGGGGAGGTGGATATGAGGAAGGGGGGGGGGAAGAAGCGAGGAACGTAGGGAGCCAATGACAGTGCAGCATTTTAAAGGCTGCACTGCCATTGGAGCAAAACAGAAAGAAGTGGGTAGTGCGGGCTGGGAGCAGCCAGTGCGGGATCCGGCATCGAAGCAGGCAGAGGAGCTTTTGTTTCCCTCCTGCTTGCTGAGATCCTGAGGCAATATGCGGCGTATTAAGGCGAAAGCAGAGGGTAAGCCCCCACCGGCCTCGCGCGCACGCACATCGGCCAGGTCTAGGGCGGGTCGTCCGTCGCCCGTTATACGGGAGCTAGCTTCGCCTTCTGTGGGCCCGGGAGTTGGCGTTTTAGTCTCTCCTCCGCGGGCCCCAGCACCCCCGATCCCCTCCCTGCTCCCTTATTTCTCGGACTCGGGGGAGAGCGGACCCGAGGCGGAGGCGGGCCCCCCCCCCCTGCCTTCCGATCCAACCCCCGATGGCAGCTGCCTCTACCCCCCCTCCCCACGGTGCGGGAGGCGCCGTCCTCGGCCTTACTTTTATGGGCCGTCCGCTGCTGGATGTTCCCAGTCCCCCGGTTGTGCGCGCCCCGACATCCGGAGCGTCCCCTGCCCACCCAAACATGGCCGCACCTCACCGCGTGGTCCGTCAGCTGCGGGAGGGCCCCAGCCCCCGGTCGTGCGCGCTCCGGCAACCAGGGCGTTCCCTGCCCGCCCCGACACGGCTACACTCTCCCGCGCAGCACGGCCTGATACCACGCCCCCCGTTCCCCGGCTCACCGGCTTCCCGGGGACTGCTGGCCCACGTGCCCGCCGCACCCCCCGGCGCTCGCCGAGCCCTTCCACTGCTCCCCCGCGGCGCCGCCGCCCCCCCCCCCTCCTAAACCAAAGACCGCGGGAATTAAGAAGGGCAGTACACGGCGCGTTCCTGCCAGGCCGCATGGCCCACGTGGTTGCCTTGCTGTTTCCCGGCCTCCGGGGGCTTTTGGGCCTGGCCCCCAGTGCCCTCTTCCCCCTGCCCCCCCGTGTGCGCCTCAGGAAGCGGCCGTGGTTTCTGCCTTCCTGGAGCGCATGGCACGTGCGGGTTATGCGTTCCTCCCTGTGGCTGGCGAGGCCCAGGTAGCTGATTCCTTGGACTTTGGAGCATGGCAGCAGGGGCCGCCCCCTTCCCCAGCGCCCGAGCAGCTTCAGGAAGGCGCTATTGTCTTCGGCCTATCCCCGGCGCATGGCCGCCGGGGGTTCCGCGAGTCGGCCCGGGAGGTTCGCGGTCGCCCCGCCGTTAGG
The DNA here is from genome assembly GCF_901001135.1 of Rhinatrema bivittatum. Taxonomy (NCBI): domain Eukaryota; kingdom Metazoa; phylum Chordata; class Amphibia; order Gymnophiona; family Rhinatrematidae; genus Rhinatrema; species Rhinatrema bivittatum. The sequence continues at coordinate 160,835,040 of NC_042616.1, read as the reverse complement.
CGCAGCCTGCGGCCTCAGGCCGACTTAATGTCTGCGCTGCCGGGAGAGGACATCCCTGGCCCGTCCAGCAGGGAGTCTTGGCGGAACCGAGATGCACAGAGCTTCTTGCCACCCGAGGAAAGCGCACGCCAGCGGATGGGCGATGGTGCAGTTCCTGAATTGCTGGAGGGTTCCGCCGCCCGAGATGATCCGGTTGCAGGTAAGGACAATACAGCTTCTGCGGGTTTTGGGGGTAAGACGCGGGGTAAGAGGTCTAGGGACGATTCCAGCTCCCCGTCGTCTTCCCCGTCGTCCGACTCCAGCGCCAGTTCGGCCCGTCCGCGTGCGGCCCTCGACGAGGGTCCTAAATGCGATGTGGGCCATCCTGCCTTGGCATCATTGTCTGAACTGTGGGAAGAGGTGCCCCGGCGTATGGTCAAGCGCATACGCAAACGTAAATTCGTTAACATTTTTAAGTTGCTGGAGGGACGCCGAGGGGGCAAGAGAGCCTCTAAAAAAGCCAAGAAACGCAGCAAACGGCGTGGTACGGGGCCGCGGATCGCCAAGAACGTGGTGAACTGGGTTCGGGGTTTCCTGCGGCTCGCGAGCGTAGTCAGTCATTTTGACCCCACACAATATGGCTCCTTGCTGTCCTATGCTGACAGCATCCTCGGGGCGTTCAGGGACTACGATGGTTGGGCATGGCTCAACTATGATGAGAAGTTCCGTGATAAGATGGCGGGGAACAGGTTCATGTCCTGGGGGTCTCAGGACATTCACCTGTGGCTCACGCAAATGACCAATAAGGGGTCGGCGTCTCTCCGGGGCGGTTTGCGCGCTGGGGGCGTGGGGACTTTCTCTCATACGGATTCCGTTGGTGCACCCGGGGTGCAGTCCTTTCGGACCGGAGCGGGGCGTAAACCGGACCTTGGGGTTAAAAGCTCGGGGGCCGGGAGCGACGTCTGCTGGCGGTTCAATAAACTTACCTGTTTATTCCCGGAATGTAAGTTCCGCCATGCGTGCTCCGCGTGCGGAGGCTCCCATTCTGCCCTTCGATGCCCCCAGGGAGCAAGTGCTGGGGCCGGTAAGGGACCCAAATGATGCGTCGATTCTCTGCAAGGCCGATTCGCCGGTGATACTTGCGGAGCTGCTAACGTGTTTGCGGCGTTACCCAAATCGGCGGGCGGCACGGTTGTTGTCTAATGGTTTTTGTTATGGCTTTCGTATCCCTTATGTTGGCCCTGGTTACGGGGGGAGAGCGAGAAATTCGAGGTCGGCCTACAGGCTGGCCCCCGTCGTCAGGGCCAAGTTGGCGGACGAACTCACCTTGGGAAGGGTAGCAGGCCCTTTCTCGGGGCCGCCCTTCCCGGCGATGCATCTGTCACCGTTGGCTGTGATACCTAAAAAGGTGCCGGGTAGATACCGCCTTATTCTTAATCTCTCTTCTCCGGACGGTTCTTCCGTGAACGATTTTATTCCGCCGGAGGCCTGTGCCGTTACGTATGCATCCTTTGATGACGCAGTGGCCCTAGTTAGGTCCGCGGGCCCCGGGGCACTCCTGGCTAAGGCGGACATTGAATCCGCCTTTCGCCTGCTCCCCATCCACCCGGGATCTTTTCCGTTGCTCGGCTTTTATTTCGATGGTCACTATTTCATTGATCGATGCCTACCGATGGGATGTGCGGTGTCATGTGCTTTATTCGAGGCTTTCAGTACGTTCGTTCATTGGGCAACCATGGAACACACTGACTGTGCGGCATCGGTCCATTATTTAGATGATTTTCTGTTTGTTGGGCCTAGTGAGGATGATACTTGTCGCCGTCAGTTGGACGGCTTTCTGCGGACGGCTGAACGGCTGGGTGTGCCAATCGCGAAGGACAAAACGGAGGGTCCGGCGACCACGTTGACCTTCCTGGGCATCGAGCTGGATTCCGTGGCTATGTCATGTCGGTTGCCGGCTGATAAGATTGTACAGCTTCAAGGGTTGATCGCGATTGTCCGGGGCTCGATTAAGGTTACGTTGCGGCAGATGCAAGCGTTAATTGGTTCTCTCAATTTTGCGTGTAGGGTCATCCCTATGGGCCGGGCATTTATTCGCCGGCTGTCTGCCCGGACTACCGGAGTCCGGGCGGCGCATCATTTCATTCGGGTCACCAAGGCGGTACGTGATGAGTTGGCAGTATGGGACGAATTCCTTGTGTCCTTTAATGGTATCTGCCTTATTCAGGATTCGGAGGTTTCCAATTTGGCCCTCGAATTGTATTCCGACGCTGCGGGGGCGACGGGCCTGGGCCTGTATTTTGGGGGACGTTGGTGCGCTGAGCGTTGGCCGGCCAGTTGGGTGGCGGCGGGCACGATCAAGAACATTACCTTTTTGGAACTCTTCCCTATTCTGGTGGCTCTTTCGCTGTGGGGCGAGGACTTAGCAAACAAACGCGTGGTGTGGTGGTGCGACAATCTAGGGGTCGTTCAGGTGGTTAACAAGCTGGCGGCGAAGTGCCCGATGGTATCAGCGTTAGTTCGGGAATTGGTGTTGTTATGCCTCAAATGGAATGTTTCAGTCCGTGCGCGCCATGTTCCGGGGTCCTTGAACTTGATCGCTGATGCTCTCTCTCGTTTTAAGTGGGAGGCCTTCCGCGCAGCAGCTCCGTGCGCGCAACTGCGGGGGGAACGGGTGCCAGTTGGTCTCTGGAAGCTTGGCACGACATGAAGTGGGACCTGCTTCGGCGCTCCGTCGCTCCTGCCACCTGGAAGGCATATCTATCCGGCAGACGATACGTAGCCCGTTTTTTGTTATCCTTGGGTTGGACGGGGGGAGCGGTGGCGGAAGGGGATGTCGCTCGTTTCATTCTGTGGGCCCGCAGCGGGGGTTCTTCCGTGACCTCAGTCCGAAGTCAGCTGGCCGGTTTTGCCTTTTTTCACAAACTGAACGGGTTCGACAGCCCGCTCTGCAGCTTTTTGGTGCGGAAATTGTTAGGGGGCTGGCACAAGGGGGCGGGCTGCCGGCCAGATCGGCGTAAGCCCATCCGTTATCCCGACCTCCTTCGAATCGCCGAACGATTACCGCACATCTGCCTTTCCGCGTATGAGTCGGCTTTGTTCCGCGTGGCTTTCGCCTGGGCCTTCTTCGGGGCAATGCGTTTAGGGGAACTAGTGGCGAGGTCAAAAGGGGACGGGGGTGCGGATGGCCTCCTGGCCGGAGACGTCGGTTTATATCCGCATAGTGTGACAATTCGCATTCGGCATTCTAAGACGGATCAGCGCGGCGTCGGAGCGTGGGTTACACTCCGGCGTGCTCCCCATGTCTTGGCGTGCCCGGTTAGCACTGCATGGTCCTATGCGGCGTTGCGACCTCCCGCCGGTAGGCATTTCCTAGTGCATGCCGATGGGACTCCGCTAACCCGATTTCAATTTGCGGCCGTGCTGCGCCGCGTCGTGGCTTCCCTCGGGTACACTGCGGGACACTATACTTCACATTCTTTTCGCATCGGCGCCGCTACAGCGGCAGCCGAATTGGGGTGGCAGGCGGATAGGATTCGTGCCTTGGGACGGTGGAAGTCGAACGTCTATAGGGGCTATGTGCGGCGATAGCGGGGACTCACGCGCCAGGCGGTTATGGGGATATATGGGAGGGGTTGGTAATGCTTGCGTTTTGTCTTTCAGATTTCTGCGGGGTCCGGCCGCCAGGAGACTGTGCTTGGATCGTGGGCCACTCTTTTGTTCATAGGGCGCAGCGCCGCGCCCGGAAGCGGCCATACGGGGAACACCTGAACGTGGCTGCACAGGAGGGCCCTGTGCGCTGGATGGGACGGGGGGGCATGCGGTGGGGCGACCTCTGTGACTTCTTGCAAGGCCAAGTTGAAACATTCGGTCTCCCTAGATTGCTTGTTCTTCATCTGGGTGGGAATGATGTCGGCGGGCTCACGTGTAGAGAGTTCATCAAAATTATTCGGAAAGACCTGGCGTTCCTTATGAATCGTTTGCCGTCTACCAAATTGGGGTGGTCCGACATTATCATTCGTCTGCGGCACCGTGCTGAGCCCCTGTGGCGCCGTGGTGTCAAGAAATTAAATCGCCAGATCGGAAAATGGTTGGTGCGGGAAGGCGGGTTTTGGATCCGCCACGATTGGTCGTGGGATATTGTGGAGGGGTATTTCCTGGGTGATGGGGTCCACCTTTCCGATATAGGAATGGACTTGTTTAATAACGCCTTGGAAGAAGGTCTTAGGTTGCAGTTGTCAGTCTGGCCGCAGTTGGGGAACAAGGGCAACTAGGTTGCCTTGTTGGTGGCGGAAACCCGAGCCATATTTGGGTGTTTATTTGTTACAAGGGTGAAGGGCATGTTGAAACGGGGGGTAATGCTCGTGCAGTTTGGGACGGCTGCACGAGAAGGCCTAATGAGCAAGGGGGGGGGCCAATGCTCAGGCCGCAAGCCTACCCTCGCCGACGACGTGGCAGGGTAGGTGAAGGGGGAGGAGCTCCAAGCTGCTTACCATTGGGCCGCGATGGTAAGTGAAGAATGGCACGCGGCAGGTGGTGGAGGTAGAAGGAGTTCGTTTTGATTATTGTTAAAAGTGGCTCGGGTTAGGTTAATAAACTGCGGCCTTATTTTGTATTCCATACAGTTGTTGTGTCTAATTTGTGGGGGGTAAGGGGAGCAAAGGTGAGAGCCTGCCCGGACGACTGATCACGGGTACCTGTGTTAATGAAGGCGAACCGGGCCAGTCCCGCGTTCGCCGAAGATAACACGGGATCGGGTGGGAGGCAGGACAGGCGGATGTTGGGGGGAGGTGGATATGAGGAAGGGGGGGGGAAGAAGCGAGGAACGTAGGGAGCCAATGACAGTGCAGCATTTTAAAGGCTGCACTGCCATTGGAGCAAAACAGAAAGAAGTGGGTAGTGCGGGCTGGGAGCAGCCAGTGCGGGATCCGGCATCGAAGCAGGCAGAGGAGCTTTTGTTTCCCTCCCTCCCGCCCTCAATGTCTGAGCTTTTCCGGTTGGTGCTGGTGTGTCGCAGTAGGCGGAAACCCGAGCCATATTTGGGTGTTTATTTGTTACAAGGGTGAAGGGCATGTTGAAACGGGGGGTAATGCTCGTGCAGTTTGGGACGGCTGCACGAGAAGGCCTAATGAGCAAGGGGGGGGCCGATGCTCAGGCCGCAAGCCTACCCTCGCCGACGACGTGGCGGGGTAGGTGAAGGGGGAGGAGCTCCAAGCTGCTTACCATTGGGCCGCGATGGTAAGTGAAGAATGGCACGCGGCAGGTGGTGGAGGTAGAAGGAGTTCGTTTTGATTATTGTTAAAAGTGGCTCGGGTTAGGTTAATAAACTGCGGCCTTATTTTGTATTCCATACAGTTGTTGTGTCTAATTTGTGGGGGGTAAGGGGAGCAAAGGTGAGAGCCTGCCCGGACGACTGATCACGGGTACCTGTGTTATTATTTTGTAGAAATTATTTCACAGCAAACTATTCCAACTTATTTTGATAACCTAGAACCTAAAGAGAGAATACATGCCCTTACATAGCACAATAACTTTACATTGCCTGGTGCTATCATCAGAAATTCAGTGACAGGATATGGATAATATGTTGAAAGCATTAGAAAGAAATCAGCATGAAGTCTTGGTAAACATTTCATCTGCCAGACTTTGCGTTCCTGAGGACACAGTTTCATGTGCTATCCACACTGCTGGACAGCTCCTTGGTTTGTTCTTGATAGAGCTTAACATGTTTCTGAACCTGTACTGTGCTGGGATGTGTTTCCAGAAAGAAAAGAACACAGTATGAGTTCCCTTTCCACTTTATAAAAATATACAGATGTCCTGAGTAACCCAAAGTTCAGCAGCAGGTATGTCAGTGGTTCACCGCTTCTCCACTCAGTCGTTAAAGCAGCTACTGTCAAAGTGTTACTAATAATGCAGGCTTTAGCTATTACATTTATATGAATATACTCGTAAACTACAATTATTCAATATGTTGTATAACAGCTAAAAACAAAACAATAATGAGAAACCAGTAGGGGATAAATTCAAACAACCACGCGAGAATGAAATATTTAAGGTTTTTGAAAGCAGTTTGGAAACTTAAATGGATTTAAAATGACAAGTGATTAATTATATCTTTTCTCCTTGCTGCTTAATTGCCATTTAATGTGCCCAAATTCCTTCTTAAGTCTAACGTAAAATTATGTGCAGTAAGCTAATGATGCTTGCAATTATATGGCAACTGGTTTTCTTATTCAGTAGTTTCTATTTCAGAATATTGCTAGCGAGTGGTTTTTAGGTATCATATACATAATTTGGAAAAGTAAGAGAGCAATTTTAAAACTCCATGGGGAGCTTTTGGGTTCCCACAGACCTGCAAACTATTTTTGAAAGGAAACTCCCCATGGACTTGCACTTGCTTTGCTTCCTCTGCCCCGTTGTGCCTTGCAAAACAGCGTACATACCTTTGACCATTGAGGGGAGGGTAATTTTCAACCTGGGGAATATACCTGGATAACTCCTTAGTTATCCAAGCAAATCTCTTTGAAAATTGTGCCACACATGCACTGTCAGTTATTTTGTGGAAGAAAATAAAGCAGCATTCCCAGTTCCCTTTGTTCCCCCCCCCCCCCCAAAATGTATTATAAGCGCTTTGACCTCTGTGCTGAAAAATGAAAGGTTGCGCTTAAAAACAATGCTCAGGATAACTTTTTTTTTTTTTTTTTTTATATTGACAACTTTTATTATATGGAATACAAAATACTTCCAAGTAATACATAACAATACATTGGGATAATTACAAGGTTCAAGTAGCTTTTCCATAAGCGCTAATACAATATCTCCGATGATAGAGCTAGCAGATACTGAACCTGCCTCCCCCAAGGCTCTGAGTTTCGATTATTGCATTGCCTCCCCACTCCCCCTTCCCCTCAACCCTCCCCAGCTGATATGAGGGTGGCAAGATGTTAAATAATGTCCCTAATCTTAATGGTGTACAAAGAGCTTCAATAGAGGCCAAGTTCTATAAAACTTTGGTACAGAGTCTCTTCTGATCGCTGTCATTTTTTCCATAAGATATATATGCCTGGGCTTGGTGAGCAGCTGCGTGCGAGTCCTCAGGAAAAACACAACAGACCTAAGTATATTAGCATAGCAGCAGACAGCAGATAAGAACATTTGGCATGCCAGGTTGCCTTGTGTGCACAAAACATGAGTAGGAGCATACCTCGTGCTCCTAAGAGTTGCTCACACAAAATGAGTTAGCATAACTCGTTGGTTCAAAAAAGCTGGGTGCACAAAACATACAGAGCACAGGAGCCCAATCTCACAAACCCCAGGTTCAATCCCATAAGCTATCACTAGATCCAGAAACTTTACTCTGCCTCTGACCTGGAATTAAAGCCTACATATCTCTTTGCACTGAGGAGTAATAGCTACTGCCTTGATTAACATGGGATTTGCATGGAAGATTGATAATCCATGTGCACATATTTTTATATGGAAAATTCCTTGCTGCATCAGGAGAATAGTTCTACACACAAAAATATACCGACGTGCACACATCTTAGCACACCTTATTACATCAGCATCAGAGAGAGTAATCAATAATGTTCTCTTTCACATTAGCCAGTTAGCCTGAAATTTTTTTTTCTCATATTAAAAAAAAGTAACATAGTAATTATTGGAAGATAATGACCTTTTGGCTCACTAAGGGGGTCATTTTCTAAAGCTAGCGCACGCGTGCGAGAGCTAAGAAGGGGCGGAGTCGGGCGGCGTCTGCCCCAGAAGAGGAGGAGTCGGGGCGGACGCTGCAAAGACAGGGTGGACGTCGAAAAGGTAAGGAGCCTTTTCGCTTCCAAATTTGCACCCAATAGCACCACCTTTTATAACATGCGCGCACCGGTTCACGCAAGTTATAAAATCCAGGGCAGCGCGCGCAAGGGGGGGTGGAAATAGTGCAATTTTCACGCGGCAACACATGGCAGCCTTCCCCAGTTCCCTACCCTAACCTCCCTTCCCCTTCCCCTCTCCTGCCCGTCCCCTATCCCTATCCTAGCAACACCTGTTTTTTTTATTTTAACTTTTGCTCCTCCAAAGGAGTAGTAGCAAATTGTGTGCGCTGGCACCCTGCCGGCGGGCGATCCCCCAGCAGAGCAGCAGATGGCCGCTGTACCAGCCGCCTCCAGCCCCACCCTGTCCCGCCTCCCCGACCTCCCTTTTGCCGAGGCAGAGCTCTTGTGCATGTATCAGGGATTACACATGTGGCCGGGCCACTTCTAAAATGTGTGCAGTGTGCGCAAGGCCCAGCCACGCACGTAACCTCCAGATTTTACACACGGGGGGGGGGGGGTGAAAATTTGGCCATCATTGTTTTGCTTGCTACCATCTCCACCGGTAGGAGATTCCAGGCATCCACTACTCTCTTGATAAAGAAGTATTTTCTCATATTTTGTCTGAGCCAACCTCCTATCTTCATATCATGACCCCTTGCCCTTAAGCCGCTTCTGTTGAAAATGCTATCATTTTGTGCTTTATGGAAGCCTGACAGATATTTGGATGCTTATATTATTTCCCCAGTTCCCTTTTTACTTCTAAAAAGTATAATCTGTGATCCTTAAGTCTCTTTGGAGGCAATTTTCAAAGGGATTTCCATAGATCAACAGGCATTTATCTGCAGAAAAATAATCCTTTGAAAATTCCTCCCCACCTCTATGCAGGGAAAAGGAATAGGGTGGTGTTGGGGGCAAACACTGTAAAATATGTGCAGAGATTACATTTTGCCTCTGCAAAGCACAGGAAGTAAAGAAACCCTAAGGCATCAGTGTGCTGTGGAATTTTTTAATTTATACCGTGTGTTCTTATATTCTGCAACTTCCAAAACATTGTACAGCACAGATCACAAATAGCATGGATAATCACATAAAATCACCTACAATAATGCATATATGAGATAAAATTAAAACATGCATCAAATAAAATTAGCAGTGGAAAATACTGCTGAATCTACTAAATTTTAAATGATATTCAGTGAAAAACTATAATTTAAAATTTTGGTAGTAGGCTTTTTGAAAAAGAATAGCTTTTAACTTTTTTTTTTCTGGAATCCAAATAATCCACCTCCTCCCTCAACACACAGGCCAAAGAGTTTAAAAATTTCTCACATTATGTAGGATTTGTATTTTCAGGCCATCGTTCCATGTTGGTAGCCCTGCTCTGAATAACTTCCATCCTTTTGATGTCCTTACAAAGATTAGGCCTTCAGAACTGAACACAGTGACTATACAAGGTCATTATTGCCTCCCTTTTCCTACTGGTAATACCTCTTCCTATGTATTGTACTTAAACATACAATTAGCTTTTCTTCCTGCTTTATCATACAGACTAGCAGCCTTCAGGTCATTTGTAGTAATTATTTGTAGGGTTTTTTCTCTTTGATAATTGCTAGTTCTGGTTCTCCTAACTGATATAAGTGGCTAATGATTTTTCATGTCAATGATGCATTGAAGCACATTGAAGTACTCTTACCTGCCCCCATTCATGTGGGGGGGGGGGGCGGGGGCAGGGAAGAGTTATTATTATTTCTGCCCCAGTTGTTTCTTCCTGCCACTTAGGGCTTCCAGCTCAAACAAAGACAGCCTCTGTTAGGCTACAGTGCCATACACTTTCATTCTCAACTACCTGGGACTTTCCCCCTACTATTATATCACTTTCTGACCTCTGACCATCCATCACAGTGACAGTCCTCAAGCAAGAATCACAGATTGAGGCTTCTGTCCAGAGCCCAGCTAATATGGGGCCTCATACTGAAAGGGCATTAAAAATTAACATGCAATGAACAAAGGCCCTAACACTGGGCAAAATCTACACTGTTTAGCTCATATGAGAGTGATTTAAATTTTGAATGTGCCCTCATTGCTAAACAGGTGCAGTAAAGGTTCCTCTAAGCAAAAGCTAAATGTAACACACTGTTAGCAGATTAAATTTACCTCCTGTCGAGGACGGTAAAAAAACTGCTACTGCTATGATTGAGGTCGGAGAGGGGAGGCATCCACAGGGTTAGCAGGGGTCAAATATTGTGAATGGATGTTCCTCTGGCAAGCTGGTCCTTTGGGCTGGGTTGGCACAGAGAAATTTCAGTGATCTGTGCACTATGTTACATTTAGAGCTGGTGCAAGGGTAGAGGTGCTCTAGGCAAACCTTCAGTCTTGTTTGTCTTCCCCTCTCCCAAATTACCTACTGGTGGCAGCTGCAGTACAGTGCTCCTGCCTGCTTGCGGCAGCAGCTCCAGCACAATACTCCCCTTTGGCAGCACCGATGCTGGTGGGGCACCTCCTTGATGTCCTTACCCTCCTTACCCTCTTTCCAGCTTCATTCTCCCTCCCTGCCCAGCATGTCTTCATTTTTCCCCCCACCCCCACCCCCACAGCATTCTTCTTTCTCTTTCTTCCTTCCTCTCTATGCCTGGCATTCCAGCATAACCACTGTCTCTCTCTGCCCTCTTTTCACAGAGACATCATTCTGTCTCCCCACCCCACCTTCATCCACCCAGCACCCTCTCTCTCATCCTACGCATTGCTGCTCACTACCTTTTTGCTTTCTCTACTCTGTCATTCACTCAGCACACACTCGCTCTCTCTCCATCACCGCCTGCTCCGCATACTCGTTCTCCCCACCCCTTCAACATACAATCTCTCTCCTTCCCTTCACTTACTCAGCAACTTCTCTTTTTCTCTACTTGCCACCTGCCCAGTACCCTCTCTCTCTTGCTCTCTCTCTCTCTCTCTCTTTCTTTCCCCACATTCCTCCATAGTTACTCAGCATTCATTCTCTCTCAACCTCGTAATATGGAAGCTCCAGCCCTCTTTCTGCATTCTTCAGCTTCTGGTGTGAGGCTCCATCAGTGGCCCTGCCTCAAAACCTATTCCAGTTCTTTAGCTGCTGGAAGGATGGGCTCTGCCATCAGCTCTGGGCTTTGTGATGACAGGAATTTACTGCCCCCAAAATTTTTGAATTCTAGGTGACTGCCTAGTGTTATGGTTGTGGACCCTTGGGCCGGTTGGGACAGAAGATGGTGCGCTGTGGAGGACCACGGCAAGCGTCCCAACTGGGAGGCGGCTCGGAGGCCTCAGAGAAGGCTTCGGCACTGGGACGAGGTGGAGTCCTATGCGACCAAGGACTCGGCAAGGCTGCGAGGACGGACGACGTTGGGCCCCAGTGACTGAAGAGTCTTCACCCTGGAAGCCGGTACTCCCCCAGGAGAAGCCCATAGGAGTCCAGCCGCTGGGACTTTTGGAGATTCACCCTGGAAGCCGGAACCCCCACAGGAGGCGCCCGTAGGGGCCCGGCCGCTGGGACTTAGGCGAATCTTCTGGGCCAGCGAAGACCAGGAAGGAAGCCGAGTCGGAAGCTGGGAGCCAGAGGAGGAACCAAGCCAGGGATGAGGCAGAAGACAGAGTCGTGGATAGAGCCAAGTCTGAGCCAGAGGTCAGAGCGAGCCAAGCCAGGGACAGAAGCTGAAGGTGAAGTCGTGGACGAAGCCGGGTCGGAACCAGAGGTCAGAAGCAGATACCAGAGCCAAGGGCCGAAGACGGAAAACGAGTCAAGAGTCAAGCCAGGTCGAGAACAGAGAGCAATCCAGAAGAATGCAGCAACTAGCAATCAGAAAACCTGAGGAACCTTGTTGCAAGGCACTGGAGTGGTCTAGGTGCAGGGTACTTATACCCTGAGGGCGTCTGATGTCATCTACAGCCGGACTGAGTGTTTTCCCACGCTGGCCACTTTAAGTGGAGCTCCTCCCCGCGTGTGCGCGTCAGGGGGTGGGGCCAGCCGCGCCGGACCGTCGGCATCTCTCCCGAGGAGGGAGAGACACACTGGAGGGACTGCAGGCCCGAGGAAGCCTCAAAACGGCCCAGGCCGCCCCCGAGGTAGGTGGAGGGATCGAGGCACGGCCCGGGACCGCAACACCTAGTTCACCTAATAGAAGCACTGACCTTGGTTTCATGATGCTTTATACACTTTTCATAGTGAAAATGGGCTATGTATATCATTACTATATTTGTGGTAAAGTCCTATTTTTAGTGCACCCTTTGTATATAGGGTCCTAGAACTTGAATCTCACCATTAGATATTGCCATTGAGCAATGGCTACTACTATTACTACTACTACTAAGAACATAAGCACATGCCATAGTGGGTCATACCAAGGGTCCATCAAGCCCAGCATCCTGTTTCCAACAGTGGCCAATCCAGGCTCTGGCAAGTACCCAAAAACTAAGTCTATTCCATGTTACCATTGTTAGTAATAGCGGTGGTTATTATCTAAGACAACTTAATTAATAGCAGGTAATGGACTTGTCCTCCAAGAACTTATCCAATCCTTTTTTAAACACAGCTATACTAACTGTTACTCTATATTATGTTACTCTATATATAACCACAGGTATATTTAAAACTTAGTACTCGTAGGCTCAACTAGCGTCGATATTCATTTTTCTTCTCCCACAATTTACAGAATTCAGAATTTGTTTCTTAACTCCCCTCACGTTGCTAAAAAAAAAAAAAAAAAAAAGATATAAATTATATAAGTTAATTCACATCCTGTATTTCCGGAACCTATTTGATACCAGTTGCATACAGAATGTATTGAATTGTTGTTCTATCTGAATTTATTGAGTTGTTGACTCCCATCTTGTATGTAAACCAGAGTGAAGGCAGCTAGCTAAACTTTGGTATATAAAAACATTTAAATAAATAAATAAAATAAATAAATAAACTGCACTAACCACATCTTCTGGCAATAAATTCCAGAGTTTAATTGTGCGTTGAGTGAAAAAGAACTTTCTCTGATTAGTTTTAAATGTGCCACATGCTAACTTCAGGGAGTGCCCCATAGTCTTTCTATTATCCGAAAGAGTAAAAACCCGATTCACATCTACCTGTTCTAGACCTCTCATGATTTTAAACACCTTTATCATATCCCCCCTCAGCCGTCTCTTCTCCAAGCTGAAAAGTCCTAACCTCTTTATTCTTTCCTCATAGGGGAGCTGTTCCATTCCCTTTATCATCTTGGTCGCCCTTCTCTGTGCCTTCTACATCATAATTATATCTTTTTTGAAATGCAGCGACCAGAATTGCACACAGTATTCAAGGTGCGGTCTCACCATGGAGCGATACAGAGGCATTATGACATTTTCCGTTTTATTCACCATTTCCTTTCTAATAATTCCCAACATTCTGTTTCCTTTCTTGACTGCCGCAGCACACTGAACCTATGATTTCAATGTGTTATCCACTATGACGCCTAGATCTCTTTTTTGAGTGGTAGCTCCTAATATGGAACCCAACATTGTGTAACCATAGCATGGGTTATTTTTCTCTATATGCATCACCTTGCACTTATCCACATTAAATTTCATCTGCCATTTTGATGCCCAATTTCCCAGCTTCACAAGGTCTTCCTGCAATTTATCACAATCTGCTTGTGATTTAACTACTCTGAACAATTTTGTATCATCTGCAAATTTGATTACCTCACTTGTCGTATTTCTTTCCAGATCATTTATAAATATATTGAAAAGTAAGGGTCCCAATACAGATCCCTGAGGCACTCCACTGCCCACTCCCTTCCACTGCAAAAATTGTCCATTTAATCCTACTCCTGTTTCCTGTCTTTTAGCCAGTTTGTAATCCACGAAAGGACATCACCACCTATCCCATGACTTTTTATTTTTCCTAGAAGCCTCTCATGAGGAACTTTGTCAAATGCCTTCTGAAAATCCAAGTACACTACATCTACAGGTTCACCTTTAACCACATGTTTCTTAACTCCTTCAAAAAAGTGAAGCAGAATTGTGAGGCAAGACTTGCCTTGGGTAAAGCCATGCTGACTTTGTTCCATTAAACCATGTCTTTCTATATGTTCTGTGTTTAGAATACTTTCCACTATTTTTCCTGGCACTGAAGTCAGGCTGACCGGTCTGTAGTTTCCCGGATCGCTCCGGGAGCCTTTTTTATATATGGGGGTTACATTAGCTATCCTCCAGTCTTCAAGTACAATGGATGATTTTAATGACAGGTTACAAATTTTTACTAATAGGTCTGAAATTTCATTTTTTAGTTCCTTCAGAACTCTGGGGTGTATACCATCCGGTCCAGGTGATTTACTACTCTTAAGTTTGTCAATCAGGTCTACCACATCTTCTAGGTTCACCATGATTTGGTTAGGTCCATCTGAATCATTACCCATGAAAACCTTCTCCATTACGGGTACCTCCCCAACATCCTCTTAGTAAACACCGAAGAAAAGAAATCATTTAATCTTTCCGCAGTGGCCTTATCTTCTCTAAGTGCCCCTTTAACCCCTCGATCATCTAACGGTCCAACTGACTCCCTCACAGGGTTTCTGCTTCAGATATATTTTAAAAGGTTTTTAATGTGAGTTTTTGCCTCTACGGCCAACTTCTTTTCAAATTCTCTCTTAGTCTGTCTTATCAATGTCTTACATTTAACTTGCCAATGTTTATGCATTTTCTTCTGTTGGATCCTTCGTCCAATTTTTGAATGAAGATCTTTTGGCTAAAATAGCTTCTTTCACCTCCCCTTTTAACCAACTACTACTACTATTTAACATTTCTATAGCGCTACTCAATGTATACAATGCTTGTACAAACAACAATACACAAGAGACATTCCTTGCTCAATAGAGCTTATAGTCTAATCAGTGCAAACATGCAGAACAATTGTTAAAATTAGTTAATGAGGCTGAAGGTGAACCAACAGGCTTAAGATTTAAAAGCATCCTCAAAAAGATGAGTTTTTAGATGGAATGGCTGAGACTTTTTTCCCAGGGGCTAAAAACACTGCCTCTACAGCATCTCCAGCCTGCCCAGGGAGCGGAAGCCTAGCCTGAGAATTGAAGCTAGGACTTCTGCATGACAGAGTTCAGCACTTGCCCCTGCACACACAGCCAGTCTCTTTCTTACAGATTTTTAAATCAAAATGAAAAAGAAAATGTTGCAGAATGAATATCTTTATGTATTCAGAGATTTATGCAGCTCAGGAATTTTGCAGAATGGAGGTCTCTAATTTTACATGCTGAGATCCATCTGAGACCTATTGTGGACAAGATATAGAAAACTCCAAACTATGTAGATTTATTCTGTTTGGGGGTATCTTCTGAATTCTGAAATTTGGCCACAGTTCTCATCATTCACATCTGGCTTTGAGAATATTTTATATATGCTGGCTTGAGAAACTAATTCTCAAAGGACTAAATTTTGAAAGATTTAAGGCCCGATTTTAAAAGGGCCGCACGTATACATTTCGGGGGTTACGTGCGTGGCCAGGCCTTGCATGCACCGCGCGCATTTTACAAAAGGCTCGGTCACGCGCGTAGCCCCCATTATGCACCGAAGAGCCAGGCCCAAAGAAAGGGGCGAGCCAGGGCATGTGGCCTGGGAGGGGCCACGTGGGCTGGAACAGTGCGATTCGACGCTGTTCCGGGGAGGCACATGCCAGCAGCCAGCCAATGCGTGGAGATTGCTACTTCCTGCTCCTCCAGGGCAGAAGTAAACAAATAAAAATAGGGGATAGTTAGTGATAGTTTAGGGGACGGGGAGGAGAGGGGAAGAGGGAGGAAGGATACGGTTAGGGAAGTTCCCTCTCAGTCCCCTCCTTAATTGGAGCGAACTGGGAGGGAACTGGGAAAGACCTAAATGCGTCGCTGCGCATATTTTTTTAAAATCCCCCCATTGCAAGCATGACTGACACCTGCCAGCACGTGCGCACGCTGATTATAAAATCAGGTGCACATCTGCGCACGGATATCATATTTTATAACGTACGCACAGTGATGTGCACATGTTATAAAATCGGTACATCCATGTGTATGCGCCGGGAACCGCTCGCACATGGATGCAGGCACGCACCTTTTAAAATCGACCCCTGTGTGTCTGATTGACAAGCCTATTAACTTAACTGGTAAAAGGGCTTTAGAAGTTTCTTTTACTATGGATAAAATGTCCCTGGTGATCTGTAGGCAGTGTCAAGTCCCTGAACTGCCCCTTAGCCCTGCTGGCAGATAAGACTGTGCTGCTTTTAATCCCTGCTCCCCAACAAAAAATTCACACACCCCGGGGCTACCCCTCTGTATACCCCACTTGTGGGGTGATGACTTTAGGGAGCAGGAGCCATAGGTCAGCCAATGCAGTTTCCTCCACAATAAAGAGTATGACAATTTTCCTGATTCAGCTCCATTAGCATACATTTAGAGAAATGTGTATGTGCTTATCAAGAGTATATGGAGGGCTTCTTTTCTTCTATACTGCAAATTGTTTTCAAATAAAAGAAAATGTCCACAGCATAGCATTATAAATTGTTGCATAATTAAAGTTAGTTGTTGTGCTTCAGTGATTTGGTGTAACCTGTGTAAATGTTTTTCTACCATACGTCCCAAATAGTTAGGTGAGGAAGAGGGAGGGAATTTAGCTAAAAGAAACGCATTTAAATCCTGAGCACAATAAGTGCCGCACCATATTGCACTGCTTTTAGCATATCTGTTAAATGTGTTTAATGCATACATTAAAAATAGCTCAGCTTAATGCAGAGGCCCCATAATAACATAAACATACATAGAGTTATAAGATGGGTTCTTGCCAAGTATATTGGACACATCTGTTCTTCATGCCAGTTCTGTTCCTATGAATGAACATGATCCTGCTAAGCTGTAGCTCACTTGATGCTAGTTGAAAAATAGAGATATTAGTAATGCCAAACTTTTTATGTCCTTGCACTGAAAAAGTAAAGTCAAAGTCGACCTCAAAGCTCCAGGGATACCAGGAAGGAGGTATGTGGGTGGGAGGGGGAGGTGGGGGGGAGACCTGTTGTAGTAATTACATTCCATGTTCTTATATTACTCCTTATTTGTTTGCAGTCTACTGCACTACAGGATACTACTGAGCCTTCTGCATTCTTGCACAACTCTACCATACCTCATGCTGTCAATCGGAGGGATGTCAAGATGGCAGAGCCTCAAAGGCATAACTCTGCAAAAATACTGGTAAGCCAACTGAAATGTATTTAAATTCACATGGTACACCAATTGATTTTTAGAGGGTAATGTTCAAAGGTACTTCTGCAGATAAAACATTGCTGTATGTACAGAAATGGCCTTTTACAAAATTGCCCGCCTGATAGGTGAATAAACTTAAGTGCCTATGTCATGCTTGCATGTAAGCTTGCCCATCCTGAGCAGAGGCTTTCCTGGGGACAGAGATGGGGGTAGGGGTTTTGGACTTATGCACATACTTTTGAATTTTGAAAAGCATAGGCCGAATTTTAAAAGCCCTGCACGTACAGAATCAGGGAGCTATGTGTGTGGCTGGGCCGTATGCGCGCCGCGTGGATTTTGGGAGGCCTGCAGTCATATGAGTATCTCCTGGTACACGCATTGGAACGGCTGAAAGAAAATGGGGCGGGCCAGGACGGGGTTTGGGCAGGGTGTGGCGGGCTGGGACAACGCCATTAGACACTGTCCTGCTGAAACGCACGCCGAGAGCTGACCGGACTGCACAGTTTGCTGCTGCTCCGGACTGCCAGTAAGTACAAAAACAAAAAAAGCAAGGGTAGTCAGCAGGGCGGATAGGGTAAAAGGGAAGCAGGTTAGGTAAGGGGTTTAGGAAGTTCCCTTCCAGTCCTCTCCTTTATTGGAGCAGGCTGGGAAGGAACTGGGAAAAGGCCTATGGCGGCGTCGTGCGCATCTACTAAATTACACCATGCTTACACACGTGAGACGGCACTCGCCCGCACATGTGTGCACCAATATTAAATCATGTGCAACCGTGCACACATGGATGCCCATGAGGAAGTTTGAAAGTTACCATCTAAGAGTAAATTTTCAGGGAAAATCTTCATGGACATTTTAGAGGTTGTAACATGTATGGGTAGATTTGTGGGATATGTTTCAAAGAAAACTTAAGCGCATGATTTTCAAAAGGATTTACATATGTAAATGTAACTACTACTGTAGCAATTTTCAAAAGCATTTAGCCATATAAATTGCACTTACATGGGTAAATTCTATGGACAATTCAATGACATATATTGTAGCAATTTTCAAAAACCCACTTACATGGATAAAGTGCATTTACACGTGTAAAACCCATTTTAAGCATGTAAGTTGTTTTTAAACTCAGGCCCTAAAATTGTAAATTCTTTATAGCAGAGGTATGAGCAAATCATATGAGTTCTTGTGTACAGTGCTGTACATCTGATGCAATGTAAATATTGCTATGCAGTAATATCCAGTCATTTATTTACTATTATTCAAAATGTTTATTAACTGAAACAATTTGGTTTGGTACAGAGCATTAGAGTAGGGAGGAGAGACATCAGTGGAAAAAAGTAATCTCTCTGTAACGGGGACAATAGTGACCCTGTTTCCAAGGTCATCTTCTTCATCAAAAGAGCACATAAATACAACTTAATATGGCTATAGCTTTATTAGATGAGCCAACAGGGGAATCTGATTGGGTGTTCGTAGCCTTTGCCCTACTACCCCTTACCCTCCCTCTTTCACACAAATACTGGGCATACAAAGCCACTGACCACGTGGCACCAGAGACCAACTTCAAGTAGTAATGTCTCAAATATAATTTTTTTTCCCAGGACCCTCAAGTGCAGGCTGTTTCTGTACCAGCAATTTATCACAGGCTAGGACACCAGTCATAAGCAAATCATATGAATCCTTTAGGCTGCTTCATACTAGATATTGCCACCATATAACAAACTCATTCTTCATCAGCTACGCAAATTTGATTCTATAATAGTAATCCTAGATCATCCAGATATATTCTGAACTTCACATGATCACCTGCTATTACCCTACGTACAAAGAACAAACAGCTGTAGAGCCAGATGGCTGGAGAAGCAGCAGCTGGGGCAAACGGGGGAGGAAAGACACTGCTCTTTCTCTTATAAAACATCTGCTGGCCCTTCCCATACCTGTCCTTTGCACCTATGGAAGAAGACAGCTGTGGCTGGCCTTGGGTGCATGTCACCACAGTGTGGCGTGCCTAAGCATGTCAAGGTATACCTGGAAGTCAGCCACTCAGCTTTGGCAACCTTGCTGCCATTCAGCCAGAAGAAGGGAGGGTTCCATCTGATTCCAATTGATGTAGGAGAATCTGGCATGACACATGAGCATGTGACCGGGAAGGGGATGGGGTGCCTCCCTACACACACCTCTCCCACTGTTGCAGGGGCTTAGTCCTGGGTCAGTTGGGGCCGGCTACCCAGTTACTGCTAGCATCCATGCATGGGGGAACATGGCACCACCTATGTCTCAAAGTTCACCTACAAGATCTCTGGATAATTATTATATTGATTCAGCAAAAGTTATTAAAAACCTGCAAAGAACTAAAGGTATGTGTATAGCACAAGAGGTCAGCCTTTTTCATTGGAAAGATATTCTAGAACAATGGGACATTAACAATATGAGGCTAGTGAAGAGATAGATTCAAGAGTAACATAAGTAACCCTTCAAAGAAAGGGTGATAGATGTATGAAAATACTTCCCAATGATGATGGAGAGGGCACGGATGGTTTGGGAATTCAATAAAACATGGGACAAGCACAGAGATTCCTTAGCAATGTAGAAGTGAGAATAAGCCCCAGAGGTCAATTAAGTTGTTTGGTTGTTTTGGGGAAAATGGAAGATGAGATGTCAGAATTCATATTGCTATGTTTCATACGATTTTCAAAGGAAATCTTACTGTACTCGCAGTTCAGCCTCCTTTTCCACTTTAAGTTTGCAAAATTGGAGGAGGCCTTAATTTATCTCTAATTATAATAAGTAGAAAGTTGTGTGCTTAGGTGAGGATTTCAAGTTGTAATAAATACCTTTTCATGGCAGGTACACGGCAGACTGTGATGTAATGCATCACACTGGGAAACTAGATTGGTGATATCATTCATAACAGGGTAACATGTTTCATCTTGCTTGTTTCTGGTGCACTACTGTTCTTATAGGGCTTCTAATTATATTTACAGTTCTTAGCATTAAACACTGATGATGTGTATTCCTTTGTACCATCTATGATCGCATACTATACCGCTACTTAGAATATATATAGAAGCCATCAGCAGCAATGCAAAGGTTTGAGAGTAGATTGTCTGCAGAATTACATGAGCATAATTATATAACTCAATGACAGTATATCAGTACTATATCAGTATATCATAATTATATAACTCAATGACAGTATATATCTTGATGAAATAACTTCTGTGGAAGTGTGCATCATGTTTGATGATTTGCATTACCACTGATGGTGTGCAGTGTCTCTTGTGTGCACCATCCCTGATGGTGGATTATGCCACTGAACATGTATTCTGATGACAAGCTTTGATTTTGATGATTTGCATGCCTTCTCATTGTTTCTATTGGGTTTACATAGGGGCAGATTTTCAAAGGGTTAAGCGCGTAACCCTGAAAACCTGCTCCTGCGCGCGCCAAGCCTATTTTGCATAGGCTCGGCGATGCATGCAAGCCCCGGGATGCGCATATGTCCCGGGACTTTGAAAAAGGGGCGGAGTGCCGGTCCGGGGGCAGGATTGAGTCCTCCGGCACAGCGGCTGTGCCAGGGGATGGCGCGCCGGCAGCCAGCCCGGCGTGCGCAAGTTACGAGGCAGGCGTAACTCCTGAAATAAAGGTGGGGGGGGGTTAGGGAGGGCTGGGGGGTGGGTTAGATAGGGGAAGGGAGGAGAAGGTGGGGGGGAGCAGTAGGAAAGTTCCCTTCGAGGCCGCTCCGATTTTGGAGCGGCCACTCCGATTTTGGAGTGGCCTTGGAGGGAACGGGGAAAGCCATCGAGGCTGCGTGCACATGTTATAAAATCGGGCATACATTTGTGCGTGCTGGGTAACATGCACAAATGTAGGCTATGCGCGGTTATAAAATCTGCCCCATAATGTGCATAACTTTTTTATAGAGTGCACTGCTTTTTATGTTATGCCCTTGTCTCAGAGGACGTCTGTATCGCTGCTGATTCTTTGTAATACATATGATGTACATTTACATTTTACATTTGTAGACCGTCTTCTGCAAACACCTGGAAGCAGTTTGCAACATTAGAATAAAATAAATTGTCATCACAAAAATACAAAGCATAATAAACGTAATGCATAAATTTGATTTGATAAGTCAACTCCAACAGCTGTTCTCACTAGAGGCAGGGCAGAGCACTGCTTCTGATGGTGTGTTCAATTTATTTATTTTCATTTAATATCCCACCTATGTGCCATAGGCCTGAGGCAAAAGACAAATTTACTATACACAATATGCAGTCATAATATCACTGCAACATAAAAACCATTCCCAATTCCAGACAGTGAATGATCACAACAACCACAATTAAACATACATAAAAAATCTGATAAAACCCCTTACCTCTATTCTACTCCATCCCCCAAACCCACAATATCTATGTTAACAATATATTTGAATGTGTGTGCTGCTTCTGATTGTTTATATTGCTACTGACTTCTGATGGTGGGTTCTGATGTTGTAGTATGTGCCTCCTCTGACTGTGTACACTTTATTTAATAATGTACACTGGCCCTATCACCATCCCAGTGGAAGGATATATTACATGGCGAGGTTGTTGGCTCACCTCAATTTGTTCTTCTGTAGAACAAATTGGAAATGTTCCTTACCAGTTTTACATGTATAAAAGGTAATCCCCTCAGTACTTTAATGAATATTACATCAAAGAAATGGTCTCCTGATTTACAGGCTAGTGAATACTTGACAAAAGTGCTCTGTTTTACTACAATTTATTAATAAGTCAAGGAGCTGGAAGAAAGTTGTGATTCTGTTTAACACCACAGATGTCTTTGCTCCTACAAACTACATTATCTGATTGAAGAAAACTTTAATGGTACTATGAAAATTAAAAGGATTTCTCTGAAGCCTCAAAATTATTTTTAGAAATGGGTGGATGAGTGCCTTATATAACAAATGGGCAATGTTGAATAATCTGCAAACTAAGCACAAGAGGATTAGATGAAAAGGACATTTTCTGGAAGTAATTCACTTTGTACATCCTAGCAGCTTTTGAAGATTGCCATACAGTTTGGGAGAAAATGAGAGCTGAACAAACAAAACTGCAAGGGATGGTCAAGATCCAGGCCAATAACCACCTCCACATGCAAACATCCTCTTTCCTGTGTGCCACAATTATTTATTTATTTAATTTATATTGTGCCTTTCGGGGACTTCAAAGCGGATCACATTCCGGCATTGTAGGTATTTCCCTGTCCTCAAAGGGCTAACAATATAAGGGGGTATTTACTAAGCCATGGTATATTTCCCAGAGGGGAAAATATCATGGGGCTTATGAAGTAGCAGTATTTGTGTTGCGTCCGTCGGTGCTAAGATGGCTTCGTCCCGTTTGCCTCACCTTATTCACGGCTCCTCCCGCTCACCTGGGTAAGATGGCTATCGCAGCGTCTACAAGCCGACCTCTCCGGCATCCCCGGAACGGCTATGGTGCAGCCTCACGCCATTGCTCCTCCCAGGTACCTACTAGGGTGCGCGTGCACCCCACGTCTTTATGCCACCCTTGGCGCGAACCTCGAGGGTGTTCCCTCATGCTGATGTCACGCCATCCGGGTATATTACCTTCACTAGTTTGCTAGCTCACTGAGTTAGCAAGGTCTCGAATTCGTTCTTGTCTACACTACTCTGCCGCTTCCATGCTGCCGCTGGAAGCTCTCTCTCTGCCCTTCGGGGTAACTGCTAACCTGGGTAACCGCTCCTCGGGGGCCCTCTGCTTTATTTCAAGTGCCTTACAGGGAACAGGCACTCGCTCCTCGAGGGCCTGCTCTCCCTGCCTCGGTGCCTGTACCTTCTTCAACATATCTGGTGGAATCGCATACCAACAGCAAACACCTAGTGAGTACTCTAACTCTCAGTCTATCTCATCCACAGTATCTCCTAGCTTGGAAACCTGCTGCGGAACCTCCTATCATCATCAAGGAGAGAAGGGCTCCCTCTGCCGAGGTCCCTGAGACTGCAACTACCAGACTGCCTCACTACTGCCACCTCTGGTGGCTCTCTTCAAGCTGTTTAATAAAGAACTGTGTTTTGTGCATTACAAGTCTAGCCCAGTGCTGCGGCTCCTCACGGGGCTCCTCCCCCTGGTCGTGGTCATCTCCCACGGCACCCAAGGATCCACCAAAACACACTTAACCATAACAGATTGCTAACTCCATGGATCCGGCTCAGCTCATGGATCCGGCTCAGCTCAGAGATCCGGCTCAGCTCAGAGAAGATGTATACCCAAGTCATCTCTAATCTGAGGATATTTTTTTTTTTTTACTTTATTTTTTGTGTATATTTCTATTGAAAGAATAGAAATTTCCATCCAGTGCATATATAAAGTTTAAGAAAAATAACACAAATCAAAGCGAATGTTGCAACAGCAGGATGATGTGCAGACAACTATACATAAGTAACAATGTCATATAACAATACATCCACCCGCAATTTATGTAAGTGTGACCTAAAGCATATGGAAAATAAACAAATAACCATGCAGTCACTAAACATTCTATCAAAAAAAAAAAAACCCATCCCCACAAGATCTCCCAATCCCCAGTCCCTGAGAGTACTAAGTTGCAAGGCTTAAAAGAAAAGAAAAAAGGTAAGGCCTAAACCAGTCCTGAAACTGAATTTAATACAAAAAAACTGGCCGAATGACACCATGAGAGGGTTGACTATAACCACTTTGCAAAATTGAAAAATGGTGCTCGAACTGTATCAAAAATAGCTAGCTTGCTCCTCATCACCCAATTTTTTGCAAAGCTGTAATATTTTGGACTTTCTGCTAATCATACTGTGATGACGGGCATTCTTTTTTCCATGTTCTTAGCAGCAAGAGAAGACTTCTCTTGCTGCTAACAACAGATGTTGAAGTAATTGCTTTAGCCTCACAGGGGCATTGTCCTGTACTTCTTTTCCCAACAAGAACACAGGCATAGATAGGGGTAAATTCAGTCCTGTAATCTTAGTGAGAGGATTATGTATCTCAGCCCAACATTTTTTGATAAAGGGGCAATCCCACTAAATGAGAAAAAATGAGCCATTCCTTGCAAAGTGGAGAAACAGAGACATCCCACTTACTAATCCTAACAGGGATTAGATATTTTCTTAGCAAGATCTTCAGCTATATATTCACCAAGCTAAGAGAAACAGAACAATGAAAAATATTTCTCACAGGACAAGCAGGATGGTAGTCCTCACATATGGGTGACATCACAGGATGGAGCCCAATCACGGAAAACTTCTGTCAAAGTTTCCAGAACTTTGACTGGCCCCTACTGGGCATGCCCAGCATGGCACTAACCCTGCAGCCAGCAGAGATCTTCCTTCAGTCTTCTTTTTTCCGCGCAGCAGTAGCCTCGCGGTAAAGGAGCTCTGAAGAGATTCCTGACAGGAATTTTCCTCACGGAATTACTAAAAGTTAAATTGCCCCGCAGGGGTCCCTCCTCTAACTTTTGTCAGTTCGCGGTACTCCAGTAAGTTTTTACCCATCTCCCGTCGATTACCATTGAGTTTGGCCCTCGCAGCCTACTGGCCGTCGACCATACCATGGCTTGATTTTTTTCCATGGCTATGGCGTCGGGGTTCCATCGGTGCCTGGACTGTACCCACACCATGTCTATCACAGACCCCCATAAAGTCTGTGTAATGTGTTTAGGACATGAGCACGATGTCTTGACCTGCACCAAATGTGCCCTAATGACACCGAAGGGTCGCAAGGCCAGAATGGAGAAGATGAAACTTCTCTTCCGTGCTCAAACCCCGACTCCGTCCATTGCATCGATGTCGTCAGAACCGGCACCATCGACTTCGCGCCAGCATCGACCACCGACCGGTGACCAACCAGCATCGACAACTTCTCGGCATTCGACACCCTCTACTCCCCCTCAGGATCGAGGGGATCGCAGGAAGAAACATCGCCATCAACACCATGAGACTCGGACCATCGAGGGAGCGAAATCATCGACCTCGCCATCGTCCGAGCCGCTGTCGAAGAAACCCTGTCCAGGAAAGGCACCGACCATTCGTGCGACTGGATCTCCGAGGCAACCCTCACCCGATCGGCGATCGGGAGCCGCGACTCCGCCTTTAACGGTGGTCCCACCGGCTATGCCTCTGCCTCCTTCTTCTGTTCCGGAGCCGGGGCTGCTTGCTCCAGGTCTCCGAGAAGAACTGGACCGGATGGTCCAGGAGGCCATCGACAAGGCGATGCAACGTCTTCAGGTTCCTCCTGCACCAACATCAGCACTGACTGTGGAACTGATCATCGACCCAATTCCGGCAGCACTGGCACCGCTGCTATACAGGATGGAAGCCCTAATGGCCGCCTTTCCACCGATGGATCCCGGGTCTCTGATGTCTCCGATGCCCTCCCCACTGACAGCATCATCGGGAGGAGAAACACCGTTCCGCATTCCTGCATCTGGAGTTCTGCCGCAGCCATCGATGCCTATACATCCCTCGCCACCGACCCGTACATCGGTGCCGATACATCCGTCGGCGCCACCGAGTCATCCATCGATGCCCTCGATGCCTGTACCGGTGCCTTCGATGCCTTCATAGGTGCTTCCGATAATTCCTCCGATCCCTTCGGAGCCTAGACCGGGACCTTCAGGTATCCAACCACCCTGTCCCCCTCTACTTCCTAGAGGGAAGGGTGTTGATCCTTATGATACCTGGGGAGATGATACCTCATCAGACACAGATGACTTTACTTCACCACCTTCACCCGCTGAGAGTAGAAAGCGTTCTCATCCAGAGGACCTCTCATTTATAAATTTTGTGAAGGAAATGGCTGAATTGGTTCCTTTTCAATTACAGACTGAACAGGATGATAGGCACCAGATGATGGAGTTGCTCCAGTTCCTGGATGCCCCCAAGGTAATAACCTCTATTCCCATTCATCAGGTCCTTCTTGATTTTCTCAAGAAGAACTGGGAAAATCCTGGATCAGTTGCTCCAGTACACAGGAAAGCTGACACTACTTATTTAGTGCAATCAGCCCCAGGTTTTCAGAAGTCACAGCTTGATCACCACTTGGTCGTGGTAGAGTCTGCAGAAAAGAGGGCAAAAAGGTCAAAACCTCACACATCTGTTCCTCCTGGAAAGGAACAGAAATTCCTAGACAACATTGGTCGCCGAGTATTCCAAGGGGCCATGCTCATCTCCCGAATTGCCTCCTATCAGCTTTATATGACCCAATATAACAGGGTCTTAAGAACATAAGAACATAAGAAAATGCCATACTGGGTCAGACCAAGGGTCCATCAAGCCCAGCATCCTGTTTCCAACAGTGGCCAATCCAGGCCATAAGAACCTGGCAAGTACCCAAAAACTAAGTCCATTCCATGTAACCATTGCTAATGGCAGTGGCTATTCTCTAAGTGAACTTAATAGCAGGTAAGCAGATACAGGACTTCTCAGACTCCCTGCCTTAGCAATTCCAAGAACAATTACAAACCCTTGTAAACATAGGTTTTGAGGTAGCAAGCATGAGATTAGAACATCTTATGACATTTTTGACACCTCTACCAGAGCGTCTGCAGCTGCTATTTCAGCAAGACGGTGGGCCTGGCTCAAGTCTGACCTTCGCCCAGAAGTGCAAGACCGGTTGTCCAACCTACCTTGTGTGGGAGATAACCTGTTCGGCGAACAGATCCAATGGACGGGGGCAGAGATAAAAGACCATCATGAGACCCTAAAACAGCTCTCTTTGATGCCTTCCGACTTCTCCTCAAAGCAGCCCTTCAGAAAGGACTATGAGAAGTCATTCTACCATCCAAAGAAATCATACCCGCCACCAACCAGATCCCATGCTACGAGACCATATCAAAAAACGCAGTCTCGCCAAGCCCAAAAACAAAAACTACAAGCAGCTCCCCAACCAGGGCCTGCTTCAGGTTTTTGACTTCCACTTAGAGAGCAGCAGCCAGATTCCTCTGTCGCACATACCAGTGGGAGGTCGACTGTGCCACTTCCACAACATGTGGCATTCAATCACATCCGACCAATGGGTATTGGCAATCATTGCTCAGGGTTACCATCTGAACTTTCTCGCCCTGCCACCGGACTCCCCACCTCTACAGACGTGAAGAACATCCAATCACTCCATTCTTCTGGATCAAGAGGTCTCCCTCCTTCTCCAGTCAAGAGCAATAGAACCCATTCCACACTCTCAGCAAGGCCTAGGGTTCTATTCCTGGTACTTCCTAATCCCCAAAAAATCGGGAGGCGTCCATCCTATTCTAGATCTACGGGCCCTCAACAAGTACCTCCAATGAGAAAAGTTCAAGATGGTCACCTTGGGCTCGCTTCTACCTCTTCTACAAAGAGGAGACTGGCTCTGCTCTCTGGACCTCCAGGACTCATACACCCATATTGCGATAAGTCCAGCTCATCGCAAATACCTGAGGTTCCTACTAGGCCTCAAGCACTATCAATACCGAGTGCTTCCATTCGGCCTTGCGTCTGCACCATGAGTCTTTACAAAATGCCTCGTAGTTGTCGCAGCCTTCCTCAGGACACAAGGTGTTCACGTCTACCCCTATCTGGATGACTGGTTAATCAGGGCTCCCACTCAGCAAGCTGCTCTGTCGTCCCTCAATATAACCTTACACACTCTAATTTCATTAGCATTTCTCGTCAATTATGACAAATCCTACTTAGTCCCATCTCAAAACTTATCGTTCATTGGGGCAGACTTGGACACCTTGCAGGCAAAGGCTTTCCTGCCTCGACAACAAGCACTGACTCTCGTGTCTCTTGCTCACCAGCTGCAGTCTCAACACGCTGCGACTGCACACCAATTTCTCGTCCTCCTGGGACACATGGTGTCCTCAGTCCATGTCACACCAATGGCCTGCTTGGCCATGAGACTCATGCACTGGACTCTGAGGTCTCAATGGACTCAAGATATTCAGCCTCTGTCGGCCATTGTCCACGTCACCGACTCACTCTGTCTGTCCCTCACCTGGTGGAAAAATCAGACCAATCTCCTCCAAGGATTGCCCTTCCAGGTTACGAATCCTCAAATCATTCTCACCACCAACGCTTCCAACCTCGGGTGGGGAGCCCATGTAGCCAATCTGCAGACACAAGGCTCTTGGTCTCCAGAGGAAGCCAAACACCAAATAAATTTCCTGGAGCTTCGAGCAATAAGATACGCTCTCAGGACTTTTCAGGATCGCCTGTCAAATCAGGTTATCCCATTTCAAATGGACAACCAGGTGGCCATGTGGTACATCAACAAGCAGGGAGGCACAGGCTCCTTCCTTCTGTGTCAGGAAGCTGCGCAGTAATGGGCGGAAGCCCTCTCCCATGCGATGTACCTCAGGGCCACCTACATGCCGGGAGTGGACAATCTGCTGGCAGACAAGCTGAGTCGCGTTTTTCAACCGCAAGAGTGGTGTCTCAACCCCTCGGTAGCTAACTCCATCTTCCAACAATGGGGATATCCTCAGATAGACCTCTTTGCATCCCCTCAGAACCGCAAAGTGGACAACTACTGCTCCCTCATTCGCAGCGAACACTCTCAGCCCAGAGACGCATTCTCCCTCTCATAGGCAACCGTCTGCTTTATGCATTCCCTCCACTTCCTCTTCTCTCGAAGACTCCCGTGAAGTTACGTCAGGACAAGGGAACCATGATCCTGATAGCACCTCACTGGCCACGCCAAGTGTGGTTTCCAATACTTCAGGATCTCTCCATTCGCAGGCACATTCCCTTGGGAAAGGACCCTCTCCTGATCACTCAAAACGACGGGCGCCTACGCCATCCCAATATTCAAGCCTCGTCCCTGTCGGCATGGATGTTGAAAGGTTAATCCTTCAGCCACTTAACCTTTCAGATCCAGTTTCCCGTGTCTTGATTGTTTTGCGAAAGCCTTCCACGAGAAAATCTTACTCTTACAAATGGAAAAGGTTCATGTCAAGGTGCTCTTCTCAGTCCCTTGACCCCTTTTCCTGTCCAATCCCGAAGAATCTCTGGCATTTATCAGAATCAGGTCTAAAGACCTCTTCCATCAGAATGCATGTCAGTGCAGTAGCCGCCTTCCATAAAGGTATCAGGGATGTCCCTTTATCAGTACAACCCCTTGTAACACGCTTTTTGAAGGGCTTGCTCCACATCAAGCCTCCACTGCGTCCTCCGGCCCCTTCGATATCTCACATAGAAAGTGATTTTCCTTTTGGCTATCACTTCAGCTCGCAGAGTTAGTGAATTGCAGGCTCTAGTTACCTATCCGCCGTACACTAAACTTCTGCGGGACCGGGCGGTACTCCACACTCACCCTAAATTCTTACCTAAGATAGTCTTGGATTTTCATCTAAACCAATCCATCATACTACCTACCTTTTTTCCCAGGCCCCATGCCAACCCAGGAGAACAGGCTCTGCATACCCTTGACTGTAAATGGGCTCTAGCGTTTTACCTAGAGTGTATAGCTGCCCACAGGGAAAGCACTCAATTGTTCATCTCTTTCCACCCTAACAAGTTAGGGAAGCCTGTAGGTAAGCAGATTCTCTTCTCCTGGTTGGCGGACTGCATATTCTTCCTCTATCAGCAAGCAGGGCATTCCATTTCAAGACCGTGTTAAAGCACACTCTGTGAGGGCCATGGCGACTTCAATAGCACACCTGCGATCTGTGCCGCTTCCTGACATTTGCAGAGCTGCAACCTGGAGTTCTCTCCACACTTTTGCAGCCCACTATTGCTTGGACAAAGCCGGAAGACAAGATTCCATCTTCGGCCAGTCTGTCCTTCGTAACCTATTTACAACATGACATACCTACACCCTTCCACCTGCCCGGTGGGGTTCAGGATGCCCTCTACCAAATTCCACCCCAGTTTTTGTGCCTGTTGCACGTCTTTTGGGTACATTTGGTGCAAGTTCGGACATCCTCAGCTCAGTACTTACAGGACTACCATCCTGCTTGTCCTGTGAGAAAGCAAGTGTTGCTTACCTGTAATAGGTGTTCTCACAGGACAGCAGGATGTTTAGTCCTCACAAAACCCTCCCGCCGCCCCGCGGTGTTGGGTTCGTAACATTTTGTTATTTTATTTTTTGGCACTGCCTGTAGCTTTCAAATAAGACTGAAGGGGGACCCCTGCTGGCTGCAGGGTTAGTGCCATGCTAGGCAAGCCCAGTAGGGGCCAGTCAAAGTTCTAGAAACTTTGACAGAAGTGATGTCACCCATATGTGAGGACTAACATCCTGCTGTCCTGTGAGAACACCTGTTACAGGTAAGCAACATTTTCTTTCTCCAACTCAGTGGCCAACAAAACCTATAATCCTACTCCCACAACAATTTTTCCCAATTCTACATATAATGATGAGGAGGGGCAGGCAAATCCTTAGCCAAAATTCTAATAAATGCAAAGTCAAATCCTTATGACCCATTTGATCAAAAATAACTTCTTCAAACTCAAAGAACTATCAGCAGCAGAAAGTACTATAGAAAGTCTGATGATCCAGATGTAACTGGATCATCACATTGTGATAGATCTGAAAAGAGTTTTAACTTGTCACCATAAAAGATGATGTAGTCTTTTCCACTCACATTTTTCATTAAGGCCTGCTTATCAACAGAGTAATGAGAGCAAACCACAATAGCTTTGCTCCTCGCATGCTCCTAGGCCATCGCATGCTCCTAGGCCATCGCATGCTCCTAAGCCATCAGCTACTCTATAGCCTCTTTCTATTCTAACATCTCACCTCTTCTATTTTGGTACACAGAGATTTTAGATGTCTTGGTCAATCTGGAAGTCAGTCTCCCTTTATCACGTTCAGAGACACACAGATTATGAATATAGCATCTTCTCTGCCTGTTCTCTAGCTCAGGGCTTCTCAACCCAGTCCTTGGAACACACCTAGCAATCGGGTTTTCAGGATATCCACAATGAATATGCATGCAAAGGTTTGGCATACAATGGAGAAAGGGCATACAAATCTATCTCATGCGTATTCATTGTGGATATCTTGAAAAACTGACTGGCTAGGAGTATCCCGAGGACTGTGTTGAGAACCACTGCTCTAGATCATTGTGCTTGTCTTTGGTTTCTTTACTAAATGAATTGATTTTATCTTTTGCTGGAAAAAGACTACCACATCAGTCTACTCATCAATATATATCTCATTCTGCATGACTCGATTGTCTAACACTTTAATATCAGATTTAAGCTGGTTTACCACCTTGGCAATATCCACTCTCAGTAGCTTGAATTCTTTGACCAACACAATGAAGTCTGGCATGGTAACTGATGAGTCTCTATCATATTGCAATTCAAAAGCCTGTTTCAAGTTTTTCAGCCATATCCTAATGGCTGGACTGGAGAGGATCTGCTGAACTTTCACTAATGCCGAGGAGTAGCCTGGCTTAGAATCCATGAGGAAATCAGGCTATCAAGTGAGGAGAATAATTTGAGTAAATCAATAGACTGCTCCTACCCATTACCAAGGTAAAATACTGGTTCAGGTTCCACTTTTTTGTTATACTGAAACTACACAAGCACCAACTGCCTGTGCCAGCAGATCTTCAGCAATAGTATGGAGGAGAGAAAAGGGAAGAAAAAAATCTCTTCCTTTGTTATTTTTAATCACAACAGCTAACACATCGCTCTAACATTAGAGAGTCTCAGCTGATTGGTCTTAATTTCACCTCTGCAGGGGTCTGATGTAATAAGGTGCGCTCAATTTTATGCACACATTTTATGTGCACAAACTGTATTCCAGATGCAGCAAGTTTTGTTCACAAAAAATGTGCACATAAAACTGTGTGTATTGCTTAGTGCCCTCCCCTGGAAATCCTATGCTAACAAAGACACTAGCTATTACCCACCCAATGGAGAAAGTGCACTAGCTTAACTCATGTTTCCTTAGCACTATAAATTATACTCCTGATCAGATGTGGAGTAAAGTTTCCAGCACTAATGTTAGTGTACAAATGGAACTGAAGTTCAGTACCAGGACCAATAGTCAGGATTTTATGTGCAGAAAAATACTTTGTGCTCAAAAAGCATGTACTAAGACAGAGCTTCCCAAAATGTGGGTCAGGGACCCCAAATGTGGTCACAAAACCTCCTGCCGGGGTC
Source organism: Rhinatrema bivittatum (assembly GCF_901001135.1). Classification (NCBI taxonomy): domain Eukaryota; kingdom Metazoa; phylum Chordata; class Amphibia; order Gymnophiona; family Rhinatrematidae; genus Rhinatrema; species Rhinatrema bivittatum. The sequence goes on along the minus strand of NC_042616.1, from coordinate 160,802,893 downwards.
ACAAATGCCTCAAAGGGCAGTCCTCTCCAGACATCACCAGCAGCCGAAGAAGTGGAAATCAGCATGGGATCTTTCAGCTAGCATGCACTCTCAGGTCCTGCAGTGGTCCCGCCCTCGCTTGAGTTTCCATGCTAACAGGAAGCCATGTGTGAGAAGGGACTGGGGCCACTGCAGGGCCTGTGAGCTTTTACTGGCTCACAGATCCTGTGCTGACTTTCATTACTAATGCTGCTACCAGTTGCAGATCAACATCAGGCATTGGACCAGCCATTGGGGAAGAGTGGGCAGAGTGTGCACAGTTCTGTGCAGGTTGTCGCTTCTTCTCTATCCTCTCCTATCACTGAAATTACCTAAGAGAAAAATGTTGCCCCTGTCATCAGTCTGCCCTCTCTTCCCAATAGCTGTCATCCACTTATCACCTGAGGCCCAAAGGAAAATGTTGCTGCTGATCCTAGTCAAAGGGATGTGTGGATGGGGGCTCTTTGAAGGGAGGGATCAGATACAGGAAGGGTTTGAGGGTTGGATTAGATGGGGAGGGACTGGCTGTGAAAGGTGAGAGGGGGATGCAAGAGAGGAGCTAGGGGTGAGAGTATCAACTGGGAGGGGTATGTGAGAAGAGAAGAATGGATGACAGATGATCAATTGGGGTAACAAAAATGGCTTGGAGGTGAGAGAGGTTCAGTGGGGAGGATGTAAAAAGCTGGAGTGGGTGAGCGAGAGTCTAGGCTGGGAAGGGGAGAGGAACTGAAGAATGTAAGAGGGGATCAGTTGGAGGGGCAGAGCTTGAGATGCCCTCTAGAGGGGGATGGAGGCTGAGAGAGGGGATCAGTTGGAGTGCAGGTATAGTGAGTGGAGGGATTGTGGAGGCAAACTACACCCCCACTAATTTAGTTTGGTTGTTCTCTGGGATCGTGTGAATTTTTAAGTGTAAAAATGGGGTCAACATTGGCTAAAAGTTTGGGAAGCCCTGTACTAAGATATGATTTATGCACACAAAAATCATATTTTTATGTGAAGGAAACATGATTTCTGGATATAAACCATGTTTTTTGTGCATAAATCATATTTTTCTTTGTACTAAGCCTTTTCTTTGTGCACATTTTTTAACTGCTGATGCATTAGCATACTATTAGCTTACTGCATCGGGAATGTGATATCAATCATCTGTGGTTTGCCCCAGGAATGAGCAGCCTAATATCTGGAAAATCCAGGCAGCTAACAGTAAATGGTCTTCTGCCTATGCCAACAACCTTCCCCTCAGGTTGAGCCCTCATGTGATGATGGCCAGCAAAGCATGAGAAATGGAGATAATCCTGGATGCAAGCAAGGAGCGAGAAGCCTGGAACAGAACATGAAGCTGGCGCACCCCAGAAAACCAAGAACACAAAAGAGGTCAAACGGGACACTGAAGGCAGAAACCAGAGCCAAAGAGTCTTCTGGATTCAGGCAACAGGGATGGAGCCAGAGTATAAGGAACAGGAAGTAGGTCCAAACTCTGGCAAATGAGTGACGAAAAGCCTGAGTAAAATGCATGTCTAAGTAGGAAACAAGATGGCCGTGGGGGAATGAAGCGCACAGAGCTGGGAGGACTGAATAGATAGTCCAAGCAGCTCACAGAGCCACCAACAAGTCAGAGGTGAAATTGTCAACATTGCCCCACAGGGAGTTAGAAAAACAAAATTGCTTGTACATTAAGAAATTGTGCGCTGAATTTCAGTTCACAGTTGTACTGCTCAGCTTATCACCTCAAGCCCCCATGGGAGGAACATTTGCAGTTCAGCTGTCACATTGGGAGCCACCTCGAGGAATCATAAATTTTAGTTGTGCAGTCTGTGAGTTCTTCTTTTTCAGCATCCTAAATAAATTAGCACTGCATGATACAGGATTTCGGCTGGCCTCCCCCACTGTATTAGCAGACCTGCAAGCACTTCATGTCACCAGGATGGAGCACCTCAGTATCTCAGTATCCCTGCTGTTATAAACAGATAAGCTCCCTGGATTCTTATCAGCCAGTCATAGCACTCCCCACAGCCACATGGAGTAAGAAAACAGATGTTCAGGGCTCTATAAAAAAGAATGTTTTAAGAGCTCCCTTACATCAGAGAGAGATTTATTACTGGGTAAAGGAGAGAGAAGAAAATTTAAGCCAGCGTTTCACATGGGCTTGCTAGCTATTTCCTCCCCCCCCCCCCCCCCCCTTTCGCCCATCCTGCTTTCCCTGCAGATAGTAACAATCCTACGGCAGTTTTTACAGATTATGAATACTAATCCCAATGCCATGGCTAAATTTCAACTTGGGTAGTACAGTTTATTCACCTTTAAAAAAAAATGATTCTAACTAAGGTGAGCAAAAAAACTCTGACTTAATATGTATATCCCATATGCAGCACGACGATAGAGCAAGAGGAGAGTAGCAGTATAGGATAAAATTGTCAACCCTATATATGTCTTTCAACCGTGCACACAAGAGTTTGAAGCAATTGCAGAACATTTAATTACTTTCCAAATGGTATTCCAATTACAAAAAACAGGGACCTGAAATTTAGTCCCACCATCTTCAACTGCCACCTGCCATCCACTCACTTTAATAAACGTCATATTAAAAAGAATATGATCTTCTGCCAAGTGTTACCACAGAAACAGTAGAAGTCTTGTAGTTCTTGGGAATCTAGAGACTGCTGTTAGGATTGTGGCAGCCATGATGGAGTTTCTTTCAGCTGCCATGAGACTGAAGAGGTCCACGCTGGTGCTGCCCCCTGAGCAGCCATTGGGAGAGCACCCTAGAACTTAGCCTTATTTGCATATTCTCCCCAGCCAATGGGAGTGCTAGGTGAGTCACGGCTCCCATCTGGATGCTTCTTCCTCCTCCCATCAGCCTTGGTTGAGCCACAGCCCCTTTTTCTGCTTGGCAGCTTGCAGTTCTCTTCCCTGGTGGGATGCTACTATCTCTTCAGAGTCAGCAGCAGCCTTTTGCCCTGCACAGACAATGCACCAGGCTCAGCTGTGAATATAAGACATGCTTGGTTATTTGAAACGTGTCTCCAAAAAAAAACCTGTCATTTAATATTCAGGCCAATGTGTTATTCAATTGAGAAAATAATATTACTGGAAAATGAATTCCAAAGCGCCATGATCTGCTCCATTTTTAATCCAGTTCCTGCAAGCAACTTTATCCATTTCAGTAAGAACTTAGCAGTGGTTGAAAATGTATGTGGTACACATAACTTTCAATACCACAGAACTGTTGAGGACTAGCAGTCTCTCTGCTTTGCAGTAATGCCGAAATTATTGGTTATCTTTCTGAGGACTTATTCTTATTGATTGCCAAGATGCAGTTGCTTTTAGTCATAGTGGCTGGTTAACCAAATTCCTAAATATGTACCATTTCTGCATTTTATTACCTACTCTAAATAATTAGGAGCAGATTTTTGGATGCTTGCTCCAGGTCGATGGCACTGATTCTGCCTATGCAATGATGTTATGCTACTGAGTGTCTCTGCAGTCAGCCGTTGTGGGTTTTACGTAGGATTGTTCCTGGCTATGCTCTTCAGTCATAAATCTGTATGGCCAAGAATCATGACATGTTTATGTTGTTTACAAAACATTCCATTTCTTTTTTTCTTTCTGCTTAGGCTGTGATATTAAAGGGCTGCAATTGAAGTAGTGTTCCAAAGTTTGTTTATGTAGGGAAAATTCTAATTTAGTACAATAATAAAAAAAATAGCAGTAGGATTGCAGGTCTTTCAAAGACATCCACTGATTATGCTTTTTCACATGCTAGAGGTTTTTTTTTTTCTGGTTTTAATTTAGTGGGTTTTTATAATCTACCCAACTTAGGCCTACGAACACTAAAGCAAGCCATTCCTTTTGCCTATAAATTTGAAGGTTAGATAAATATTATTATAAAGATGAATCATTTTGAAATGTTTAAAAAGGGAAGCTAATAACATTTGCATAAACAAGGACATAATGCATTATTCATATTAGGAAATCTGAAAGTAGTGTGCGCGTAGTTCAAATGTACGGTACTAGAGATAAGCTGTAGGCATATAACACATCTGTTTGGAGGTGCCTGGCCCTCTGTTTTAGCAGTTGTGATAAGTGCAGGTTATAAAATATGAGTGCATATGTGCACATACATGCTCACTTATGTAAAAACCACGAGACGCGTTAAGTTCAGACTTATCCGGAAAAGTAGCAGCACTTATTCGGATAAGTCGATTTATACAGGTAAGTAGCAGCACTTAGCTGGATATGTCTAAAAAGTGCTACTTTTCCATCTAAGTAGTACATTTTGGACTTATCTAGGCATATAAAATAGTTGTAAAAGTCTAAAAAAAAAAAGTGCTATTTATCCAGATAAGTTTATATTTGTCTGCCTAAGTAGCAGTAAAGGTGCTACATAGCTGGATAAGTCAGAATTTAGCCAGATAAGCTGCACAAATGATATACATGTGTGTATGTACTTTGAATTTTGAAGAGATATGTGAATAGATTTTACTTGCATTATTTAGATGCATTTACCCCACCCCTACCCAGTAACCCCTGTAAGATGGCTTTAGCACATGTAAATCAGGGGATTTTATAACATGCTGGTGACAATGAATTTACCAGTTTTACCAATTAGCCTACCAGTTCGCCCATTCCATCTGCAGTCCATGAAGACCCTCATGTCACCTAAACCCCCCCACCCAGTCATTTTTTTCACTTTTAAGATGTTTATGATCACTTACACCAGATATTGAGCAGAAATGTTCGCAAGATTTACGTGTGTCACTTAGGCATGTTGTAAAATAGCAGCTTATGCACGTAAATCTTGATTCCTCCCCAGAATGCCCTTGGCCAGCTTCTTTTTTGTATGTGTAAATTTACCCGCAGCCCCTGGTTTATCCGTGTATGTTGCCATTTTTAAAATATCATATACTTGCATATGTGCTTTTTTACTTGCACATATGCTATTTTACTTGCATATATGCTATTTTTTAAGTGCATGTGTTTTGAAAGTTCACCTGTAATTATGTCCGTCACTATCTTCCCTGGCATGTGGAGATAGCTGTGCAGGAAGAAGAAATGGACACAATGGAAGTCAGTTTATTCGTACCTCTTGCATTTGAAAATTGGGTTATGGTGTGTTTGTTTGAAATTAGCCGCATAACTTTACAGTTAGGTGCCCTACTGAACAGTTACCCCATTGTTTTTAATGTCTGAATAGACAAATATTAGGATTCCCTATTTTCAAAATCATGTACCTGTAATCTTATTATATTTTTTTTGTTTTTATTTTACAGAATTGCACAAATATTAAGTGTCTAAATATTTCCTGTAGCGTGGGGCATTTAGAAGGAGGACATCGTGCAGTCTTGAAAGTCAGGTCTCGCTTATGGGCCCAAACATTTCTACAGGTAAAATGTTACAAAACTTGCACATGAAAAACAATCATTTATGTGTTAGTGTATTTTGCAATAATTTTATATTTAACAAGTTCATTAATCTTGAATGCCATTAATTCATTTCTGTCTCATGATTCATCCTACCAGATCTTAACCACTTTGAGCCTGAGTCACAAAGAGTACTTGAGAAGGACAAAGCATTGTATTTTTGTAGTCCTTTCCTTGTGTCTATAGACCACTTTTTTTTTAACTGTCTCTTTATTAGATTTCCAAATGTACATAATTCAAAACAACTTGAATAACAGAACAAAACAGAAGATTATTTAAGCAGATTACATATCAAGAAATAGCAAAAAAGAAGAAATAACAGATCAATATAACCTTACAGTGTATAGACGGCAATAAAGGGAGCGAGTCACAGGAAATTCAAAAAGAAAAAGTAATCGAACCAAAATAATATATATGACTTCAAACGACAAACTTTACAAATTGATTGCTCTATTCTGGAGAAAATTCTCAAGCTGCTCAGGGTTATAGAAAAGATATTTAGCATCTCCCAATTTAAAATAACACTAATAACAAAAAACTTGCTCCTAATGCATGCATCTTCTGCTTTTTTTTTTTTTAAGAAACAACTTAGCACCTATGCTGAGTTGTTTTAGGACAGTTTTAACGTAGCCTCCAATTTGCATGATCTGAAGCAGTTCAACCGAGTTGCGCTTTTGCTTTATAGAGTTTTAGACTAAGTACCTCATAATGCACTTTTAGCATGCAGTATACTTAGTAAAAAATGGTATTATCTACATTGTTATTTTTAATGTATATTTTCTAGGATGCTGTTTCTGTGCTAATTAAATTATCTGCAAAATATTTATCTTGAAAAGGTGACAAGATGTTTTTGTTATTGTTCGTGACAACCCAAGTACTGGTCCAGTTTGCCTGAAAAATAAGTCCTTAGAACATTTTTATGTGTAGTCATTTAAAAACTAAAAAAAAAAAAAAGATTAGACCGATGATGAAAGGGTTTCACTGCAGTGTGAGTTGCTGTTGAAGTATAAGATTTGAAGGTCTCTTTCAACTAGATTGATACTGCATCATACATACAACATTTATAAACTATTGGTTAATTCTAGCAAGTGTTGATATTGTAGTTGGGTTGTCATTTGGAAGATTATCCCTGATGTAGTAAATTGTGTAGATATGCGTTTGTTATTGTTCATACTACTATTTTGCTGATTACTTGCTCATGGATTGTTGCAACAAAAAAGAGAAGAAATGGTATTCTGGGTGCAATAATCAAAATGACTGAGTTGGTGCATACTCCACATGTACTTTTTCCTGCAGGGTTTGCATCAATAATTAAAAGAAATTTACATCAGTTTTCTTTTTTGATAATTGCATAGCAAAAAATAATCCATAGATATTTGCTCCTACTCTCTGTAGGCAATTTTTTGAAAAGAAATCTATGTACGCTATTCTATATAATGAAAACTATGGGGTAGATTTTAAAACACGCACATGCACGTTCATGTGCATCCAGTTCCCAGCACGCGCACATGGATGCGCTGATTTTATAATATGCGCACATGTTATAAAATAGGATACCCGAGCTCATGCGCGCCCAATTTTAACATCGACGCGTGCATGTGTGGGCGGGTGGCGTCTCACGCGTGCAAGGGGGTATTTTAAAAAAATACGTGCTGCGATGCAAGAAGGCCTTACCAGTTAATGAGTGGACTGGGAGGAAACTGGGAAAGGCCTACTCATATCGCCGCATGTATTTTTTTAAAATACCCCCTTGTGCACATGAGATGCCACCCGCCTATTAAGGAGCGAACTGGGAGGGAACTTTCCTATCCCCCTATCTAGCCTTCCTCCCTTTTTCCCTCTCCTCTCCTCTCCTCCCTGACCCCTAAACCCACCCTAACTCCTCTAAATTTTTTTGTTTCTGAACTTACATGCTCCTTCAAGCAGCAGTAAGTTCCCGGCCCGCGCGCACTTCCCCGGGACAGGGCCTAATGGCCACTGTCCCAATTGGCCCCCCACCCCCCGGCGCACCCCTTTCACCAAGCCTGGCACTTCTGCGTGTATCAGGAGATACGAGTGTGGCCAGGCCGTTTTTAAAATGCTCTCAGTGCACACACAGCCTGGCTACACATGTAACCCGGTTTTTACATGTGCCAGGCTTTCAAAATTTGGGCGTATGTGCATTGTTTATTCTCAGCCCATCCCTGAGAACACCGCCACAGTATGTGGATTAAACTACATGCATTGTGGAGATCCAAGATAGCACGTTGAGAGGGTATGGGTTGGAGCTCCATCAATTTGCCTTTTTTAGCCTTACATGCTACATACCAAGCATAAGTAAAAGGTCAAGGAACAGTCCCTAGTGGTTCTGTATGTGAACTTCAGCCAGCAGATGAAGATAGGAGCAAGGAGATATCTGGGTGCACCGGTGGCCCCCCTCCCTTGGAACCTCGTGGCTCTCAGCAGAGAGGTCTTGCTGTAGGAGACACTGAGAGTTGCATCAGTACTAATGATGGCTGGGGGAGTGGCCCTGCTAGCTATCACAGGATCTGAAGGAGAAGGAGCAGTTGAGTCCAGGGTCAGAATCTCCATGGGCTGAATTGAGGAATCTAAAGAAAGTTGGAGACAGTGTTAGAGAGAGATCTACCCAAATACCCTTGTTAGCAGCGACTGTGGATTTAGATGAGGTAAGCAATATTGAAGCGAGCCTCATCTCTGCTTGCAGGGCTGTCCACTAAGCCCATCTTGGTGAAAGCCCCACATATAACCCTAGACTATTTGGACAGTTTAACCTCTTTAGATTAGGCTGTTTCTTTATTAGTGATTTTAACCATGGACATTCACCAGTGAATGCAGTCTGATGAAGTCTTATTGACACCCAGGTAAAGAAAATGAAGCACTTAGATCAGCAGGTTACCCAGATATCTACTACTAAACTGGGCTTGGTTCAGGACAGTCTAGTTCTAGCTTGAAAAGTGGAAAATTTGTGAAAAACTATGCAAGACCCTTGAATATTCCTAAAGTTCACACCAATTCATCCCTTGAACAATTTAGGAAATATCTTTTGACGATTCTGAGAGTACTGTCTGAGGCCCTTCCTCCTATCAGTAAGGCCTATTGCCTACCATGTGGGAAACATGATGGGAGACAGACCCCTCAATAGATTCGCTTGACGGTTTTGATCTTACAAGACTTTTGGAAAATCTGCTGAAGAGACACTGTCTTTCAACCTTGTGTTCCGTCAGGATTAGAAACTCATCAGGAGGCTTTTTTCACAATACGCAAGCTTTATTTCTTTTATTTATTGAATTTTATATACCGTCGTTCAGACGTACCATCACAATGATTCACAAAGTTAAAAGGAAATACAATAAAATAATTACAAAATTAAAATTACATATAAAAGTGGTAGAAAAATACTCTTAATCAAATAGCAATATTAATAAAATACATAATAGACTATTAAAATGAATAAAAGAAAGAAGAAAATGAAATATTTCATGGTCATGAAGTTTGGTTGTTTCCTGATATTTCCAGATATACACATATCTTTGCTTTAGGGAACCTCTGATTTTTAATGGAGTTATTGGATACTCTGGTGGAATGTTCAACAAAAATTTACCTCAACCAAAAAACACTTCAAGGCCATTTCACAACAAAATTCTTCAATTTATCTTCTCACAAAATAAATAGTCCAAAGTTACCTCTTTCCTCAGTTCTAACATATGAGTCAATATCCCTTATGTGCAAAACACTAAGCAAGACCCAGTCTTCCAGATGTTAGAAGGTGGGCACCCAGTGGGGACTTGGCTCTCCTTATGTATCTCTCTCTAATGGTATTCTTGGACTTCTGGGGGTAGAAAGCCCCAAAAAGTGTTCAAAATCCAAACTCTCTCCTCCTCCTCAGTGGGCAGGATCTGGTGGCAAAAAAATTCCTCCCAAAAACACAAGTTCAAACCTCTCCGCAAAATACTTCTTTCCTCTTCTCTATCAGATCACTGCTGTCCCTCTTTAGCCAAGTGTCAGCTACCGTCAGGGAATCATCAGCATTTTAACCTGACTTCCCAAGGCAGAGGTGAAAAACCTCCTTAAGCAGGAACAGGCTTCCAGAAAACAAAACTGTTAGCAAACAAATAGATCTTCCCAAAAACTCTTCTTCTATTCTCTCTAAGACAATCCCTTCCAGTCCTTGGGGGGTACTGGCTAGGGCAGAGTCCCATTCCCTCCCTGGATCAGGCTAGGGGTCCCAAAATGGGGAAGAAAACACTCAACTCCTTCTCTCAAAACCCACATGTATCCTCATGCATGGCTTGCTTTTAAGAAGCTGACTGACCAATCCAGACAAACCTGTAAGGAGATTCCTGCCAGGGATCATCTGCAAAATACTGGATTGTAGCCTAGGGCTTAAGATAGGGACAATTTAGCTAGTGAGTGACCTAGATGGTCCCTTGCAATTGTAAATGTATGTTGATGTTGCAAAATGTTAAATATGGGAAGGTTTTAGCCTTCACAACTTAGATTTTTCATGGATTCTCAACAACTTGATATAGCTTGAGTTATGGGAGATGTGATAGTGATGGAGAAGGTTTGTATTTATCCTACATATGAAATTCTCGATTCTTGTCCCTCATTTTAGTTTTCTTTTTCCCAATTTCATTTAAAAATCCCTGCTCAGAATTTTTTGGATTTCTCTTTCTATTTGTGACCTGTCATAAGATACAATGACTTTATATTTTTAGAGATTTCTTTTTTTCTTTGTTTCTGGATATATATTCTTTGGGGTCCATTTTCAGTCACTAGCCCGCTTGCAAAGTTAGCCGGATAAATTTATCCGGCTAACTTTGGTGGGATATTCAAGAGTGCAGCCCTTGGCTCAACACTGCTGGATATAGACCCCTTTAGTTTAATTTATTGATTTGTTAAACTGACTTTCTAATGTGAATCAAAACAATGTGCATAAAAATCCAATGCAAGTTATTTTTGTAAAAAAATGTTTGAACATGAATAATTTTATTTATTTTTTTTTTTAAATAGGTGCATTGTTGTAAAACACTGCCCACCCTGCATACAGGGTGGGCAGTAACCAAAGAGCCCGTTTCCACGGTGAAAACACTGTTTTATCCATGAAAATGACTTTGATTATTGGCCCCTCTATTCATTAATCCAAAAATTGTATTGCATTAGTCTGGAATACTAATTGCATCATGTTATATTCACTACTCGTGGGGCAACCCCACAAGTGGTAATAATCACTCAAATGCCACCAGGCCAGTCATTGCCGCTCCTCATGGCAGGGGGAATAATACCAACAAACTCATGGACACCACCAATGCTTGGCAGATGCTGACACTCCTTCCTAGGTGCACGTGTGCACAAATTGGTTTCCTTTAAAGGGCCTGCGGCAGGAAAAGCCTGCAGCACTCTGCTTCCTGCCCTAAAAAAGGGCTCTTCAGACATTCCAGCCTTGCCTCAGCAAGAAGTTCACCTGTCAGCCTTGTTCCAGGTATCTAGCCTGCCAAGTCTTTTGCCTTGCTTCTGCCAAGCCTTCAGCTTTAACCTTGCTCTGCTTCAATCTTCTGTCTTGCTCCACATCAGTCTTCAGGTTTAGCCTTGCTTGATGTCTGTCTTCAGCTTCAGCCTTGCTCCATGTCTGTTTCCAACTTCAACCTGGTCCTTCAGCCTTGTCTGGTCTCTAGCCTTGTCTGGCTCTTTGGATCTGACTGTAGTGACAGCCCTTTGGACTTTGTCATAGCCTGGTTCATGCCAAGACTCATTAGTCCACCATCGGCACAGAACTTTAGTGTGTGTGGCAGTGTTTGACTTCCTTTCTCTGTTTCTCGTTTATATAAACTGATGCTGACAGTGCTGAACCATTATGCCTCAAGACAATTCTTCATCTGCTGCTTTAAAATGAAAAACTATTTCCATGAATCACTGTTTTATTAAGTGCAGTGATTGGACATGATTGAGTAAACATGATATCCCTAAGGCTTCTCACCAGCCAAAAGATAGTGAAAAAGAGTGCATAGTAGCCAATAAGAAATATTTTTGGTTCTACTTCAAAGATTAAATTGTAAATATGAGTCACATAAATTATCACTTGCATTCAGATTTGCTGAACAAGCAAATCACCAAATGTCTGCATTATATTGTTACAGGCTTATATGGTTAAATTGTGTCCTTAACATAATGCTTCTATAAAGAGTTTAAGAATGTGTGTTTTGTACTATAACCCTTTGGGGCAGGGAGTCAATGTTTATAAGATTTTGTAAATGGGTTAGAGTAGATGAAAGGATCTTAGAATCTGCAGGCTGACATATCATAACCGGGGGAATTTTCAAACAGTGCATGAAGTTGCAAGCTTTGAGGGCAGTTTTTTAACAAGTGCACAATTTTTCAAAAAGAAACTATCCAAGTTCTTTCTTTGTGAAAATTAGCAAGAGCACAGTATGCGCATTAAATGCATCAGTGTCTTTGTATCTGCTATTTCTGTGGGTGGGAGATTTTAAACAAAATAGTGTATGTACATTTGAAAATCAAAAACGATGTAGCTCTGTTCTTAGGCCTTCCAATCCCAAGTGAAGAACATGGGCCGTGCTAATGACATGTATATACACCTTGTTGTAGATGGGAAAATTCAAAAAGATCAGGATGTAGACTCATGAGCAATCTATCAGAAGTTTTTAAAGTAGCATCTCTACATCAGACTGAGCTTGCAGTCATACGTGGAAGGTTCAGAACAGTTTCATAAAAGTTTCATAATATTGGAGCGTGCGCATGTATGACAGGGCCATTTTATAACTTACTCTCGTATATGTGCGCATGGTCTAAAATAGACTGAATGCACGTACATGTGCACACAATTTTATATGGGCGTGTGCATGTGAATGCAAATGCTGTCTCTACCGCATAAATGGGGAATTTTATAAGGGACGCAATTCGTTCCCAGTTCACCCAGTTAAGGGATAGGTCGTCCAGCCCCCCCTAGGTTATTAGCCTCCCTTTCCCCGTTAGCCCTAACCTTTAAAACCCCTCTAACTAGCCTAGTTTTAATTTGTTTTATTACTTACATGCCATCCATAGCAGTGGTAAAGTCACGTGGCATGGGAGCCTGGCACACGCTTGTGCATGTAAATACTTACACACTCATTTCATTTTGAAGTCCCAGAATGCCCATGTCCCGCCCTTGCCATGCCCAGACCACACCCCTAACGCTGCCCCTTTTTGGGGCTTTAGCACTGTGCGCATACCAAGAGATATGCGTGTACACGGGTGGATTTTAAAATCCGCTCAGTGCACACTAGCCAGACGTACTCGCGTATCTCCCGGTTTTGGTGTGTGCCAAGTTTTTAAAATTCACCTAGAAATATTTCTTAAAAGCATTAAAGCCTGATTATTAAAGTATTGTCCAGAGAACTCAAGAGCTCTTTTTGAAATACAAACACGGAAAAGGTCAGTAAAAAAGGACCATTTGGTCCACTCAGTTTGCCCATTAATATCTGATTACTGTTCTGTCACAAATATTACTTAATCTGTGCAGCGCTGGTGCAAGGGTCTGCAGCCGCCCTAGTGGTGTCACGTGGTTCTCTCTTTCTCTTTCTCTCTCCCTTTCTCTTTCTCGCTCCCGCTCAACAATCCTCCTTTCCCACCACACTCTCTCATACCTCGCTTGTGTTTCTTGTCCCCTTCACGCATTTCAAAAATGGCACCCTCGTGTCCACCTATGGTGCCCTACCCACTTCCGGCGCCCTAGACGGCTGCCTAGTCCCACCTAATGCTTGTGTCAGCTCTGAATCTGTGGTCTTATTCCCTCGGCCATTAAGATTCCTTATATCTCATGATTGCTTGCATTCTGCCACAGTTTTGGCTCCTATAATCTCCACTAGAAGTTGCTTCCAGGTGTCCACGATATTTTCATACAAAAAAGTATTTTCTCTCATTCCTTTTGAGCTTCCCTCTCTTTAGGTTCATATAATGTTATTGAATATGGAGGCAATGAAGACACATCAGGCAGGTTTCATGGCAGGCAGGAAAAAGGACTGAGCAGACCCAAGGGTCCTCTTTTTATTGTACATTCATACAAAGGCGGATGATGTGTCATCACATGATTGGTTCCTTTCCACATAGCAACAGACGTATCACCACACTATTGGCTTGGCTCAGGGGGGGTGTACGGATCATTTCATTGGCTGCTGAATCCTATACCTCCTGTCTTTGTCCTGCCTCTGACTAGGGAACACCCAGCCCTTCTTTCAGGCTATCAGGGTTAATTATAAGCCAGAGAAATACATGATAGTCATGTATCCTCTCCTAGGCAGAGAGGCTTAAGCACAAGTGATGCTTTATTCAGCGCAAAGGTCAGGGAGAAGGGAAGTTAGTGTTAAACCCTGAAATGGTTTGCTGGCAAAGCTCATAATTCCCACATAATGTACCCGTGTCTTTAAGCTTTTACGAATATGAAAAATGCTGCCTCTTGGTACTTTATTGAAGCCTGCTAGATATTTGATTATTTGTATTGTATCTCCCCTTTCCCTTCTTTCTTCTAAACAGTACAACTTTAGCTCTTTCACTCTCTCTCTGTATGACTTACAGTTCAGGCCTTGCACCATTTTAATGGCCCTCCTTTGGATTGCCTCCACATTATCAATGTCCTTCTGTAAATATAATTCTCAATTTAGAGTTTCATTAGGAAACTGTATAATATCCGTCTTTATAGTCGTGATATCTCTTTTTATTCACCCAAGTATATTATTTTCCTGCCCAACTGCTTTGTTATACTGGCTGGTGACCTTCAGGTTAACAACAATGATATCCCTCAGGTCTCTTTCCTGTTTGGTGACTACATTTTCTTTTCCTGCAGAAAGATATTTGGTTCTTAGATTTCTACATTCCAAATGTTTAATTTTGCCATTTTTAAATTAAAGCAAAGTTGTTGTACCTTTTGACCATTTTTCCCAATTTTAAAATAATCTTTCATCTTATCTGCCCACTCTGGCATGTCTACTCTATTACAAATATTTATCTCATCTGCAACAGTCCTGCTTTCCCATCTAACCGCTCTCCAATGTCACTTATAAAGGCATTTGAGGAAGACTTGGTCCAATTCTGATCCTTGTAGTATCCTCCTGGTCACTTTTCCTTCACCCATCTGGATCCTGTTGAGTACCACACTCTGAGGCTTCTTGCTCAACTAGCTTCTTTTCAAATTTTCATCCAACTACCTAGCTTGCTCCCCAGTCTTGTATTTGGAACAGTGTCAAAGGTTTTACCAAAGTCTAGATAGCGTACAACTGCTGCAAACTCTCCCTTGCTCACCCCATCCCCCACCCCAAATCTACTATTCTTATCACTTCAAAGATATCAGTCAAATTTGGTAAGATTGTCTCTATGTGAAACCATGTTGCCTATGATTCTCTAACTTACCGGCTTCAAGATACTCCACTTGTCTGTCCTTTAGTAGCAGTTTCATTACCTTGTCTACTACCTTCCATCATTTTCTACCCATTTTGTTGAGGCCAAAAGCATTACTATCTTCAGCACTGAATCTGCATACTCCCATACCTAGATAATTGATTGTTGGCTGACTGGTCCAGCTCCAATAGGAGTTCTGAAATACTTCAAAACAACTATTTGACTTCTCCCATCCCTGGGTTTCACAGTCAGCTCCCCCAAGTCCAACGTCATTCTGTCTCAAAGAATGCAGTTGCGAGAAGCCTGGATAGATTTGCTTCAGGTGAAAGAGCCTAATTGTTGATGGGCCTAGTAAGTTGTTTTCTGCAACAGGACAAGGCATTAGCATGGTCAGCCCTGGTTATTTTTGGGCACATGAGTGCAGCAGTGCAGCAGTGCATGCAGTTCCTCTAACTTGTCTGCATATCTAGAGTCTTCAATGAACCCTCCAAATCCAGTGGTATGAGCTCTAAACCATTATCTCACCAAATCTCTTTAACCCTGAAATAAGAACATCCCTTTAGTGATGGAGGAACTCAGAAGTTCCAACAGTGGTTCTTTTCTACCAACATTTCTACCAGGGGGTGAGAAGTGCACACTGGTGCTGCATGCATCCAAGGGTCTTGGTCCCTAGCAGAGAATCATCTGCAAATTAACCTGGAGATACAAACTATGTGTTATGCTCTAATGGCTACTGGGCTTCTACTGTAAAGAAAGAGAATCTTTATCCAGATGAACAACCAAGTAACCATATTCTGTATGAACAAGTAAAGAGATATGGGTTTGAGGAAGCCCCACAAATCTGGTCATGGAACACTCATCACAATGCACATCTCTAGGTGACCTACTATCAGGAATGCAGAATACATTGGCAGATTGTTTCAACAGAGTGTTACGAATGCACAAGTCTTCCTTGGATCAAAGCACTACATACAACTTGTTCATTCACTAGAGAACACTGGCAAGCAACTTGTCTCAAAGGAGAAAAGGAAGGTTGGGAATTTCTATTTCATGCATCCAAGCAGCTACTGATCAGCTCCCAAGGCTTTAGTGCTAGACTGGAGTACATGTCTAATTTATGAGTACTCTCCAATTCCTCCCATTGCCAGGACTTTCCAGAAGATCCTTCAGGACAAGGTAAAGGTAATCCTAATAGCACCGGCCTGACCATGGCAAGTGTAGTATTTCTATCTCATCTATCTGTCAGTTCAGTCTCCAGTTCCACTGGGGATATCTCTGATTCTTATCCCACAGGACAATGATGGGCTCTGCCATCCAAACCTACCATTACTGGCTCTCACAGCATGGATGTTGAATACACATTTCTTTTTCCTTAGGAAGTGAAGGCATATTGGTTTCAGCTAGGAAGTCTTCAACCAGAGGATCCTAGTTTCAAGTGGAAGAGATTTTTGACATGCTAAAAAACTGGTTTGCTGCATCCCTTCTCCTGTGGCTGAGGGACTGCTCCAATACCTATTGGTCCTCCAGCCTTAGTACCTCTTCAGTTAAAGGTCATCTTGACACTATTGCAGTATAACACCAGCAGGTGGAAAGGGCTTTAATCTCCATCCATTCCTTAATATCAAAGCTCATGAAAGGTTGTGGCATTCCAAGCCTCCGGTCAGTAAACCTCTTGTGCTTTGCGATCTCAATGTACTCCTTGCTCAACTCATGAAACCTCCCTTTGAAACTCTCAAGTTGGTGGACTTGAGGTTTCTTAACTGGCAGGTGTTTCATGTAGCCATCACTTTGACTCAAAGAGTAAGTGAATTACAGGCTTTGGTTTCCTACTCACTGCAGTTTTTTACAGAGTGGTTCTGCATACTCAAACTAAATTCCTTCTGAAAGTGGTGTCCACTTTTCACATCAAACAAGCTATTGTTTTATTTACTTTCTTTCCAAGTGTGTATGCACACAAAGGAGAAAGGGCTCTTCCCTCTTTGGACTGCAAGAGAGCCTTGACATACTACCTAAAGAGGACTCGTCCTCACCATCAAGCTTCTCAGATGTTTATGTTCTTTGATTCCAATAAATTGGGATGTACAGTTGTCAAATGAACTTCGACTTGCTAGCATACTGTACTGTACACTCCTGTGCAATGGATAACTTACAGATTAGACTGTCAAGGTTCATCATGTGAAAGCCATAATAACTTTAGAGGCTCATCTCAGGGTCACTTCTAGTGAAGACATATGCAAAGCTGCTTCTTGGTCACCAATTCACATCTTCATGTCTCATTACTGTCTGGATAACATGTCCCGAAGAAACAGTAATTTTGGGTGAACAGTTTTGCACAGCCTGTTCATCTAGTAGATCACTGTCCACTGGATGGTATCTGGTTTGTCTGTTTTAATAATTGCTATGCCTTGCAAACCTCAACTTGGGATTCTCTGTGTATTATGGCTGATTCATGCCAATGGAAAATGAATAGTTTTATCTGTAAACAGGGTTCTTTGTAGACAGCAAGATGGATTAGACATATTTAATACCTACCTATCTCCCTAGAAAGTCAACTACCTTTGGAAGAGACTGAGGGGCTCACAAGGTAGCCATGTATATACAGGAACTTCCATGCATGTTCACTAAGGGCCTCATTTTCAAAGGGAGTTACCGCGCGCGATAAATTTCGCGCTTACAGCCGTTAACGCGATTTGCAAATGCGTAATTCAGGGGGCAGAGTATATGTAAAGTGAGAAACAGTTATCATGTGCAGCAAGGTGTATCACAGTGCATGATATTTCTGGGGGGAGAGAGAGAGAGAGAGAGAGAGAGAGAGAGAGAGAGAGAGAGAGAGAGAGAGAGAGAGAGAGAGAGAGAGAGAGAGACTTCCTATAATGCCTATGCCCTAGACAGGTATTTGTATCCCTATGAGAGGCCCACCTAGTAACTCGAGGTGGGGATTAGGTAAGAATGTAGGGGGTTGGGGCTACTTTCACATTCCACGTGAGACGTACGAACAGAACAGTGGTCTCTTGTGAAGATTTGAAGGCCTTCGGAGTGAGGAAGCTCACTCCAAGATGAGATTTGGACAATGTTCTCTCCACCTAGCTTGATGGACACTCTACCTGGGCAACAACAAGCTAGGTGGAGAGAACGTTGCCCAAATCTCTTCTTGGAGTGAGCTTCCTCACTCCGACGGCCAGCAAATCTTCACTAGAGACCACTGTTCTTTCCGTAGGTCTCATGTTGAATGTTGAATGTGAAAGTGGCCCACAACCCCCTACGCTCATACCCTATAAAGAGTCTCTCTCTCTCTCTCTCTCTCAGAAAAAAAAGTCACAGGCATGAGCCCCCCCCCCCTCACTACCATGTATATGTAACCTGTCCCTGCAAACTGGCCAAAGCTTTAAAATTGGAAAAGTTTCAGTTGGTGATTAGCACCAGCCCAGGCCTCCCTCTCCATCAAAATGTCTTTAATTGGCCCTTCCCTGTCATCCCCCATCCCTTGCAGATTCCTTCCCACTCACCTGTTACCTGCAAAACTGGTTCTTCTGTATCAGGATCCTGGCCACTTCTAATGTAAGTTCGACTCTTACCTAAGTAACACTTCCATGCTGCCAGCGTTACTGTACACTTTGTAGAAACATGTATTGTATCAAATAAGTCCATGTTACGGGACTCTCAGGGATTGTGATTGCCTTAAAACACTGAAAATAAACAAGCTAAATGGTTGTGGCAATGAAACTTAAAAACGATAGCAAGTTACTTTTGTTTTGGGGCTACAGAAAATTAATAGGCATTGTTTTGTTTTTTTGTTTTGTTTTTAATTTGCATTTTTCTTGAAACTCACTGTTTAATAAGTGGAAAATCTTGAATTAAAGAATTACAGAACCTCACAATGATAGCAAGTTCCTCACTTTTTTAACCATGCTGAAAAAAATGCAGTAGAAATTAGAGAGATTACTTTTTACCCATGCAATATAAAAACTAGATCAAAGCAGTTTGATTACTATGTTTTATGGATCAACATCACTTTAGGTATAGTATAACCCTGAAAAAGTATTATCTTGTAAAAGCAAGTATTTTAAGCAGACAGAATCATTAAAGTTATCCTGGGATTGGGAACTTTGAAGCTGAGTTTTCTCTAGAAACTATATTCTAAAGGGAGACTTCAACAGGTTGATTTTAGTCGATTGTTTTTTTTTTTTCTGTTAAATGGAGCATAGGTTCAGAAAGCTAATCAAAAATATATTGTTAGTTCCGTACAAAGGTATTGCCTCAAACATGGTTGTTGATCTTCTTTTTGAAAGTCATAACTGAATTTTGGCTTCAAACCACCAATGTCATCATGTCCACTAGCCTGCAACTATCTAAACAGGGAGCATGTAGCTGATTACCGTGGAACGCTCTATGTCCTGCCAAGCTGGGAACTGTAAGCAGAACAGTAGGGGAAAGTATACACAGCTGTCATAAGTGTGTGGACAGCTAAAGGACTGCAGGCACGTACCTTCCATTAGCACAGGCATTTCTCTAAAGGAAATCATTTTGTAAACATACTGTATAGGTTGAAAAGGAAAAAAAAAATATGGTTGTCATATAGGGGAGTTCTCCTGTCAGATTTACTGAGCTTTTTTGTAGGGGAGTCAGTGCTACATTTCCAAAGTTGAATAAAAGTGCATCCACAGGAAACTTATCAGAAGTGATAAGCATTGGAGAGCTGAGTAGGATGTGCTGTGGCAACAGCAAATTCTGTAAGTGTTCAGCAGCAAGAGTACAATGTAAACCAAATATTATTTTTTTTTAAATATTGTCTTGAAATTTTTTTTTTAAAGCTCGTAGTCTCTCATTTTATCTGGGTTACACATTATCAAGTGAATTTTCAAAGGCCTACGCATGTAAAAAAAACGGGGTTTACACGCCTGGCCGGGCCTTGCTCGCGCAGTGCACATTTTACTACAGGCCCGGCCAGGCGTGTAAACCCTGGTACGCGCACAAGTGCCGGCCGAGGAAAAAGGGGCAGCCCGGGAGGGCTTGGTGTGAGCGGGGAGAGCGGGACGGGGGGGGGGAGGGGCAGGCCGGGACAGCACCATTAGCCGCTGTCCCAGGGAAGCTCGTGCTGGCAGCTGGCCAGCGCATGGAGATTATAGGGAAGTTCCCTCCCAGTCCACTCCTTAATTGTAGTATTAGGAACTGAGGAAGCCCCACTTCCCTCACCGCACGGAGGCTTTTAAAATGTCACCCCCCACCCACCCCCGCGCGGAGGTCATCCGCCCGCACATGCGCACGCGGATTCTAAAATCCGCACACACATGTGGGCGCAGTTATATTTTATAATATGCACGTGCGTGTTATAAAATAGCCACGTCCATGTGCGGTCGCCGGGAACCACGCGCACATGGACGCACGCGCGGGTCTTAAAATCGACCCCTTAAGTATAACTAAGGTTCAGCAGGGGCAAGAAGATGATAACCATGATACAGAAACTTTGAAAGTTCTTATCTGAAAAAGAATAGTTAATTTGCATCAAAATCTGGAGGGGGTTTGTTGCTGATTTCAGAGATAATTAAAAGTGAAATCTGCTGACTAGGTCTGTGCCTTTAATAAATAGTACATCTGCTCAGTTTCAGCACTACACACTGCATTTAATACCTCTAATGGCAAAAGTATAATTAGTGAAAAAGTGGGACAATATCACATAATCTATCCACATAATTTTTAAAACAGTTCTTATTCTGTACAAATGAGTCAGCTAAAAAAAAAAATGCTTTAAAACTTTACCATATACTGAACTGTGTCTCTCATTAAAATAAACCTTTTTCTTTTGTAGAGGAAAAATCAGCATTATACTCTTACCTCCACTGTGTCCTTTGAAGTGAAGAAGCTGCCATATAAACTCCAGCCAGCAAAACTCCCGAAGGCAAACACAGTAGTAAGTGAGAAAATGGAGAGAATTGTTTTGCTGAGTCATATACTTGTTGATATTAAGGTGGACTTTAAAAGCCTGGAGCATGCCAAAATCAGTAGAAGCACGTGCATGTAGGACTTACATGCCGCTGCCATATTTTAAAAGCTCCTAAATGCGTGCATATCTCCCACTGCGCACACATCTCACTCAACATCAAAAAGGGTTATGGTGTAGGTGGGGAATGTGCATTCCGGGGCAGGGACAAGATATGCGTACACAAGTACTTATGCGCCTGTGCCCTCGCCCAGGTCTTGTGCCACGTAACTTTACTTCTGCTATGGAGGAGGTGTAAGTTTAAAAAACAAACAAAACATTCCTGAGGGGTTTAAAGAGTCTGGGATAACTGAGGGGAGTGCATGCTATTAAAGCAGGGGGATTTGGAGGACCTAGCTCCACACTTGGTGGACGAACTGATAAAACCGGTCTTGGTGTGGATGCATGCCAGTTGCAAAATTCTCTGATTTACCTGCCGAAACCCGATTTGCAGGGTCGCACACTTCTACTTGTGTACGTGTGCGTGTACCCACATGCCTCTTTGAAAGGTACCAACATTGTGTTTCAATTCGCCATTTATTGGCGGAGGTATTACTATTTATTTTTTAAATCTGTAACATGAAGATAGAATTTCCTTCAGTAAAGTAGGGAAATGTTTCTCAATCATCAGTCCGTGGACTGGCATTGGTACCTGGCAGCATTTCTGTTGGTCCACAGAATGCCAGTAATTGCAGGAGGATGAAGAGGAAACAAGACTTGAATTGCAGCTCTACACATTGCACTGTCCTCTTCACCACAACCAACAGATACTTTTCCTAATCATCCTACCTTGTCCTGCCCAGTATATCTTTTTTTTTTTGTAAGGTCGGGGGTCAGTCCTGAGGCCCCCATCTCTGGAAGAGAAGCAGCTTTAGCTGAATTTTAATAAGATGGCATGAGGCTGTCAGCGACTGCTCCACTCTCAGCCAGGAAGGAACAAGGCTATTGCAGGGCCTGAGAGTAGAGCAGATGCCAACTCATTCTCACTCCAGCTTGTTAACATTCAGCCGCAATAGCTCTCCTTGCAGAGATCATCGGGCCTTGGTGAGAGGGGGGAAACATCCATGTGGCAGGGGCATTAATTGTAACAGTGTTACTGGCTAGCAGGAGGGAGGGGGAGAGAGATTTGTTTTTTAATAGTGACCTGGTGGCTGACCAGTGGGAAGGAAAGAGTTTTTGAATTGAACTTGGAAAAATCTATTATTTAAATATGATTTGAACCAGGTTATTGTGTTGTTCATGAGTCCTATTTCTTTTAGTCTATTGATTAGTATTTCATGATTGACCGTTTAGAAAGCTGCAGAAAGATCTAATAGAACCAGGATGTAATGTGTTCCTGTGTCAAAACCTCTTAGGATGTTGTCAGATAGTGCTAGTAGTAGTATTTTAGTGCTATAGTGTTTACGAAATCCATGTTGAGCAGGGTATAATATGTTATTTCGTTTCCAGATGATCTGAAAGTGTTTTTTGGACTGTTTTTTCTATTAATTTAGCTATGAGACGTAAGTTTGAGACTGGTCTATAGTTGCTCAAGTTTAGGGGGTCGAGATTCTTTTTCTTGATGATCGGTTTGATGATGGCCCCTTTTAGGCAGTCGGGCATTGATCCTTCTTCTAGGGAGAGGTTAATGATTTTTTTTAGAGTTGGTGCAGCTACATTGGCTAATTTTTTAGTTCAATAATGGGAATGGTGTCAATTGAGTGGGGGGCAGGATTCAGCTTTTTTATCATATTTTCGACTTCAATATTTGATATCTCATCAAACGTTGACCATTGTTCGATGTCCCTTGTCTGCATCTTGATATCTTGCTTAGTGGTATTCGGGATTTTTGTTCTTAGATTTTCAATTTTATTTTTGAAGAATAGTGCTACTTCGTTGCAGCGATTTTCTTGTAAGTTCTGATGTTTGTTTGTTTTGTCACTGGTGAGTTCTTTGACTATGTTAAACAGTGTTCTAGCATTATTAGCAAACTTTTCTATTTTAGAGCTGAAATATTTCTTTTTGGTCTCCAGGATTACGTTTTTGAAGTAGGCCAGGTGTCTCTTGACTGGGTTGTAAGCTCCATTGAACAGGGACTATCTCTTATATGCATTTGTATAGGATAACGGTTATGAAGCCACTTCACAATAGTAATCATAATGCAATAACTTTTTCAAGTATGTCAAAAACAAAAAACCTGCAAAGGAGTCAGTTGGGTTATTTAGATTACCCGGGATTAAAAGGGTGCACAGGGAGGATAGGCCATGGCAGAAACAAACTAAATTAATTCTTTGCTTCAGTTTTACCCACACTAGAACCATTTTTTGTAGGTGATGATTCAGTGAACGTAAGCAAATCAGTGTGAATCTGGAAGAGGTGCTAGAGCAAATTGGAAAATTAAATAGTAGATCACCAGGATCTGATGATACTCACCTTAAAGTTTTGAAGGAACTCAGATACAAAATTGAAGTCCTGTTACTGGTCATCTGTAGCTTTTCATTCAAATCTGCCACTATACCTGATGACTGGATGATTCGGGGTGAGATTTCTGGAGGTGGGTTGGAGGTTGGTGGGTGGTGTTACAGAAACATTCAGAGGTATTCATTGTAAAATTGACAGCATTTAAGAATTTTAGACCTTATAAGTGATGAAAATTCTAACAAGAGGAGCTGATTTGTACAATGCAGCTTCTGCATTGTGCAAATCAACTAAAATTATTTAATGTCAATTTTACAATGAATACCTCTGAATGTTTCTGTAATACCACCCCACAAACTCCAACCAACCTCCAGAAAGCTCACCCTGAACCAAAGTGCCCCCTTACAATGGTGAATAGATTGAGTGTCACTGAGCCCTATAAAGAGTCTCTCTCTCTCTCTCTCTCTCTCTCTCTCTCTCTCTCTCTCTCTCTCTCTCTCTCTCTCTCTCTCTCTCACACTCACACTCTCACTCTCGTTTAAGATATTTGTGTAAAGGCTGTAGACATATACTTTATAAAATAGCGCATATCTTTGTGCTGGGGGCAGAAGCAGCCCTTTTAAAATCTACCTGATAATCAAATGGACTGCACGGCTAGGGTTTTAAAATATGTGACTGTGCCACTAGATTGCACTAGAGAAATAAGAATAAAAATTTGGTGGAAAGGTCAAGATTGACTTACTTTATAAAGAAAACACTTGTGTGAAAGGTTGTTTGTTTGTTTTTACGAGTGATAGCAGTAAAATAGAGGCATGCAAGGCACCAAGAGAACAAAAAAAGATCCTGCTGTTATGCTGTCTGAGGATTTCCATTTCTAAAGCACTAGCAGTCTAAGAGATCTTGGATGAAGCTTATTTGTATGTGGAAATGGGATACCATCTTGGAAGCCCAGACTAGATGTATTTCATTCGTTAGAAAAGGTAGCAGGAAGGCTAAATGGCTACCAGCATGCTTAACAAGTTACATGAGAGAGCTAAAAGATCATCTTTCAAGAAATGGAAAAGGGATCTGAATGAAGAAAACAGGAAAAAACATAAACACTGGTGAATTAGAAGCAAAGCATTGATAAAGACATCAAAGAGAAAATATGAAAAGAAGCTTGTCGTTGAAGCAAAACTCATATTAAAAACCTTTTCAGATCCATAAGAAGTAAAAATCCTAAGAAGGAGTCAGTTGGACCATTAGATGATCAAGGGGTAAAAGGGGAACTTAAGGATGTCAAAGCCATAGCAGAGAATATGGGGTAGATTTTACAAAATTATGCACACGCGTACTTTTGTTCACGCCCCCGGAACACCCCGGACCAGAACCATGCCCGTGGCCACGCCCCGGATGATGCGCCACTGTGACATGCCCCCGACACGCCCCCGGAACGCCCCGGGCCAGAACCACACCCACGGCCCCGCCCCTGGAACGCCCCCGGATGACGCGACACCGCAACACCCCCGACACACCCCCTAGGAAAGCCCCGGGACTTACGCACATCCCGGGGCTTGCGCACGCCGCCGAGCCTATGCAAGATAGTCTCGGCACGTGCAGGGGGGGTTGGGGTAGGTTTTCGGGGGTTGCGCACATATCCCTTTGAAAATCTACCCCTAAATGAATTATTTGCTTCAGTGTTCACTGAGGAAGATGTAAGAGAGATACACATGCCAGAAATGATATTCAAAGTATTGATTCAGCAGAACTGAAACAAATCTCAGTGTACCTGAAAGATGTAATATGGTCAAATTGATAAACTAAAGAGTAGCAAATGAGGGGGGTTTTAGCGACTGTTTATTCCAGTTTATGTTCCTGCTTGTGGTGAGGTTGCAGATACACCTTCCTCACTATACTAGTTGTCTTTGTTTATCTGAAACTAATAAAATGTTTTTCCTAAGAGTAGCAAATCATCTGGACCAGATGGTATACGTCCCAATGTGCTGAAAGAACAGAAAAATGAAATTGCAGACCTGCTATCATGGATTTAGCCAAAGGAAATCTTGCCTCACAAATTTGCTACATTTTTTTTGAGGGCGTAAATAAACATGTGGATAAAAGTGAACCAGTTGATATAGTATATCTGGATTTCCAGAAGGCATTTCATAAAGTCCCTCATGAGAGACGTCTTAAGAAATTAAAAAGTTATGGAATAGTGGGCACTGTCCTTTTATGGGTTGGGAACTGGTTAAAAGACAGGAAACAGAGAGTAGGGCTGAATGGTACCTTTTCTTACTTTATTTATTTATTTTTATGTATTTAAAATAGTTTGTTGATCGCGTCCTCCAAAGTTCAGGGCGGTTTACAAATATACAAGCATAATAAGTAAAATAAAAATAACAATAGAATAAAATTACATATCTTAAATAAAAATATTAGAAATAATTAAAATAAATGGCAGACTATAAGTTATATAAAATCTTCAAAAGCCACTTTAAATTATTCTATAGGGCTTTCTTAACATCTTTTGTATTACATAGTGCTCTAAAAAAAGATGGTATAGAATTGCAAATAATGGAGCCAGAAATGGAAAAGTCTCAGTCTCGGGTCACTGTAAGCCTGCTAGCCTTGGGGAAGGGGATTTGCAAGAGGAATTGGTTTTTAGACCTGAGATTTCATGAGGGGATGTAGAAATATAAAATAGCGATGATCCAAGGACTGTTATTATTATGAACGAGATTACGGAGAATAGATAACATTTTGTATTTGATCCTCCATCATATAGGCAACCAGTGCAATTGAAACAAAACCAGAGAAATGTGTTCTCGTAGTCTGGTATTAGTTAGAAGGTGAGTTGCAGCATTTTGAACTAACTGGAGGGGCCTGATAGAAGTAAACCATAATAAAGAGAGTTACAGTAGTCAAGACCGGTAAGTATTAAAGATTGTAGGATAGTTTGAAAAGCTATTGGGTCAAATAAACGTTTAATATGTTTGAGTAGATGTAATTTGTACAAGGAGCTTTCTACTACTGTTTTGATGTGGAGAAAGGTGAATAGTGGAGTGCCCCTGGGATCTATTCTGGGACCACTGCTTTTTAATGTATTTATAAACGACTTGGAAATGGGAACAACAGGTGAGGTAATCAGATTGGCCAATGACAGAAAATTATTCTAAGTTGTTAAATCACAGGAAAATTCTGAAAAATTGCAAGAGGACCTTGCAAAACTTGGCTTTTAAATAACAAATGAAATTTAATGTAGACAAATGTAATGTGATGCACAAAGGGGTTGATTTTCAAAACTGTGTGCTTGTTTCCTCATGTGCGCGCACATGGACACGCCAGTTTTATAACACGTACCCGGACTGAGAGGGAACTTCCCTGCCCCCCTGCCTAACCTTCCTTCCCTTGCCCCTCTCCACCCCGACCCCTAACCCCTACCTAACTACACCAAATTTTTTTATTACATTACTTACTGCTCCTCCACAGCACTTCCCCAGGACAGCAGCTAATGGCCGCTGTCCCGGCTGGCCTCCATCCTGCCCAGACCACACTCCCTGGCCTGCCTCTTTCTCAGGGCCTGGTACTTCTGCACGTAACGGGGGTTACGCGCATGGTCGGGCTCGTTATAAATTGCACACAGTAGGGTACATTTTTTAAAAAGCGCGAGTGCGTACTTTTGTTCGCGCACCAAGTACAAACAAAAGTACACCAGATTTCAATAGATACGCGCGTAGCCAC
This sequence comes from Rhinatrema bivittatum, assembly GCF_901001135.1. NCBI lineage: Eukaryota > Metazoa > Chordata > Amphibia > Gymnophiona > Rhinatrematidae > Rhinatrema > Rhinatrema bivittatum. The sequence continues at coordinate 160,775,971 of NC_042616.1, read as the reverse complement.
GTGTATCTTTTAAAATCCGGGGTCGGTGCGCGCAAGGGGTTGCACATTAGAGAAGATAAGGCCATCGCAGAAAGATGAAATGATTTCTATGGAAAATTGGGCATCTAAATGGCAGATGAAATTTAATGTGGATAAGTGCAAGGTGATGCATATAGGGAAAAATAACCCTTGCTATAGTTACACAATGTTAGGTTCCATATTAGGTGCTACAACCCAAGAAAGAGATCTAGATGTCATAGTGGATAACATAGTGGATAACACATTGAAATTGTCGGTTCAATGTGCTGCGGCAGTCAAAAAAGCAAACAGAATGTTGGGAATTATTAGAAAGGGAATGGTGAATAAAACGGAAAATGTCATAATGCCTCTGTATCACTCCATGGTGAGACTGCACCTTGAATACTGTGTACAATTCTGGTCGACGCATCTCAAAAAGATATAATTGCGATGGAGAAGTTACAGAGAAGGGCTACCAAAATGATAAGGGGAATGGAACAGCTCCCCTATGAGGAAAAACTAAAGAGGTTAGGACTTTTCAGCTTGGAGAAGAGACGGCTGAGGGGGGATATGATAGAGGTGTTTAAAATCATGAGAGGTCTAGAACGGGTAGATGTGAATCGGTTATTTACTCTTTCGGATAATAGAAAGACTAGGAGGCACTCCATGAAGTTAGCATGTTGCACATTTAAAACTAATTGGAGAAAGTTCTTTTTTACTCAACGCACAATTAAACTCTGGAATTTGTTGCCAGAGGATGTGGTTAGTGCAGTTAGTATAGCTGTGTTTAAAAACGGATTGGATAAGTTCTTGGAGGAGAAGTCTATTACCTGCTATTAATTGACTTAGAAAATAGCCATTGCTATTACTAGCAACGGTAACATGGAATAGACTTAGTTTTTGGGTACTTGCCAGGTTCTTATGGCCTGGATTGGCCACTGTTGGAAACAGGATGCTGGGCTTGATGGACCCTTGGTCTGACCCAGTATGGCATGTTCTTATGTAAAAAGCCTTAAAAAATTATCTGATCGAGCAGGCATTTGAGTTAAACCTAGTGTGATCCTTCACACATTTGATTTGACAGCATCACTTTATTTTCCACTAATCTTGCAAAGCATGCTTAGCACTCATGCAGAACCTATATTATTATTATGAGATTATAGCAGAAATCAGTTTTTATTATCCAGCAATGGTTACTTAGATCATCTTGTTGCTTCTTTTGCTTTTCATAATGATGCAGTCATAAAGTATTGATCTATCTTAAAGTATACAACAGTATTGAGTGTGATGCTGTCCTGGAATTTTCTGAGAATCTGTAATGTCGTACCTATGTCATACTGTACTGGTCTAGTTTTATTTGTTTTTATTATGTGTGTTTGTCATGTACCCCGCTGAGAATCTTGAATCCATTTCGGGCTATAAATTGTTTTAAATAAATAAATAATTTGCATGCTAAAAAATTTGCTGCCTCGAATCCAACATATTAGTGACTCGGCCTCTGTGTATATCATATACATCACCATATTTGGATAATTATATTGTTTCAATTAAAGGGATCACAATCTGCAGTGCTCCAGGTTTTCTTCAGAATCAATAAATTTCTTAGTACTTGGTTTTCATATAACACTAAAGGAGCCTAACATTCAAACCTATTTGTGGTACTGCATTTTATAAACTGTGCAATGAGAGCTGTACAGTTTATAAAATATCATATAGTTGTGCACTGAAAGTACTCATGCATGTTTCACTCTGTGCATATATTTTCAATGCAATGGATCACTTACTTTCTCTATTTTATAAACAAATTTGTATATTTTAGGTACAAAAATTATATAACATGTATATGTAATAAACCCAATTTATACATGGAGGCAGGTGTTGTATAAAGTATATGCATTAGAGATGTGCATTCGTTTTTGCCGAATTGGAAAATTGCAACGAAATTGTCCAATTCGGCATGTTTCAGGGAGCCCGAAAAAAATCAGGATTTTCCTGTTTTTTCGCAAAAATTCGTTTTTCCGATTAGTACGCACTAACGGGAGTCAGTGCGCGCTAACTCCCCATTAGTGCGCGCTAACTCCTGTTAGCGCGCACTAACAAAAAGTAACAAAAAATAACAAAATCTAACGGTTTTTGTTAGTGCGCACTAACGGGGAGTTAGCGCGCACTAACTAAAAATCGATTTTTCGCGAAAAAAAAGACCCGTACCGAAAAAAAACGACATTTTCCATGGCAGCCGAAAAACGAAGAACGACACGAACACAAAAAACAATGCACATCTAAGGGCCTGATTTTCTAAAGCAAGTACATGCTGAAAACTGGGTTTTGCATGTGTAAATGCACTTTACCCACATTAAATGGCTTTTGAAAATTGCTTCAATATATGCTTTTGAATTGTCCATAGCTTTACCTGTGTTAAGCGTACTTAACACGGATAAATGACTTTTGAAAATTGCTTCAACAGTGTGTTACATTTTCATGTGTAACTCTAGAAAATTCACCTGATACTATTTTGAAAATACATACTTGTGCACAGTATTTGAAATCACCAGTTTCCAGTACTATCACTAGCTCACCCAGTCACCTAGACCCTCTAGCTCAATACCATGAACCCCTACTCTCATAAGTGTGCTTTTGAAAATTGCTACAATGTATAACAACTTCTGCATGTACAGCTCCCACCCTGAAATGCCCCTAGACCACCCGTTGGTTTTTACATTTTTTTTTTCATTGTTTGTGCACACAAAATCAAAACTACACATGTATTTTCAATGTTTATAAGATAGCATATATACGATTACATGCTACTTACACACATATATGCTAGTTTTCTACTTGGAACCCCTTTGAAAATTTACTCAGTAGGCTAAAGTCATCCTTAATAAGAAGCAAATAAGAGGACTGATGTGTGCCATATATATGGGAGCCTGCATGGTGTGCTACTTTTGTTTACTTTAATGGGCACAAACTGATTTGCACATGCCCACACATAAACACCACAGAATGGCAGTAGATACTACTGGTTACAAAACACTTTTTAGACAGTGCTTACATATTTGATGGTGATGCCTTTTTTTTTTTCTGTGCATAAAACAGAAGTCATACATCTTCCCTGCCCCATAGGTAATTCCTCTCAAAGAGAAATCCTCTTGCAGATTGCTTTGATGGTTTTAACACAAACATCTCTTTCACTCATCATATGCATAATTGATAATTTAAAAATAGCACAAGTGTCATTCTCAGCTGTCAGCAGTCTAAACTATATATCACCAATCTAGTGTAGTCAGCTTTATCAAGGGCAGATGGCACCAAGTGTGTGTAGAAACTTCGCTTGGACTTCAGCTTCTATACTGTTACTGGACTTCCATGTCTCGGTATCAGTGCATTTAAAACCTTTTAAATAAGTCTAGCTTTTCAGTTTGAACTCATGTATTTTCCTGGCTCTGCTAAAAGATGGGTCATGACTTATTTTGTTTATATCCACTGAACAAAAAAAAAACATTAGCTAAAACATTATTTCTCATTTAACATACCTCCCATTCCTTGAAAAGCACTTTTCAAATAGGGCTGTAGTTACTTAAAATGAGAGCATGTATTTAAAAGTTAAATAAAAGCAAAAAAAAAAATTAGAATATTCTTTTTTAGGGTCTACATTACTGGTGGGGGTTCCACTAATGTCTATTTTCAATTTACAGTTATTCTGGGAAACATGGAATGTTTTGATTTGGAACATCCCAAGAGGTTCAAAGGCTCCAAGCTGAAAGATAAATGCATGCTTTCCTCCTGCTTCCTGGCAGCATGTGTTCCATAACAGAAACACATGTTGCACAATGCAGTGTCCGGCAATACAGAATCCATCTGTCTGGAAATCTTTTTGACCAGGTGATAGGTTGCTGTTCATTTCAACATACTTCCACATATTCAGCCTAATGAACAAATAAGTATTCTATTTTTTAAATAAACAGGGATTTTCTTTTTAATTCAAGTGCTGATAATATCTTACATAATTCCTTACAAATCTTAGAAATTCACAAAATATACAATTTATGGGTTACAAAATACATGAATCAGGGCACTTGATTTTTTTTTTTTGTGTTATATTACATTTCCTGTTTATTGGAGGTAGGGGATTCACTGCATGCTGCCTTTCAATATTGGACATATAGATTACCAGAGTTTACAATCTAACCCCCTAGACCAGTGGTCCCCAAACCTGTCCTGGAGGGCCACCAGCCAGTCGGGTTTTTGGGATATCCTCAATGAATATGCATAAGAGAAAATTTGCATGCACTGCCTCCATAACATGCAAATTTTCTCTCATGCACATTCATTGTGGATATCCCAAAAACCCGACTGGCTGGTGGCCCTCCAGGACAGGTTTGGGGACCACTGCCCTAGACTCTCAAGCCACAATGTTTTTTTGCAGAAGGTATCCCACTATCGCAGATTAGTTTTGTTGCAATAGTGGGGTCCGTCCCCCAAAAACACATTGTGGCTTTATGACGCATTCTTTTGTGTCACAGCCAAACACCACAACACAAAAGAGGGCGGCGAGCAGTCCTGTAATGCAATGGTGGCTCCAACCTCACGGAACTGCCATCACCGTAAAGGGCCACTGCCCCCCCCCCCCCCAAAAAAAAAACAAAAACTCGCAGAGGGAGATCATATGATGCAGTAAAAGGATCAGACGTGTGATTCCCTTCTTAGCTCCCCGCATCGCATCCAGCCCCATCCATGGCCCTTAAAAGTGCCCGAATCTTCATCTAACTTTACTATCCCTTCTCCTGTGGTCCGGGAAACCTGAGACCTGCAGAATGGCGTCTCGACAAGCAAGAAAAGAAAAAGGAAAAGAGAAACATAGGGATAGGCCGCGTCCCTCTGAGCTCATACCGGAGGAAGAGGCCAAATCCCTCGCAACGACACCAACAGCAGTAATTGTAGATATAAAAACTGCAATCCAGGAAGCACTTCACCCCAAACTACAATCAATTTTCAATAAGCTAACCGAACTGACAGCTTCAATTGCAAATTATGAAACACGCTTCGCAGAAGGCGAGCAGCGAGTCTCAGATATTCAAGATGGCCATCTTAAATTGCAGCAGGGCCTTGCAACCCTGAAAGCTGTGGTGGCTATGCAAGCAGATCGCTTAAAGGATTTGGAAAATAGATCATGCAGATCCAGTCTGTGCTTTATAGGCATCTGAGAAAGCCTTGCAGATAAAGACTTACCATCTCAATTGGAATCTTGGTTAACCCGAGAGCTTGCCCTTACTCAAAATGGCCCATTGCAAATCGAACGTGTGCATCACCTGGGCCTGCGGTGTGCAGATGACTCCTGCCCCCGAGTGGTTATTGCCAAAATTTTTAATTATGCACACAAAAGTAAGATACTACAGGTGATGCGATCGGGCAAGTCGCTAACCTATGAGAATCAAAATATTCTAGCATTTTAAGATTTTTCGGCCAATCTTACACTTCAACGTCGGGCAATGGCCCCTTTCAATGCTAAATTGTATGCGCTTGGTCTGCAAACTGCCTTGGTCTACCCAGTGCGTCTCTATGTGGCGGCTAAAGATGGGATTCGCTGGCTAACATCGCCTGATGAAGCCCAAAAATATCTCCGGGACCAAGAAGCCTCTAATCGCGCTAATCTTGCTAATCCTGCCAATTCAGTGCCACCTTGAATAACCCGCCGCAACGTGGGCAAAGGGAAGTTATGCATTTCTGCAACTCAGTTGAGACCCCAAATTACTTGGAGATAACTTTCCAACGATTATTTTATGGATGCCTTTCCTGACCTTGCAATAGCCCAGTTTTTTTTTTCAGGGCTTTGGTGTCAGATTGTAACCTGGTTGAATCAGGGGAGTTCCCTTTCTATTCGTCTTTTTTGTTTTATTAACACTCCCCTGTTGGTGACTATGCCATCCTTTCAATACAATTTATACTACATTACCCTGACATTTACTGATGGGGGAATTGTGAACATATATGTTGAACGTATCTGCAAGCAGAATTTTTTTTCACTCACTATTTGGTGATACAGGGCATTTAGACCATTGCCCGGTTCTGATTGTATTAACCTTTGTGTGGTTGGGGGATGGGGTTGGATGCGAGCAGGAGAACTGAGTGCATAATAGTGATCTCAGAGTTCCTTTTAGGGAACCTATTACAGATGTGGGGAAAAAAGAGGGGAAGAAAGGGGCTGGGGGGACGGGGAAGGGAGGGGGGGACAAGATATTTGATATTATGGCTGCAATACTGCATTAATGGAGAATTACATCAGTTTTAGTCCTCCATTTTCTTGAAGGACAAATTAGTAGCTTACTGGGGGTCTCAGCTGGGAAGACCCTCAGTTTACATAATCAGCAAAAATCCTTTTCATTTTATGATCCAAGCTTCGGGAGATGAGTAATCAGGGATTACATTTATTCTCCTGGAATGTTTGTAGTATCAACTCCCCAATTAAGAGGTCTAAAATTCTAAAAGTGCTTAAGAAAAAACTGCAGATTTGGTGTTTTTGCAAGAAACACATTTAAGTGACCCAGTACATAGGAAACTATGTAAAAGTTTGGTGGGGGCGGTGTATTATGCATCTGCAACTACTAAATCGGCAGGAGTAGCCATTTTGGTTAATAATCAGCTCCCATTACACATTAAGAAGGAAATTAAGGATCCTTAAGGACATTATATACTTTTAATTGCAGAACTTCATCACACCACTATAGTCCTTTGCAATGTATACACTCCCAATAACCCGAATTCACACTTCTTTCAAGGTATATATAGACAACTAGTCCCTTATATGGAACATGCTTTAATTTTGGGGGGAGACTTTAACATGGTCCGTGACCCACAGTTAGATAGAACTGGATCTACATGGCATGAGGGTTCAGAGAAACATATTATGTTCCTTGAGGATTCTTTACATTTAGTAGATGCCTGGCGCATACTTCATCCTATGGAGAGAGATTTCACACACATTTCACGTGCACATGCATCTCAATCCAGATTGGACTATATCCTCAAAAGTAATCATCTCTTTTCTAAAATTAATACAGCCTCTATTGATGATATTATAGTTTCTGATCACGCGTCAATCTGGATCGAATTAGCATGGACCTCTCAATCTACTGCATGTCCATTATGACGTTTTCCCTATTATTTAGCAGAAGATGCCCAATTTCAGGAACACCTCCATGCAAAGTGGAAAGAGTATGTGTCTTTAAATAGTGCACATTTAGAGGACCCAGTATTATTTTGGTATACTGCCAAGGCAGTGTTTGATGGGGAGATCATATCTTAAGAACATAAGAAATTGCCATGCTGGGTCAGACCAAGGGTCCGTCAAGCCCAGCATCCTGTCTCCAACAAACCAGGCCACAAGAACCTGGCAATTACCCAAACACTAAGAAGATCCCATGCTACTAATGCAATTAATAGCAGTGGCTATTCCCTATGGAGCAGATTTTAAAAGCACTATGCGTGCCGAGCCTATTTTGCATAGGCCCGGTGATGCATACAAGCCCCGGGACGCGCGTATGTCCTAGGGCTTGAAAAAAGGGGCGGGGAGGGGCAGGGAGGGGCGGGGAGGGGACGTGGCCAGAGGCCTCCGTAGGGCCTCTAGGCTGGGGGATCGCGTGCTGGCACTCGGATGGTGTGTGCAATATATGCCTGCCGGGAGGCAGGCGCAACTTGCAAAACAAAGGTTAGGGGGGGTTTTAGGTAGGGCTGGGGGGTGGGTTAAGTAGGGGAAGGTGGCGGGGCGGAAGGAAAGTTCCCTCTGAGGCCGCTCCGATTTCGGAGCGGCCTCGGAGGGAACAGGGAAAGCCATCAGGGCTCCCCCAGGGCTCGGCGCGCGCAAGGTGCACAAGTGTGCACCCCCATGTGTGCACTGACCCTGGATTTTATAACATGTGCGCGGCTGCACACGCATATTATAAAATCGGGCGTACATTTGTGTGCACCGGGTTGCACGCACAAATCTACGCCCGTGCGTAGGTATTAAAATCTGCCCCTAAGTAAACTTGATTAATAGCAGTTAATGGACTTCTCCTCCAAGAACTTATCCAAACCTTTTTTGAACCCAGCTACACTAACTGCACTAACCACATCCTCTGGCAATAAATTCCAGAGATTTATTGTGCGTTGAATGAAAAATAATTTTCTCCGATTAGTCTTAAATGTGCTACTTCCTAACTTAATGGAATGCCCCCTAGTCCTTCTATTATTCGAAAGTGTAAATAACCGATTCACATCTATTCGTTCAAGAACTCTTATGATCTTAAAGACCTCTATCATATCCCCCCTCAGCCGTCTCTTCTCCAAGCTGAACAGCCCTAACCTCTTCAGCCTTTCCTAATAGGGGAGCTGTTCCAGAGATGGAAAATTATGGATAAAAGGCTTATTTCCTTTAGTGCCCAACTTCAGTGTACACGGCATCCCCTTGTGCAGAATAATTCTTGAATGACTCGCAAAACATATCTTTCCATTCAAGGAGCTATTAATACTCTTCTATATCAGCGCACCAAAAAGAGTCTCCTATATTATCAACATAAATTGTTTCAATTTGGGAACAAAGCTGGAAAATTGATGGCAAATTTGATAAGACCTCAAAAGCCCCTCACCACATTGTGGCACTGCACACAGCCTCTGGTTGTGTGGCATATGATACCCCCACTATTTTAAGTCTCTTTCGTACCTTCTATTCTAACCTATATACATCTGATCGCTGGGACCCTCAGTTTTGTGAATGAGTCTGTGAACGGCTAACACTTCCTCATTTGACTTTAGAACAAAAGAACTGCTTAAACAGTCTAATTACTGAGCCAGAGGTTCGCTTGGCCATTCATCAGACAAAACGGTATAAGACTCCAGGTCCAGATGGATATACTGCTGAATTCTGTAAGACTCTCATAGTCTCCTTAACTGCCCCGTTGACCCATACCTTTAATGCCTTAATTAGAGTAGGATAAGAACATGAGAACATAAGAAATTGCCATGCTGGGTCAGACCAAGTGTCCATCAAGCCCAGCATCCTGTTTCCAACAGAGGCCAAACCAGGTCACAAGAACCTGGCAATTACCCAAACACTAAGAAGATCCCATAGAAACATATAGAAACATAGAAATGACGGCAGAAGAAGACCAAATGGCCCATCCAGTCTGCCCAGCAAGCTTCACACATTTTTTCTCTCATACTTATCTGTTTCTCTTAGCACTTGGTTCTATTTCCCTTCCACCCCCACCTTTAATGTAGAGAGCAGTGATGGAGCTGCATCCAAGTGAAATAGATACTACTGATGAATTAATAACAGTGGCTATTCCCTAAGTAAACTTGATTAACAGCCGTTAATGGAATTCTCCTCCAAGAACTTATCCAAACCTTTTTTGAACCCAGCTACACTAACTACACTAACCACATCCTCTGGCAACAAATTCCAGAGCTTTATTGTGCGTTGAGTGAAAAAGAATTTTCTCCGATTAGTCTTAAATGTGCTACTTGCTAACTTCATGGAATGCCCCCTAGTCCTTCTATTATTCGAAAGTGTAAATAACCGATTCACATCTACTCTTTCAAGACCTTATCCTGTCCACGTGAACTTTGCACACATTACACGTATATCAAAGCCAGGGAAGGACCACTTACTTCCAGAGTCTTACCGACCTATTTCTCTGCTAAATTTGGATCAAAAATTGCTAGCAAAAATTTTGGCAGACCACCTGGCAATACTGAATCCCTTCCTAATCCAACCAGATCAAGTGGGGTTTGTGGGGAAAAGATATTCGCTGGCAAATATCAGAAAAGTCCTGGCAGCCATGGCTCTATATAATCAGGGAGAAGAACCTTATATGGCAGTCAGTTTCGACACTGAGAAAGCGTTCGATAGAGTGGAATGGGATTACCTTTTCTATGTTTTACGCACAATGGGGATTGAGGGATTTTTCATGAAGCCATCCAACTATTATATAGCAATCCGATGGCGCCTATCGTAGCTAATAGAAGTCAATCGGAGTTGTTTGTTCATAGATGTACCCGACAAGGATGTCCTCTTTCCCCTCTACTCTTCCTCTTACAGTTAAAGCCCCTTCTTCTGGCTATCCAAAGCACTCGGACATTAAAAGGGGGTTGTTTCCAAACAGAAACTTTTAAATACGCAGCATTTGCGGATGACGTCTTGGTATTTTTAACCAACCCTCGGTCGTCACTGAGCTCTCTTTTGCACCTATTTCAAGAATTCGGGACTTCCTCAGGCTTCAAACTTAATCCAGAGAAATCGGAAGCAATGGCCTTTCCAGAAACACTGCGGGAAAGTTGGGGGGAGGTTTTTCCCTTGGTGTGGGCCAGCTCCAAGCTGAAGTACTTAGGAATTTATTTACCAACCCAACTAACTAAACTATATGAGTTAAATGTTTCTCCTCTGCTATTTCACTGTATAGAGCGCTTAAAGTTATGGCACTCCCTCCCTCTCTCATTAGCAGGCCGTATTAATCTTTTTAAGATGATGATTCTCCCTAAAAGGTGATTCTCCCGAAAAGGCTTTTCCAAAATCTGCCCTTCAAGCTCAGGCATAAAGACTTGGTTGGATTGGAAAGAGGCATATGAATTGGTTGGATTGGATTGGAAAGAGACTTGGTTGGATTGGAAAGAGGCATAAGAAACCTAGAATCCCATTTTGCAAACTGCAGGATTGGTGGGGTCATGGTGGATTGAGTGTGCAGGACTTGAAAGTTTATAATTTGGCCAGTAATTTTACGGATTGTCCAGGATTGGCTCTTAGATGATTCCTCCTATGTAAATATATTAGCAGAAAAATTGTTGGTGGCCCCTTTACATTTGAGATTCGTGTTGCAGACCACTAAGGACAAACTTACATTATCACCCATGTTAAATGTTCTACTTTCCCCAATTAGGTATGCATGGACCCATCTTACCAAATTACTATCAATACCACGCTTACCCATTGGAGGTAATTTGGATTTTCAAGTTCAGCATCCCACCACTACTACCTCCGCAACCTCCCCCACCCCCTCCAGAACTCCCCCACCTTAAAATGGATCCCCTGTCGGGAGCAGGTGTACCTTCACACCCAGCCCAGTCATCGCCATTTTCCAAAATGATGCCAACTTGTCCTTGCCCCAGCCATGTAACTGGGGTGCAAGGGTGCACCCGGCCCGATGCTGGATCCATTTTAAGGTAGGGGGTGTTCTGGAGGGGGATCGGGGTGGGGGAAGGTGCAGAGGATGTGAGGTGCTGAACTTTTGGGGTTTTTTTAGGGGTGGGGGGATTCTGTGTTGTCATGTCGAGGGGTGGAGGATGCCATGTTTTACCTCAGGGGAGGGGGATGCTATGTTTGACATTGTGGAAGCCAGGGGGGTTTGCATGTAGGCACTTTGGGAGTAGGGTGTGTATCGGAAAGGGCTCAAGGCTGTGACATTTATAGTTTGTTGGGGGGGCTGCCGCCTCACACATACTTTGTATTTTTTTCACTTTTTGGGGGAGTTGGGGCTGTATCGACTGGTGGCTTGAGATGGAGGTAAGCATTGACCCCCGCACATCTTTCTTGTTTGGCTGCGGTTTTGTTTTGGTTTTTTTTTATTTTTGTGCCACTTTAAATGTGCAGCGGGAGCCTCAGGACCCGCGTAAGGGTCCTAGGTCTGCCACCACACATCTAACACTTTTCAAGGAGGTGTTATTTTATCGTGACTGACCATCTTCTTGGTTGGCCAAGCTAAAATATTTGCATCAGATTCAGTAGTAATGACCTTCTTTGCATGTATTTGCATTATTCATGTATGCAAATTGCATGCAAAGAAGATCATTGTAATAGGGGAGGGTATCTCGGTGGGGAGATGCAAAATAGGGCCCATAGTTTTGAAAATGCAAAACTACACATATTATTGCCTCCCCCATCCTAACTGTGCCCCATGGGGACACCTCTTTCATATGCGAGTAAAAGTATGTGTGCTGTGGGGAAACACAAATACTTCTGGGCATTTTTAGGATGGGCCATTTTTTGGAAAATTGACCTCCTTATATACAAGTATATGGTTTTCTGCAGGATTATTCTGGGAGGGGTGGTGGTGGTGGGTCATCATGTTTATTGAGCTTAATTATCAAAATCTTGGGGGGAAGGGGGAGGGCTGGCCTTTGGGCCTGAAAGTTAATTGGGTCAGGGAGGAGGCAGAAGGCTGAAGGTCCGCCCAGGTTTCCTAATATCCTTCTATCGGCCCTGAGGCCACTGGATAAGTTCAGCTCTGTGAAAGCCCCTGGACAGCAGCATAGGTTTTAGGGCCCATCCCAGTTTGCCTCCCTTCTTTTCTCCTTCTGTCACTCAGCCGTCATCTCATCATCCTCTCAGTTTTCCTAATTCCGGTTCTTTGTTTCCTCTCTATCCCATTCCCTTATCACCTCTGCTATCTTTCCCAGCCTTCCGTCTCCTTGCTCCCTCCTCCCCGCACATCTGAGAAGCTGCTAGCAACCACTCTCCACCCCTGCCCTCCACTACCACCCAAAAAAAAAAAATATTTCACAGATTTCATTATAAATAAGTACTGCGGGAAAAAGGCTGTCCAGAGTAAATCAGTGCTATTTGTCCATAAGGGCTTTTTGAAAATTGCCAGCCCTCTCCACAGGTAAAAGTACACACATTGTTCCACACTGATATATTCACCTGCTTTCAGCGTGGAAGGCATTCCCAGGGAATGAGATAGGGTGGAGGATGCGACAAAACATGTAGTTTGGAAGGAAAAAATTATCATTAAATGCATATCTAAATGTCTGCGGGTATATTTTCCATCAGCAATTTTAAAAGGGAAAGTATGCGCATAATTTTGAAAATTGCCCTCCCCCACCGCCCCATTCTACTCTTCTGTCTATCACGTACCTGTCTTTTGACCTTTTACTCATTTTCCTGACTATTTTCTTTCTCCGTGTATCGTTTCTCCAGTTTTCCCTCCATCTTTGACACCTTTCATGTTACTTTCCTGCATCCCTTCATTCATCACCATTTTTTCATGTCTTTCCCTAATAGGGATGGTAACTTTCAAGCCGGCGCACAGGCACACATTTGTGTGCATGCATCGGCCCACGCTCAGGGAAGCGGCTGTTTTGTAACTGTCCAGGCGCACGTGCGCACCAAGTTTTAAGTGGGCGCACATGGGAGCACTAATCCTGCTTCTACCGCCTAAGTCGGGGATTTTGAAAGGGGCGCGCACCCATGCCAGTCCCAGTTTACAAGTTCATTCACAAGTTCACTCAGTTAACAGCTAGGTCCTCCCACCCACCCTGGTTTGATAGCCTACATTCCCCCCCAGTTACCCCAGACCCTTTAAATGCCTCAGAAATGGCTCAATCCTTTTATTTTATGACTTACATGTCACCCATGGTAGAAATAAAGTTATGCGGCAGGGGACCTGGGCCCGTGTCACAGCGTGTAAGTATTTATGCATGCATCTCTTGGCCAGGCCCTGAAATGCCCACCCTTCTCTCAGAACTTGCCCATGCCTTGCCCCTTTTTGGCATGGGCAAGTTCTGTATCTGAGTGCTTTTTTAAATACATTCGGTGCACATGAACCCCATTTCTTCGTGCATCTCTGAATTAATTCGCATGCCGGGCTTTTAAAATTCACTTTTAAACGTGTATGTGAATTTAAGCTCCCTCTCTCCCCAAATCTGTCATGCTTCTTACCCCCTCTGTCTTCCCCTTCATACCTAGTTTTATGCCTCTTTCTCCCCATTTTTGTCCTCCATCTCCTCTTTTCCAACCTCTTCTCCCTTCTCCCTCTAACTTTGCCTTCCATTCCTTGATCTTCCTCTTTCACCCTTTTACCATCTCCCTCTCCCACCGTCTTAGCCCACATTTATCCCACCCTCTTCCCTCATATCTTTGTTTTCTTTTCTTCAGTCCCCCTGATCTCTCTCCCAGCTTCTCTTTAGATCCTTTTCTGTTCCCGAGTTTCCTTCTTCCAGCCCTCCCTACATACTTTCTCTCTCCCTCTCTGATTCCCTCTTCATATCCCTTTAACCACATTCCATACTCTTTGCCTCACCGACCAGTGTGCAAGAAGGGAATCAGCTGCTGGCCTGGCCCCATATGCAGACTGGTGCGTGTACTCAGCCCTGTGTGAGTCAAGTCACCATTCCGAAAATCCCAATGACCATAGTGACCTGGCACCCAGGATTCAGTAGCCTTGGCGATAAAGTGTCACTGGGAAACAGCTTAGGTTAATCTTGTCACTAGCCCACCATCTCTTCATCACATCTGCAGAATGAAGTGAGCCCATAACCACAAATAGCGGGACCACGTAAGGGACTTTGAGAGGGCAAGATTCTGTTTCTGTGTGTGTGTCTGATCCTCCTGCCACTAGTGAATAGGTCATTACTCATTACAACTCTAGGTCAGGGGTAGGGAACTCCACTCCTCGAGTACCACCAAAAGCTCTGGTTTTCAGGATATCCACAACAATTATGCTTGAGAAATATTTGCACACTATGGAGGCAGTATATGCAAATATATCTCATTCATATTCATTGTGGATATCCTGAAAACCAGTATTGGTGGCACTGGAGTTTCATACCCCATACAGTTCATACAGTTCTCTTCTTTAGTATAAGCTTAATTTTCTCTGGGCAGTCAGCAAACCTAAGCGCTACCAAAGAGAAACAAAGAAAAGTTTCTAAATTTGGTTAATAGAATGGATCCCTCTTAAGTGGAAATAATGACTGCATGATCTGAGAGTTAGCAGATTCTGTGCAGGCAGTAAGCAGGAATTTGTTGCCAGAGGATGTGGTTAGTGCAGTTAGTGTAGCTGAGTTCAAAAAAGGTTTGGACAAGTTCTTGGAGAAGTCCATTAACGGCTATTAATCGAGTTTTCTTAGGGAATAGCCACTGCTATTAATTGCATCAGTAGCATGGGATCTTCTTATTGTTTGGGTAATTGCCAGGTTCTTGTGGCCTGGTTTGGCCTCTGTTGGAAACAGGATGCTGGGCTTGATGGACCATTGGTCTGACCCAGCATGGCAATTTCTTATGTTCTTATGTTCTTAGTACCCTAAGCTGAAGCAATAGGCAATGTTTCCCTTTTCCAAAACAACAACGAACTTTGACAAATGTAAAAAAGCAATTAGTGAGTCAACATTTTGGACCTGATTTACTAAACCTTTTTTCCTCATTCTTTGTCAATGGTGGGGTGGGTGGAGAAAGCTCAGGTGTCTATTTTAAAAACAGCGTGGGGACGACCATGTGCATGTGGTTCCTGGCGCGCGCAAATGGACGCACCGATTTTATAACATGCGCACACTGGAGCGTGCGCATGCTATAAAATCTGATGGCCACGCACACATGCACTCCGGATTTTAAAATCCGCACGCACATGTGCAGGCAGCATGCACAAGGAGGCAAATTTTCCCTAAATACACACGGTGACATACTCAGGCCTCCCCCAGTTCTCTCCCAGTCCGCTCCAATTAAGGAAGTAATCTGCGTGCCTGACAGTTGCCGGCACGCACTTCCCCAGGACAGCGTAGAAAGGCCCAGCCACACGCATAAACCCCGGTTTTTATGTGCGCAGGCCTTTGAAAATCCAGGCTTAAGTGTAAAGCAGGTCCTTTATAATAGATACGTAGAAACATGATGGCAGAAAAAGACCATATGGCTCATCAAATCTGCCCATCTGTCTAATTTATCTAGCCCTTACAATTCCCATCACTCCCTCAGAGATGCCCTGCATTTAACCCATGCTTTCTTGAATTCATTTACCATATTTGCCTCCACCACTTCCATTGGTGGTCCATTCCATGCATCCACTACCCTCTCTGTAAAGAAATATTTCCAAAAATTACTCCTGAATCTACTCCTTTCACCCTCATCCCATGCCCCCTTGTTCTAGAGCCTCCTTTCCATTGAAAAAGTCTAACCTCCTGTGCATGGAAACCTTTAACATATTTAAATGTCTCTATCATATCTCCCCCATCTCACCTTTCTTCTAAGATTTACATGTTTAGATCTTTAAGTCTATCGCCATATACTTTAGAACTAAGACTACTGATCATTTTAGTAGCCACCGTCTGGACCGACTACAACCGGTTTATATCCTTTTGAAGGTATAGTCTGCAGAATGTTAGTGTGATATAACTCATACAGATGTTTGTAAAATATGAACACTCAAATGATGATTCTTTTGATTCTTCTGGGGGTTTTTTAACGGGTGGGGGGTTTACAAACACATGCAGCACCCTGCCTCAGTGATACAACAATTAAATTATCAGTAAGAGTTGCTGACATTTATTGTTGTATTCTCTGCCATACTCTTTTTCTCTTGTATAATAAGAAGAATAAGGGGAATGACTGATGGAAACATTCACATGCAACAACCAGCAATTTTCTTTTCAAAATCCCAAGTTCTGCTTTCACCAAGTGGGCTGTGCCACCCCCTAGCTATGACTCTGGAGTAGCAAATATTGTTCACGATAGTTCCACTGTACATTTAACAAACATCTGATAACTTTTATAGAAACACATGCCTGTTGGCAATAAGAATACAGTTGGTCTTGGCACAGCATTGGAATCAGTTTGTCTTTACACTGAGAAAGTCCAGGCCTCTCAGAGGTGAGCATTGCAGATTTATAATGTGAACAAGCCATGTTTCATGCATAACTCCAAATCTTTTGATGTTCCACCTGTGAAATGAATTGCTATTGAGTAATGCTTCAGCTTTGCATTCCCTCTGAGAGTTGTCAGTGGCTATAGTTTTCAGTTTACTGCTAAAGATGTCTTACATGATTAAGCTTTTAATTCTGGACGACTTTCACTTACCGCACACTCACCGTAGAAAGAACATAGACTTCAGGGTCCAAGTAGTTGAAGAAGTATTCTTATTTCACAGCAGGCATGATATTGACTGGAAAGGTGTTTTACAGACTGACTCTTAATATTACACTTAAGCTCAGCAGTATTCAATGGCAGAGATGTTTTTTTTCTTAGGAAAATAATACTCCTTTAAGAAAAAAAGAATTATTTATTGGTTTTTTTTTACTATACCTGTAGGCTGACATGCATCAGCTTGAGATAAGATCTTTTCTATCGGAAATTATTTCTGATAATCTCCCCCTGACTCCTGCTGAAGTAGTTGTGAAATGTACATAAGGGTGAGGGCTTTTCTTGGACATTTGTGTGTGTGACACTTCATAATTCATCTTTTGTGGAAGTGCTTTTCTGTAACATATTTTAATAATTTCATTTCTGCTTATATCTCCTGGCATGAGTACTAGTAGTAAGGTAAGCAAGAAGTATATCCACAAAGCTGTCCCTGTCCAGTTCCAGACGACGGGCATATAGTACTCAGTTTTTTCAAGTTTTACTAAACAGGCGTATTGCTGCTATGTTGAACAGTAAGACAAGAAGACAGCTACCGTACATACAATAGCCTTTTTGTGAGTGGAATTACAATGTTTACCTCTTAAGAGACTTGTGATTGGGGTTCTTTCGTAAAATAATTCTTGATATCCATATAAGGATATTTATCTTACCATAGTCACTTCTATATGAGATGAAGTGTTTCTGGATTGAATTATTTGTGAATCTGGGCTGAATTTTAAGTTTTCTGTAAAGAAGTATGCTTTCTGAACTCCTTTCTGTATGCTAATTGATTGCTTGTGGTTTTGAAACAAAGATATCTGTTCCAGAATAGTGAATACTTACTATTATCAGAGTGGATGCATTTTGTAGACTACATTTTTTATTTAGCTTCTTCAAGCCAGTCAATATTTCTCAGCAATTTTCAGCTGAAATATCCAAACTTCCTCATATTTGTATTCTTGCTGAATTTATTTTTTGCTGTTAAAGAGTGATTAACTATTATGTCTTCCAAAAAAATAAGTTTCCTCAGTGTAAATCACAATCTGTAATCCTGCTTCATCTAAATCATAATCAAAATACTGGATGATAAAAGTTAAAATCTCAAATTAGTAAGGTTTGGGATTACAAATCCCAGATCAAGATTTTTTTTTTTGGATTAGCAATTTTCTCCTGTCTCTTTGCGTTTTCACCTCATTTGGAAGTAGAGTATACTAGGATCTAGTACTATGAACTTTCATTTGCAACTACCTGAAGTTTCCACATGTTATAACTCCTGTCCCACATATAGACCAGTCACTGCAGTGACTGCACTTGGAAGTGCCACAGACCATAACTTCTTTAAGAACCTGGAGCCCTGAGTCTGGCCACTAGATATCACCATTGTACAATTACAGAAACTCACTCTCATGAGGAGCTGTGAACACTGTCTCTATAGCATCTCCAACCCCAATTAGCCCATGGAACAAAAGTTAGACTCAGAAATGTACCTGGTGTTGCTAACCTTTGCTTCCCCCATTCCAACAGCAACCAGAAATCTGATTGAAACCTGCAATATACCATTTTAATCAGCATTCAAACCAGAATTAGTTGGTGTGTTCATCATTAGCTTGAAAAACAGCTTTAAAATGAGTGGAGTATGAACACAACACATTTTGAAATAAATCAGTATCATTTTCCAAATTTAATATGACCAGTTCCAAATTTTGATGCAAAGTTTCAGTAAATTAACATCCCTGACCACTTTCCTTCAACATTAAACTCTCCATCTCATCCTTAATAATGGCACCTATGTTTTCAGCAGTGTTCAAGTCTGGAGAATTCCTGACCATACAGCGTTACCCCAAAAATCTAAGCCATTTTCTTTAAGCAGCTGTTGCATGGTATTGGCTTGCATGCATGGCGGCTTATCATGGACAAAAGTAGCTTCTTCTACTACCAAAATGTTTTCTGGATCACTCAAAAATGGGATAACATTTTTGGCTAAAATTGTATTCTGAAAATAGGCACCATCCCAAAATTTCCTACATTCCTGGATTACCCACAATATTTTCTTGGCTGTGAACATGACAAAAAGACCAATGCAAGCAGAGTTCCTGACAATTTGGTGATAATGTTCTTTGTTGCTAATCTCATTCAAAGTTTTTGACCAAATTTGATTATTTTGAAATTTTGGTTTTTAAATTAACCAAATGAAAAATTAGTTGGAAGGTGCTAAATGAAGGAAATCCTCTTCCTCCCAATTTTGGAACCAATTTGCCAGTCAGAGCTTGTCTTGGATATAGGTTTTGGTTTAAAATGGTTTTGAAATAACATGAAACACCTGGATACCAGTCCTAACTCAATAACAATAAACTGTTCCTCTTATCAACTTTTTTCATCTCTCATCCAAAATCATTCATGCAACCTGGTAACAGCTTTTTTTCTGCTTGTTGCTGGAATTTTCAATAATTTTTTTTACTTTTTGGAAACAATTTTAGCGATTGACCACCACCAAATTCCAAAAAATACTCATCAGCAGTCTTGCCTCATGTCCTCTGAACCCAGTTTTCGCTTCGGCCTAATTTTTCAGCAATATATCTTTTTGTAATAAAGTTTGCTCCAGCATTACACACCTCACAAAATGCAATACACTAAATATGGTCAATCTGATGCTGTTTTTCACTGTCATTCATTCCATCCATAAATAATAAATTTAAGTAATGTTCAAGGTTCTGTTAAATTCCAAATTGAATGGCCTACAAAATGGTACAAAATTATATTGGTGGGATAATCTACTGGGGTGCTGTTGGGGAGGCAAAGGTTATGCATCACCTGGTAGGGTCACTAGGATATGAATTATACCCAACTATACTCAATTAGTTTTAATTCGAGTTTTTCAGAAAGTACACAATTCCGTTTATCTTATATAATGGGTTTTATTTTGGGGCGAGTTAGATTATCACAATAGTGTTAGCACACTACCTATTGATGGTCAGGAAATAAGAATTATATACTAACAAAACTTTTAGGAAATAATTATGTTCTTTGTAAATTCTACAACAGCAATAAAATCAGGAAGGCACTAGCATCAACTTAACTTTAATTTGCAATTTGATAACAGATTTGGTCTTATCTGACTCCCACTAGTAAGGGCTTTAAAAACAAAATGCACCAAATTCTCATCACTATAGTCTATGCTGAGAGTCTCGAGCAGGATGGCTGACAAGATTAATTTCTGTTGTTGGCTACTGGAACATTCAGCTCTGTCTTGTGGGAGCAGCATTCAACCAAGATAGGGAACCACCCTTGTCCCTCGAGAAGGACAAAGAAGACTTGGTCTGAAAGTCTGAGGAGCAGTTAGGAGCATGTCTTGCTGCTTCAGGTCTTCTGGTGCTCCTCCTTGCTTCCTTGTTCTCCTCCTTATAAAGGCTTAAAATTGCATTATCCAGTGACTTAATGCAAATGACTTAATCCATGAGTAGCAGCGTGATTGGTCCAAATGGACCTGTTTCTTCACAATTTTTTTCTTAAACTATGGGGTCATTTCATGGTCAGAAAGGCATTGGGGGTTCTAATAGCTCAGCTAGTTTCAGAGACTCCTATCTATGTCTGCTTTCCACACATATAGGGCCAGATTTTAAAAGGGTTATGCACCTAACCCTTAAAAAAAAACCCTGCGTGCTCTGAGCCTATTTTGCATAGGCTTGGCGGCGCGCACAAGCCCCGGGACGCGCGTAAGTCCCGGGGCTTGCAAAAAGGGGCGGGTGGGGGCATGGCCAGGGGGCGTGGTGTCGGCTTGGGGGCGTGTTCTGGGGCATGGGGGCGGTCCGGGGACGGGGCCTGCCGCCGCAGCAGACAGCCGGCGCGCGTAAGTTACAGCTGCCCGGAGGCAGGCATAACTTTGTGGATAAAGGTTAGTAGGGGGATTTAGGTAGGGCTGGGGGGTGGGTTAGATAGGGAAGGGAGGGGAAGTTGGGGGGAGGCGGAGGGAACGGGCAGCGCGCGCAGGGCTTGGTGCGCGCAAGTTGCACAAATGTGCACCCCCTTGCGCGCGCCGACCCCGAATTTTAAAAGATACGCACCTGTGCACGAACAAAAGTATGCGCGCTCGCTGTTTTTTAAAATGTACCCCATAGTCTTTTATTGTTCTTGCTCTTCTGTGCGTGCACAGAGAAGAAGTATTCCTTGTTTTCAAGTTGCTCTGCAAATAATATTTCTTTGCAAAGAAAGATATGCCAGGTGTTCAGCTGGTTGCTTGGTCAGGAGATTCCTTCAGGTCTGCATACCCAATGTAAAGAAAAACAGGTTCAGCATCCATTTTATTGTTAGACCAGAGATTTCATTTTGGCAGCATTCACAGTTATTTATAAGGTGTTTGGGCTTTGCTCTTACAGGATCTCCTGATGGACAGTGCACAGTACTACCACTGAGCTCCACATTACAGATTTTGGACCCATCATCTCTATTTTCCACCCAGTATGGTTTGTTTTTCTCATGTTTCTGGCACAAATTAATGGGACAACTTGACCTATTCTTATATAGTAAAATTGATTGGTAAAGTAATTTCATGGAAAATAGATAACTATAATTGCTTAGCAATGGAAAAAGCAAACCAAATATACTTGAATGTTTTCAGCATCTATAATGTAACGTAAGGAGATAAAGTTAGAAGTAAACCAACCAACCCATTGATCTGCCCCACAATTCCTTTCCACACTGCTAATGTATATACTTTGACACTTGTAAAATCTATTTTCATCCAAGGCAGTTGTTTTTGTGTTCCTCATTTGTACTCCAAGAACAAAATTACTGAGCATATAGATAGACATAATTTAATGGGACAGAACCAATATGGATTTAACCAAGATCAGTCTTGCCTCACCAATTTGCTATATTTTTTTAAGCCGAGAATAAATATGTGGATAAAGGTGAGCCAGTTGATATAGTATATCTGAATTTTCAGAAAGCATTTGTGACAAAGTACCTCATGAGAGACTCTTGAGGAAATTAAAAAGTAATGGAATAGGAGGCAATGTTCTATTGTGAATTGAGAACTGGTTAAAAGATAGAAGACAGAGAGTAGAGCTAAATGGTCAGTTTTCTCTATGGAGAAAGATGAATAATAGAGTGCCCCAGGGATCTGTATGCTTTTTAACATATTTATAAATGACCTAGAGATGGGAAATATGAGTGAGGTGATCAAATTTGCTGATAATATAAAATTATTCAAAGTTGTTAAATCACAAGAGGATTGTGATGGTGCCGGCCATCCATTGCTCCTACCATGTGACAGGGGCCGACCAATGGCACCAGTAGCTCCTGTGACATAGTAAGGGCAAAGGCTATCGGCGCCATTTTGAATACCAGCAGCCGAGGGTGTGAGTGAAGGAGATGGCTCCCAGACCCCCTGCTGGACCACCAGGAAGGTTTGGTAAGTCTTGGGGGGGGGGGGTCAGGAGGGTGGGGGGTGGTAGTTAATTCAATTTTAGCCGGGAAACGCATAAGAATTAATGCATGAATGATTCGGGGGCCCCCCTTGCCAAATGCAACGTATCTGCCCCCCCGACGAATACGAATCCCGAATGCAACGTATGGCGTCCCTCTGCACATCCCTACTTTTGGGATCCAGCAGGTACCTGTGACCTGAATTGGCCATTGTTGGAAACAGGATACTGGGCTTTATGGACCTTTGGTTGGATCCAATATGGCAAATCTTATGTTTTTATGTTCTTACCTTAACTTCTCTATCATCTCAACAGATACAGTAAATATACAGAGTCCCCCACATAGGGATAGATTTTCAAACATGCGCCAATTTTATAACATGCATGCGTCATCATAAAATACAATATCTGCATACACATGTGCACCCAATTTTATATTGGCGTGCGCATGTGCGGGCGGGACGTGACTCTCACACGCAAGAAGGGGGGGTGATTTTCTAAAAAAAAACACACAGCGACACAATCGGGCCATTCCCAATTCCCTTCCAGTCCTCTCCAATTAAGAAGTGCACTGGGAGGGAACTTCCATATCCCCCTACCTACCCTTCCTCCCTTTTCCCCTCTCCTCCTCTTTCCTCCCCGACCCCTAATCCCACCCAACTAACCTTCTTTTTTTTTTGTTTTTGAACTTACTCACTCTCCTGAGTTGTATTAATGGCAGCTGTCCTGGCGGGCCCCCGCTCAGACCCCAGCCTGCCCCTTTTACAGACCCCAGCACTTCCGTGTGTACCAGGAGACATGCACGTGACCTGGCTTTTTAAAAAATGCGCTCAGCATGCACACGGCCCGGCCACGCGTGTATCTTCTGGTATTTGTGCGTGCTGGGCTTTAAAAATGTACCCAATAGCTCTTATCCAGCACCCCTCCCTTCCCATGTCTAACTACAAAACTTTGTAATAGTCTAAATAGCCACCAATACTAGCATGGCTGCTACCCAAAAATCAGGCTTATCTAGATCCCTGGTGTAGCCTGCCAGTCAGAACTAGCTGCTGGCTAACTCTGACATCATATCACAGCCTGTCAGACAGACCTGGCTGTGCAGTTGCCTGTGCTTCCAGTAGTACGTCTAATGTTTTATATTACCCACTTTGCCATTCAGATTATTTTAAACTAATGCTGGTTCATGAAAACAGTGATGTGCTACTGTACCATGTAATAAGGAGTAACCTTTGTAATTCTGTTTCTGGGTCCAGTGGAAACAAGCCCTGCAGATGTAAGAACTATTTTTTTTTTTTTGCTTTTTTTTTCCTTAAAGAATATTAATCATTTTCCCTTCAGCTTCTGTAGATGATTCATGGAGTGGCACTCATGGTGACCTCAGAAGAGCATGTATGACTTTCCCTGAGAAAGGAAGCACTGGGGTTACTGTAGGGAAGTTCTGGAAGGTTACAAAGTAGCTTGAATCAAAATGATGTCCCAAAATGAAGGGTGATATTCTTGGGGAAAGCAGATGTTTCTTGCTTAAAAGAAAGAAATAGTGTGTATATCTGGCATGCCATCTTAAAAACAGTCTTTTGGGATGGTTATAGGGTAGTATATTAGAATGTGTAGAACTCTGAATACATTAACATGCTAATATTGCTTACATTTATTATGAAAACATTTTTGCTAAGGTATTTTCCTTTCTGCAAAAGTTTGACATCTATAGATCATTAAAACAGAGTTTAAAATAGAATTAGGTCTAGAGGATGAAACTTCTTCCCTGGTATAAATGATTCACTCTAATTTTGATGAAGAAGTTTGATTATATTGTTTTAGTTATAGTGAATATTGAAAAAATAATAATAAAAATAAAGGAATGTCAATTCCTTAAGTCCTTTCATTTGAACAGAAACCTAGTGAGCTTTCAGAGTTTATTACTTCAGAAACATACATACAGCTTGTTCAAGAATGGATAGCCTAACAGTACCTTTATTTTGCCTGAGCTGGGTAAACAGACTTATGCAAGGTTGCATAGCCAAGTCAGCGATAGAGAAGACTTGAACCTTTATCCCACAATATCTCTTGATTTGAAATTAAACCATCTTATCCTAGAGTGAAACTTGAAAACTCCCCAAAATATCTTGCAGGATTTAGAGTGCCTGTTGAGTGCTGCGATGGAGGAGACAGTAGGGAGGGAGAGACAGATAAAACCAATTAATGTCTTTCGCGGAGAATTAAACTATACTTTTAAATAAATCTAATCTTTGTTTTCAGTCAAGGATCCTTAACATATAAGTAGAAGCATGGAGATTAATGCTAGCATTTTTTAAATTATGCAGCATGACCTGCGAATATTTCAGTACATGTGTATATTTCCAATGCAAGACAACACACACTTTCTCTACCTATTTTATAAGCATGTAAAAAAAATATAACATGTACATGTAATAACTCCAATTTATATGCAGAGGCAAGTATGTGTGTATCCCATTTTGAAAATACTTGCATGCGTACTTGGAATCATCAGTTCACTGATTTCTCTACCAATTCACCTAAGTCTCTACCTTCTAGTACTTTACCGTGAACCTCCCCCAGTTCACTCAGATATCCCATTCAAAAACTGCAGACAAGAGACAAGTCTAATTTCACTTACATGAGTCAATTGGCAGGTGTAAAAAATGTACAAATAAATTCACTAATGTATCAAAATAGCAACTACCGCACAAACATCTCAACTCTGCCCTAGAATGCTCCAAGCTCACCCCTTTTACACGGTAAAATGGTATGTGTGAAGTGGAAAATATGCTCATATTCTTAACATTTATAAAATAGCATTTAAGCAAATACATGCTACATATGCACAAAACCCGTTTGCAAATTTGCTCCATAACGTACAGTAATTTACAGTTCCAAAGCACCTAATTCTGTATATTTTCTATTTACAAACACTGTTATTAAATTTCATAAAGAGAAATATCAAAAGATACCTGCAGCAACTTTCAGTGATGGTAGGACAGCCAGTTCATTGTCAAGGTAAAGAACAAGACCCAGCAAAAGTGGTTGCTTCCACTTCTACTTCAGAAGGAAAGAAGCTAAACAGCCAAAGGCAAATGATTAGCAAACAAGCATAACTGGCCAGAAACACTTGGGGGAGAGAAGAGAAGACTATCAGGCCAATTCAGTACAGGGTGTTCCGGCGGAGCGCACTGTTAACCTGCAGTTGGACGCACGTTTTCGATGCGCTATTACCCCTTACTGAATAAGGGGTAAAGCTAGCGCCTGCTGTCCCGCGTTTCTTTCTGTATCGGCCTGTATGTCTTCTAATAGCTGCTCTGGAATTCAATGCCAGAGAATGTGGTTGAGTGTAGCTTGGTTTAAAAATGGTATAAAACCTAAAAGGACTCGCTGTTATGAAAGTAGGTAAGGTGGACCCTTGAGCCGGCTAGGAAAGATGGCAGCACTCTGTGGGGTGACCCACAGAGGAGGTCGAACCCGGGAGGTGGTCAGGAGAATCTTCGCCCTGGAAACTGAGACTGCCCCGAGAGGAGCTCATAGCAGTCCAGGTCACTGGGACTTAGGTGGCTTCACCTTGGAAACCCAAGGTCCTCCCGAAAGGACCTGGATCACTGGGACTTAGGTGTCTTCACCCTGGAAACCCAAGGTCCCCCCGAGAGAAGCCCTTAAGGACCTGGGTCGCTGGGACTTAGGAAAAGCCCCGGAGTGGTGTACCTTCAAGGCCGGAATCGCCAGAACAAGGTCGGAATCCAAAGCCAGAGGTCAAGAGCCGGAACAGGGTCGGAGTCCAAAGCCAGAAGTCAAGACAATGATCAGGATCAAGAAGCACAAGCCACCTCTAAGAGCAAGAACCTAATTGCAAGGCAAGGCGCAGAGGGTTTTGCAGGGTTTAAATACCTTGAGCGTCTGACATCATGTCAGAGGCTTTCCCGCGCTGGTGCCTTTAAGATCCGGGACTCTGCGCGCGCGTCTAGGGGCGGAGCCAGCCCTGGAGCGAAGTCAGCAGGTTGAGCCCTTAAGTTCTGGGGACTGATAGGGTTTAGCTAGACAAGGTGGGACAGGCTGGACAAAGCAGGGCAGGCAGAAGCTGGAACTGAGATCTGGCACAGGCTGGATGTTGTAGGCAGAGACAGACTGGAAGCAGAGGTCTGGCTATGGAACAGGCAGGGAGCCGAGGATTGGATACTGAAACAGCCTTGGCAGGCCTGGACAGGATACTAAGCAGGGATGAGGGCTAGATACAGACACAAGCTTGAACAAGACACTGAGCAGGGACTAGGATTGGATATTGACACAGGCTTGAGCAGGATACTGAGTAGAGCCTGGGACTGGATAAAGATTTAGGCAAGGCAACAGCAAAGTAGGGAATGGATAACAGGAACTGGACTGGGCAAGGCATGACAAGACCAGATAAGGACTAAACCAAGACAGGACCAGACAAGGATTAGACAAGACAACATAGAAAAAGAATACTGAGGCCCAAAGGCAGTGATACAAAAGGCCTGTAGGCTGCTAAGCATAAGGCTCAGAGGCCACGGGGCAAGAAGAGGTCTGAGTAAGCCATAGAGCAAGGTCGAAGAAGACAGAAGGCCTGGATGCCACAAAGCAAGGTAAGGCATGAGTAGGCCACAAGACAAGCAAGATACAAGAAGACCCAGAGGCCACAAGACATGGAGCAAGGTAAGCACGACCAGGTCAGAGAGCTAAGGGTGACTCCATGAAGAAGCAAGGTTAAATGGGACTGCAGCTTGAGTGTGGTGCGAGCCACAAGGCAGTCCAGCCTTTTCAAGTTTGAGTGATGTGAGAAGGTTTGTTATAGGAAAAGACGAATTGTCAACCAGTTGAATAGAAAATACACATTGACGTTTTGTTGCCAGCTTTGGTCAGAAATGTGAACAGAAATCACTGACAAATGCTTAATTTTGTTGATACTTTCTGCTTGGATTCTGCACAGGATTCAGTGTTCATTTGGTATGCAGGTAACATCTGAAACCACTACTGGAACCTAGACAATATTGTGCCTCCATAAATTTTAACAAAGCTGATTCAATTAATTTGTTCAGATTATATACATTTTGACACACTCATTTAATATCAGTGTGAATTAAATGGACATCTTCCCTTCCTTTGCCCAAAAATAACTCACACTGGCAAAAAAAACAAACTATAATGTTGACTATAAAATATGAACTGCTGAAACACATAGGGATTAACATTATTTTATATGTATTTACATTACCATTTTTAAATAGTATTAACTGGTGATTTAGTGTCTTTATTCTAAACATTTGTATAATCCCCACACGGTACATTTATAGAAGAATTCTGTAGTATATATAAACACAAGTGCCCATGTTAATTATAGTGACACGCACAGGGGAGCATTTCCTTGCTTTTCTAGGCATTGTTACAAAAGTTGCAAAACTGTGGGCTGTGCAGTAATTGAAATGTAAAAGGTTGTTTTATAATCTTTCATCACAATTAAACAAAAGTTTTAAAGCTGAGTTGCAGAAGAAGTAGATTGTGTAACCCAAGACACATTTCGGCTACTGCATTGAAAAGACAAACTATAAATTTGTGGATGGGATTTTCAAAAGGGTTTCACATTTAAAAATAGAATATAATGTCCATAAGTAGAAAGTTTGCATGTAGATGCTATTTTAGAAACTTTGAGAGCACACAGTAACTCGTAGTATGGTGTGAATATTTTTCCAGGAAAAAAGGAGCGGTCTAGGGCATTCCAGGGCAGGATTCAGAAGTCCGCATGCAAGTTGTTATTTTGTAAGAGATAGATGTGCATACAATACCGAACTTGCGAACTTGTCCAAACATTTTTACACCTGCTAATGGACTCGCAAAGTTAAAATCACACTTGTTTTCAGTTTTTTGGTGGGAGGTCTGTGTGAATCAGATGTCTGTGTGAATCAACTAGGGGTCCAGTAGTAGGTAAATTGGAGAAGAACAGGGTGAACTGGTATTGGTATCAGTAAACTGGTGAATCAAAGTACGTGGGCAAATAAATATTTTCTGAAAGTTATACACACATACTTTATAAAATAACTGCCTCCATGTTTAAATAAGATTAATTAGGTAAACATGTTATATATTTTATAAACCTAAAAAGTCAAGCATTCATTTATAAAATAGGCAGAGAAAGTAAGCGTTATTTGGCATTGGAAATATACACGTTTATTACAACATATGTGCATATTTTGTGCAGAAATAAGCAATGTTTTATAAACTGTATGACATCCTCCAATTTGGGGGACTGTTTAGCATACTGGACCAATGATTATTTGTGATCCATTTAGTGGTGAAAATGCTGAAAATTTTTATTATCCGCAGAGTGTTATAAAGGGCCTTAGTTATAAAGGAATGTCATAGTTTAAAAGAAATGTCATCCTGAATAGGGAGATCCAAGATGGCGCTCTAGAGAGAGGGTCTGTGAGTGTCTCTCTCCCTTCTTACCTGGAAATTTTTGCCTATGCTGCACTCTGGGCGAAAACGGAGCGCCGGTGAGAGGCTGAATTTGGATGCCTCTTCACAGGGCACTATACGTGGGCCGATGGACGAACACATCCTCCGAGGAATTGGTACGCCGAGAGAGGAGTTGCTGGAGGATAGCCAACAGGACGCATTAACATCCGGTGTCCTTCTTGACTCAACAACATCTTTGTCCCTGGCGGAGAGATCAGCTCCCGAGAACCCCACTGCATGTCGGATGATTAACCTGACCCACCCAGAGCGGCTTCCGGGTCACGCCAGGGAGGGAGCTCTGCAAGGAGTGGAGGAAGCTCTGAACAATGCGGAGCAACCAGTAGCTACAGGGTTAGATGGAGGAGAAATTCATGCTGAGGAACGGATTGCTGTCTGGCAGAATGGAACAGAAATGGATGAAGGCTCGTTGCAGGATTTTGAGACAGACCTTGACCCGATGGTAAGACCAGAGATTTTCTTGTTGGAATCCATATGGTTGGCGATTGAGACTCTAAACAAGAATGTTTCCTTACAAATAAGACCTATAGTAAAAAAATTGAGTCAAGTGGAGCTACAAATATTAAAATTGAAAGAAGAATTTATAGAAAATAAGAAGCAAGCGGACATATTAAAAACAGAAATAGGGGAGGTGAAAAAGCAAAATCTTGGAATGGTAAAAGATAACTTATATTTCTTAAGGAAAGTAGAAAATATGAAAAATCAAATGAGAAGCAAGAACTTGAGGCTAACTAATGTTCCAAAAAAGATTACCGTTTCTCCTGTAGAAATGTGGACTAAGTATGCAGTGGAAAATTTGAAATTGCCACAAGCCACGTTACCTCCTCTATCAAAAATCTATTATCTCCCTATGAGGAAAAATATACCAGTTGAAGGTCGAGAAATGCAAAGGCGGTCCCCATTGAACTTATCTGAGATTCTTAAAACATTGGCGGAAGAAGAGGCCCAACCAGCAGCTTTGATAATTACATTTCTGCTGGACTCTGATAGGGATTGGGTACTCAGAGTTTATTTTCATAATAAAATGGAGTTATTTATGGGTATGAGAGTTCAAGTGTTCCCTGATTTTGCCAAAGAAACTTAGCAAAGGAGAAAATTTTTAGAGTTAAAATCAAGAGTGATACAGTTGGGAGCACAGTTTTTTCTCAGATTCCCCTGCAAGTGCCTTGTTAAATTTAAAGAGTTAAGCTATGCATTCTTTCAACCATTTCAGCTGGAAAAGTTTATAAATGATAGAGTGATCATTAGATCAGAGAGTAGCCCAATTCCAGAGCATGAGTAACCTCATAAAGGATATACTGTTCAGTTAAATTTTAAAATTCCTATCTAGGGTTTTCTGTAACTTAGTAGTTATTGTTATTTATTTCCTTTATTTAGTAGTCTCAAAGGGTGGATCTCCAGCACTGTAAAGATGGGATGTAAAGATGGTACTTTAAAATTTTCCTAAGAAGTATAATAGGGATTATTATGCATTACTATGATGCCATTTTGCTGTTTTCTTTTCAATTGTATACATTGTATCATTGAAAAAACTTAATAAAGAGATAATTAAAAAAAAAAAAAAAAAGAAATGTCATCCTTTGCTTTCTCTGTGTGACTTGACTAATACAGATCGAATATTTAATATTGTATACTCAGACGTTTAATTTTGGGAATTATTGTACATGTCTCTACCTCCTTGGACTTTTTTTGAAAGGATGATTTATCATTATCACATGATTTCAATTTGTATTTTACAGGGTACTAAGATATGTGAAAAAATAGGGTACTCAGTCAATGGGCAAAATAAAAATTGTTATATTTGGATGGACCAGGGAATTTGAAACAAATTCCAGGGGTGTCAAAAGTTATTTTGGTAGACAAATTGAAATATTTGGGTGTCTGCTATATAAAAAACTAGAAAACATGCTCTAGGTCAATATAGATCCTATAATACAAAAAAAGGAGAGTTTGGAAAAATGGGTGACTTTATCAGTCTTGTTTTTAAGAAGAATTAACATGATAAAAATGATCCACTCTGTATATCTTAGAAATATTTTAAACAAATTGAGAGTATGTATGTTTGACTCATATCAAGGAAGAAACATCCACAGCTTAAATAAACAATCTTTACAGGCATGTATGAGGTGATGATAGGGGCCTAGATTTGCCCTGGCCACATTACTTCTATTGGGTATTTTATATGACGCAATGGAATTAATTTTCTAAGGAGTTATGCAAAAAGGAGCATATATTGTAGCAATTTTCAAAAGCCCATTTATGCATATAAATCGTTGTCAAAATATACATAATGGGGAAAAAAGCATAATAGGTGGAAATGGCAAAGAAACTACTTGACTCTTGCAGTAAATAGATCATGTGAGACAAATACACAATGGGGTAGATTTTAAAAGCTGCGCGAACGTGTCCATGTGTGCGCACTACCCGGCGCGCACATATGGACACGTGATTTTATAACATATGCGCGCAGGCACACGCAAGTTATAAAATCGGGGGTCGGCGCATGTAAGGGGTGCACAATTGTGCACCTTGCGTGCGCCGAGCCTCACTGCCTTCCCCTGTTCTCTCCCAGGCCGCTCCGAAATTGGAGCAGCGTGAGAGGGAACTTCCCTTCCCCCTAGCCTGACCTTCCCACTCCTTCTCCTAAAGTTTCCCCCCTACCCTACTCTAACCCCAATGACTTTTATCTTACCTTTTGCGCCTGCCTCTGTGCAGGCGCAAGTTGCGTGCGCCGGCAGCCTGCCGTCATGCGATCCTCCAACATCAGCAATGGCCGCTGTGGTCAGAGGCCTCTGGTCCTGCCCCTAGACTGCCCCTTTAGTAAAGTCCCGGGACTTACATGTGTCCTGGGGCTTTACACATGTCGCTGGGCCTTTTTAACATAGGCCCGGCATGCGTAACCCCCCATAGGGCTTTTAAAATCTGGCTTTATAGCAGTAGGGTTAAAAACTTAGGGGTAGATTTTCAAAGCCCTGCGCGCCGGTGCACCTATTTTGCATAGGCCGCCGGCACGCACAAAGCCCCGGGACACGCGTAAGTCCCGGGGCTTTGCTTGGGGGCATGTCGGGGGTGACGCTGTGTTCGGGGCGTGTCCGGGGGCGTGACGGCGGTCTGGGGGCGGGGCCGAGTGCTCTGGCACATCGGCCTGTGCCGGGGCAGGGAGCCGGCGATGCACGCAAGTTACACCTGCCAGAGGCAGGCGTAACTCGACTTAATAAGGTAAGGGAGGGGGATTTAGTTAGAGCTGGGGGGAGGGTTAGATAGGGGAAGGGAGGGAAAGGTGGGGGGAACAAAAAAAAAGTTCCCTCCGAGGCCGCTCCGATTTCGGAGCAACTTTGGAGGGAACGGAGGCAGGCTTGCGCAGCCTTGCGTGCGCCGACCCCGGATTTTAAAAGATAGGCGCGGCTACGCACCTATCTTTTAAAATCCAGCATACTTTTGTTCGCGACGGTTGCGCGAACAAAAGTACGCGCGCGTGTACTTTTGTAAAATCTGCCCCTTAATATTTAAAAAGGGCTTCAGAGGTGATCTAGGAAACTACAGACCGTTGAACCTGACTTTAGTACGGGAAAATTTGGAAACTATTATAAAGAATAAAATCACGGAACATATAGAAAGACATGATTTAATGAGACACAGCCAGCATGGATTTACCCAAGGGAATTCTTGCCTCACAAATCTGCTACATTTTTTTGAATGGGTAAATAAACAAGTGGATAAAGGTGAACCAGTAGATGTGGTGTATTTGGATTTTTAGAAGGCGCTGCACAAAGTCCCTCATGAGAGGCTACTAAGAAAACTAAAGAGTCATGGGATAGGAAGCGATGTCTTAATGTGGATTGCAAATTGGTTAAAAGACAGGAAACAGAGAGTAGAATTAAATAGTCTGTTTTCACAGTGGACAAATGGTGTGCCTCAGGGATCTGTATGTGGACCGGTGCTTTTTAATATATTTATAAATGATCTGGAAAGGGGTACAATGAGTGAGGTGATCAGATTTGCAGATGACACAAAATTATTCAGAGTAGTCAAATCACAAGCGTATTGTGATAAATTGCAGGAGGACCTTGTGAGACTGTAAGTTTGTGTATACATATGGCAGATGAAATATAATGTGGACAAGTGCAAGGTGATGATATAGGGAAAAATAACTCATGCTGTACTTACATGATAATAGGTTCCATATTAGGAGTTACCACCCACGAAAAGGATCTGAACATCATGGTTGATATTACATTGTAATCATCAGCTCAGTGTGCTGTGGCAGGCAAAAAAGCAAACATAATCAGGCCGATACAGTTAACCTGCCATTGGACGCACATTTTCCCTTACCCCTTATTCAGTAAGGGGTGGAAAACGCGCGTCCAACCCGCCGAACCTAATAGCGCCCTCAACATGTATTCCCTCATGATTCAGTAAGTAAAATGTGCAGTCAAGCCACACAATTCTGGTCGCCGCATCTCAAAAAAGATATAGTTACACTGGAGAAAGTACAGAGAAGGGCGACCAAAATGATAATGGGCATGGGATGACTCCCCTATGATGAAAGGCTAAAGAGGTTTGGACTGTTCAGCTTGGAGAAAAGATGGCCGAGGTAGGCTATGATAGAGGTCTACAAAATCATGAAAGAACTTGAACAGTTAATGTGAATTGGTTATTTACTCTTTCGAATAAAGCAAGGACTAGGGGGCACTCCATGAAGTTAGAAAGTAGCACATTTAAAACAAATTGGAGAAAATTCTTTTACACTCAATGCACAATTAAGCTCTGGAATTCATTGCCAGAGGATGTGGTTAAGGCAGTTAGTGCTAAATTTATTAAACACAATAACAGGGTGTCTTTAACAAGATCACTTCCACAGTAAACACACAGGGGTAGATTTTAAAAGGTTTCACGGGGGACGTACATGTGCGCATGCTACTCGGCGCGCACACATGTACGCCCGATTTTATAACATGCGTGCGCAGGCAATTGTGCACCTTGTGCACTCTGAGTTGCGCTGCCTTCCCCCGTTCCCCACCCCACCTTCCCTACCCTTTCCCTACCTCCCCTGCCCTTTCCCCCTACCTTTTTTTAGTTTTTTTTTTGTTGCTAAACTTTGCACGCACCGCCGACTGCCAGTGCACGATCCCAAGCACAATGACAAATGGCCACTGTGCCTGGAGCCTCTGCCCCTGCCCCTTTTTGCAAGCCCCAGGACTTACACGCATCCCAGGGCTTTACACGCATCGCTGGGCCTTTTAAAAATAGGCCCGGTGCGCGTAACCTTTTTAAAATCTGGCCCACAGTCAACAGCAAAACTAAAATATCCTTAGCAGCACCACAAACTCCTTAACATAGGGAATTCATTCCTGGGAATCCAGAACAGTTCATTAAAAGAAAAATCAATCACTTAGTCAAATCTTTGCAGTTGAGATAAATGAGGAGACTTCCAAAAATAGACTGATCTCTGTGGTGGTGCCCCTATGATTGCTCCCAGAGGAAAAATAGATTTACCTTTGAAACACTCCTCCCCAGCCCTAGCATTCCCACTCCACTCAGCACCCTTGGAAAGGTTCTGCAGAGCCAGGATCCCCTTAGGGGGTTATTTTGCAAGCCTATCGCAAGCGAAAAGGTTGCTACGTGCGATAGGTTGCTGGGGACGAGTCGCACAGCGAGGAGGCCTACGCAGCGGTAACTTCACTGGCGGCGATAAGGTAAGACCCGTTATCGCCGCTAGTAGTGCGCCCAATAGCACCACCTTTCACAGTGGTGCTATTGGGTGAGAAATCTGGCAGTGATAACATCGCGATTGCTGCCGGCTTTCGCAGGCCCGCCCCCCGTTAGCGCTGGGATTCTCCATTCTCTGCGAGAATGGAAAATCTAGGCCTTAGTTGGTTAGGTTTGAAAGTTACTTAAGTAGGCTTACCTGGACAACTTTATTCGAGGATATTCAGTGGAATGTTTACACATTGAATAGCTCTGATAACTTATCTGGCTAACTTTAGCTGGATAAGTAATCTGATATACTTTTTTTTTTATTATTATTGGCCTTGTAAAGTTTAAGCTGCTGTACGTGGGTCATTCATTTTGTTTTGGGTGGAGGAGACAGTATATGTTTCATTGTTTATCCTGTTCTTTAATACATTTGTTCCATCAGTGTTTGAAGCTGCTGGAAGTAGTCTCGGATGCTAAACTTCTCAGTGATGCTCCTCTGCTGGCAGAGTTCAATTGCAGTATCAGCAGCATTCGTCTTCCTTCCTAATATGGCTCAGGCACGTCACACTCCATGAGGTGCCTGAGCCATGATAAAACAGAAGATTCTATCCCAGGGATGGTGAACTCCGGTCCTCAAGTGCCACAAACAGCCCAGGTTTTTAGGATATCCAAAATGAATATGCATGAGATAGATTTGCATACAATGGAGGCAATGCATGCAAATCTTTTGCATGCATACTCACTGTAGATATCCTGAAAACCTGACCTGTTTGTGGCATTCAAGGACTGCAGTTCGCCATCCCTGCTCTAATCCAAGTCTGTTCCACTGCAGTGCACATAAGACTAGCCACCTCATCATACTTCTAAAGAGTGGTTCTCAAGCCAGTCCTCTGGTCACAGCTAGTCAGGTTTTCAGGATATCCATAATAAATATGCATGAGGTCATTAGCATACAATAGAGGTGCATGCAAATCTATTTCATGTATATTCATTGTGGATATCCTGAAAACTAGACTGGCTGGGCATGTTCTGGTAATCCCTACTTTGGAATATCGTACTAACCATCTAAAAAAGGAGTAACAAACTGCAGTATCTTGAAGGTTGAAGATTTCTAATATTTTACCTCAAGTCTGGGATCACAGAAACAGTGAAAGTCATTTGTCTCACAGACCAATATGTTTTGATTGCAGACTTTCAGTGGTTATATTTGTTTGCTCATGTATTTTATCACTATGTTTTTTTCACAGGTTAGAACATCAGTTATTTGGGCTACTCCAAATGTGTCCTTTGCCATTCCTCTATGGGTCATCATACTGGCAATACTTCTTGGATTGTTAGTTCTTGCTATTTTAACATTAGCAATGTGGAAGGTAACATTTTTCATTTGTTCTTGCTTGCCATTCTTTTTGTGATAAAAACTGCACAGAGGATGAGAGGGAGGAAAAAGAAAGCTTGTGTAATGATAAGGAAAGGGCCTGTGAAAAGTGCAATTTTCTGTCAGCTTTGAAAAGAAACAAATAACATTTTTAACTTTTCATTTCTTTTAGAAAGAAAACAATTCCAATAGCCTAGTTTTGGAACAGTAATTTGTATCCATCTTTTCAAAGTAGTTTTAATATTATTTTACATTTCTATTCACATCTCAAGGAGCTGATGTTTCGTCACTGTATGTTACATTGCTTCTCCATGCCTCAGTTTACCCAACAATCTCTGGCAAACAACAGTAAAATATTCCACTTAATATTCAGCCAACAATTGTATTTATTTATTTATTGATAAGCATACAATATTATCCATTTTCCTATAGATAGGCCCAAGGCAGATTACATAAAGTAGCATGGCATCGAGTATATAAGTAATGGATGTATACAGACACAATATGCAGGCATTTTTTTCACTTTCATTTTTTGGAAAATAATCTTTCCATCATTTAATTATCCAAGAACATATTTCAAGATCCTCCCAAGAGAATTAATAGCCTCATTGCATTTTTAACTCAGCAACTACTCAACATTAACATTCCAACCAGGACTCAGGAAAGAGTAAATAGAATGAGATTAGGCCCATCCATATCATTCCATTTCCTTTCCAAGATTAGTCTTGCCACTAGTAGAATGAACCAAATTAGTTCCCTAGCAAATTGCCCTGATCTGAGAAACCCAATAGATATTAGGGATGTGCATTAGTTTAAAATGAATGGGTAAGAAAAAATGAATTAAATCCAATTCATTTTTTTTAGGGGTCCCTGAAACAAATTGATAGGGGCCCCAAATTAAACAAATCCTATTTTTTTCATTTGTTTTGAATAGAATGATTTCTATAAGCCATTAAAGTCAGTGGCCTCATAGAAATCAGTAGGAGACCAAGGGCATAGTTAGGAATTGATATAAAGTATAGAGCAGGCAGCTAGCAGACATAGATAGGACAGACATGTTGTCAAGGAGACAACAGGAATGACATCACAGTGAAACAATTCTCCAATCCAACCTATCACTGCGCACCAGATACAGTGACCCTGATCTTGAAGACTGAGAATGTCTGAGATTCGCTCATTCTGCTGTACATTCCTTCTGAAGGCCTTGTCTATGAAGGATGCTTTTTTAGCTCTCTGAGTTCTCCTAGATAACTCCCAAACAACCTTTTGGCTGCTGCCCATTTTAGATTGTCACTGTGCCAGTCACAAAATAGAGAAAATCAACCAGGCAGCACTGCAACAGAAGCTTTTTGTCAGAGAGCAGACTTGTGTTGTTGTTCCTTTTCTTCCTTTGTGGAGACTGGAGGCAGACTAGACCATTGCTTGCAGAGCTGCTACTGATTTTATCTCTGCCTGGGGATTGGTCAGTGTGGGTAGTGGACACAAGGTGAACACTGAGGGCAGGGCAGAAACTGAAGCATACCAGACTGTGTTGTGAAGCCTGTCACTAAGCTCAATAGTATTAGAGAACTAGTGCGCACAGTGTGACAGTCAGTGCAGCATTGTCTCTGTGTTCCCTGTACACACAAATTAGCATAGCACAATCAGCAAAATGGTACCACTGAAAAATATTAAATCATATAAATATCCAGACCTATAGTGACAGAATCAATCATGTCAGGGATAAGGAAAGGCTGAGCAGGGCAGCGATCAATGTAGTCAGGAGCAGGCAGAGGTCAGTACCAGAGAGTCAGTCCAAAAGGTACTACCTAGGGGAACGCAGGAATAGACAGACGCTGGAACAGGAGGATGCTGGAACAAGACTGGAACAAGCGATGAGACACTGAGGCAACTAGTACACACACGGTGTCAACCCAATTGCCAAGGCAAGGAAGTACAGGCAGGAACTTCCTGATATACTGTGCTCAATCAGGGCGCGCCGCAGAGCTTGGACCCGCCCCTGGCTCTATAAGGCACCGGGAGGTCCATGCATGTGCGCCTAGGGATGGGGCAAATGCCACAGAGGATGCCGAGCCCCACCGTGAGCCCTGGTGCACTGAGGAAGGCCCGGCAACCGCCACCGCAGGATGCTGAGGCCTTGAGGAGCTAGCTGCAGCCACGGGAGAGGCCAGCCCGGGACCTGCAGAGGAG
Source organism: Rhinatrema bivittatum (assembly GCF_901001135.1). Classification (NCBI taxonomy): domain Eukaryota; kingdom Metazoa; phylum Chordata; class Amphibia; order Gymnophiona; family Rhinatrematidae; genus Rhinatrema; species Rhinatrema bivittatum. The sequence goes on along the minus strand of NC_042616.1, from coordinate 160,737,942 downwards.
TTGGGAAGGTGAGCAGACCCGTGCGCGGGCCGCAAGCGGATGGGGCGCACAACACAAGGAAAAACTCAAAGACATACTAAACAACTCAGAAAACATGTATAAATATAATAATGGAGAAAAAAATATATTAATACCAGTTATTCCTCTTAATTAGCAGTTTTAATCACAAACTTCCTATCAAACCCCATTATCTAAGAGGAATGTCTCTAAATGAGTAGGATCTTGAAATATGAACTTGTTCTTCTGATGTGTTTCCAGTCACTTACAGAGGAATTTAAGGAAAAATACTGCCCCCAGAGCTACTTCTCTTAGCTTCAATAAAAAAAAATTGCTTCCTTCTTAATTGGGAGCTTCTGGCAACAAAAAAGGAAATCCTTATTCTTAAAATATTTCTGGAGCACCAAATTTTTATCTTGCTCATGGCAAGAAGATACCAAGAGCAGAGCCCTGGTAGGTTTGTCATCTATAAAAGCCTCCAAGAAGGAGGTCAAATTAGGACTATCCTCTTGCAAGATGTCCATTTCATTATCACATCCCTCCTCCCTCCTCTTAAGACATAGAATATAATATATTTTAGAAATCAAGATTTCCTTATTTAAAGAAACAGACAGAACTTCACCAATATATTTTTTAAACAATTTAGAAGCCGATAATTGCCTAGAAATTGGGAAGTTTTAAGAAACGATTTTTTGTTCTCATATCGTTTTCCACATTTTTAAGCTGCTTTTCTATGTCCTTGCGGCTGCCTTCAACACAGTTAACCTTACTCTTCTATGCCATCAGCTGAGAAATATCGGAATTGACAGCAATATAAAGAAATGGGTCACCTCCTTTTTTATAAAAAAAACATTCCAAGTCAAACTGGGCAACCATATTTCTGATATCTTCCCAATCAACACTGGTGTCCCCCAGGGTTCAGCACTATCCACAACTCTATTCAACATCTACATGCTTCCACTATGTAAACTACTAACTGATCTAGGGATCGCCTTCTATCAATATGCCAATGACATTCAGTTCTATATACCATGAACCATTTCTGTTGAAAATACAGTATGGGTACTGGCATCACACATGAAAGCTATCCAACATGAACTATCCAATCTTAGACTATCTCTAAACACTAAAAATTCTGAAATCATTTTGTTAAGAAGAAATCCTCCAGTAACACTTGACCTGGGTAACTTCAATATCACAACTTCAGACCAAGTGCGGGACTTAGGAGTACAGATTGACGAGAACCTAACTTTGGAAAAACACATAAACAAATTAATCAAATCAGGCTATGCTAAACTATGATTACTACATAGACTGAAACCTTTGCTGACATGTAGACTTCCGTATAGTGCTACAAATCCTCATTTTTTCAAACTTAGACTACTGCAACTCTCTTCTACTAGGAGCACCTAAAGGTCTTGCTTAAAATTTACAGCTGCTATAAAATGCTGCAGCAAGACTCCTAACAGGATCCAGGAAATTCGATCACATCTCGCAATCACTGTAGGCTCTGCACTGGCTACTGATACCATCAAGAATCCATTACAAAGTCTTAACATTAATACACTCCTCTCCATTCTGACAACACTGGCCTGGTAGGGTGGTACTACAACCATATAAACCGCAGAGATCACTAAGATCTCTTCGTAAAGGATTACTGGCTGTGCTGTCATTACATAACACACACCTGATAAAAATAAGAGACCATATGTTCTCCATATCTGGCCCTACACTTTGGAACTCTCTACCTGAGACTCTACATCTGACTACTGAAACAAAGAAATTCAGATGTGACCTGAAAACGTGGTTATTTCAAAATGCCTATAATCTAACTTAACCTTCTGAAATCATTACTTGCTACTACGTGGACAAACTCAATATGAACTTAACTGAAGAACTCATCACCTCTTTTTTCCAACCCACCCCAAAAAAATGTATCAGAAACATCTTTAAACTCCCTTCTTTACATCCCTCCAGCACCTTATTTATTTATTTATTTGTTTGTTTGTTTTTATATACCGACATTCACCCAAGGGTATGACATCGGTTTACATAATGCCTAGTGAAATAGAGTGAAAACAGGTCATACTATCTTTACATTGAGAGACATAGTAAAATTTACAGTGAAGTAATGTTTGTGACGTATAACATAACATTGTAGAATAAAAGTGATTTGTTATCTTGATAAAATAACAGCTAGTGTTTGATTTGGCTTTTGTGAATTCTCATTGCGGCATATGTGACTGGTTAGAGGTTTGGTTGGTATTGGTTGCTGGGGATGTTGAGTAGGGCCTCGAAAGGCCTTGCATTCTGTTGAGAACGGCCTCGAAAGGCCTTTCATTCTGTTATACTCTGGTGGTTTTAGTGTGCCCTTGGGCCTCAGCCCGGGCCCAGACCTTCAGGGCCGAGCCAAGGGTTGACGGTGGCTCCGCATGGCTGACGGTCTAACCCTCTGTCAGACCGGCAAGCTCCCAAGGCCAACATCCGAGGATGATGGAAGTTGAATGGTCCTCCGACCATTCCGAGCCCTTTCGGACCTGCTACAAACAGCATGGAGCAGCAGGCCTGGCCTGAGGTTGAGGGCAGACGGCCTTGACACGAAGACATGACAATGATTGATGCGACGGCATCTAGATGAAGACACTGGGTTGATGCAACGGCATCCTTGGACGAAGACACTTGGCTGATGCAACGGAATCCATGACGAAGAACTTGACATCCCAATAGGCAAAACACAAGGCATGGACATTGGCATTGTCTCTCAGGGCGCCCTATTCAGAGCACCCGCGGGACTGAGTCGCGGACCACCCTGTTCCACTGCGCGCCCTCACAGCCCTAGCAGGCTGGTCACGGACCACGAGGACAACAGGACAGCGCAGGAAAGGTCCAGGCAAGGAGGAACTCCAATGAAGGAGCCGGTGTCATTCGAAGCTTCCCCCAAGGCTGGCAGGGTTGGAGGCTCAGGAGCACAGGGACACTTCCCACCTGCAAGACACCTCATTCTCGGGAATACTCCATCCGAGAGCACCAACTTACAGGAACAGAAGGCTCTAGAGCACCAGACGAAGACACGGGGAAGAACATCCTGAGAGGAAGACACATCAGGACGTGGAGGAAATGATCATGAAGAGACATCAAAACATGGACTGGAACCTCAGGCAGGACACCAAGACATGAAGATATGGAAGTAGGTAGACGAGACGAGACAAGGAGCTCCACGAAGACAGAAGACCTTACAAGGCTCTGGCAGGCAGGAGCCTCCAGAGTGAAGTCACCACGATGCAAGGCCTCTCGAGGCCGATCTCAACAGAATGCAAGGCCTTTCGAGGCCTGTTCTCAACAGAATGCAAGGCCTTTCGAGGCCAATCTCAACAGAATGCAAGGCAAAGAACAGACTGACGAAGCAGCCCTTTCTAGGGCTAGAGCAGGAAGTCCAATAACAGGTGGGGTCAGCACACTTCCTGTGCCTAGCCCTTTAAATCTTGAAGAGAGGCACGCGCCGGCACCTAAGGAGAGGAAACAGGGGCTGTGCAGGACCATGGCCAGTGGCCTGCACAGCGTCTGTGCGTCAGACGCCAGCAGGGCCTGAGGAGCAGGCCCTGACGTCGGAAGCGGCTCCAGCCACTGCGTGAAGCCCCGGGGGCGGCTCCAGCCACCAGATGGCACCGGGGCTTGCGGCTTAGCGCCGCGAAGATGGAAGGCAGCGTCGGGGGCGTTCCCAGCCCCGAAGAAGGCAAGAAAGACCACGGCTCCGGCCGCGGTGAAGAGGAGAAGCACAGGCGGCCTCCGTGCCGCATGAGGGCAGGCAAGACCGCGGCTCCATCCGCACCGAAGGCCCGACGGCGGCGTCCCTGCCACGTCGGGGACAGGAGCAGCATGGGGTGAGTGAGCCTGCTCGCAGGGGAGCCCGCGGGCAGCGTTCATAACAAGGGATGACAGGTGGTTAACTGTTGGTTGGGTAGGCTTTTTGGAATAGCCATGTTTTTAGCGATTTCTTGAAGTTCTGTGATGAGGGTTCTATTCTGAGATTTGCTGGTAATTTGTTCCATAGTGCGGGGCCTACAATTGATATTGCTCGTTCTCATGCTGAGGTGAGGTGGGCCAGTTTGTTGGATGGGATGGAGAGTAGTCCAGTGTTATTAGATCGTAGGTTCCGTTGAGAGGTGTATGGATGAAAGGTGTTCCTTAGCCAGTCTGTTTTTTCATTGTTAAGGAACTTGTGTATTAGGGTGAGGGCTTTATATTGAATTTTGTGTGTTATGGGGAGCCAGTGGAGTTCTTTTAGTATGGGTGTGATGTGCATGGAGTGTTTTCTGTTTGTGAGGGATCTGGCTGCCGCATTTTGGAGTAGTTAGAGGGGCTTGAGGGTGGAGGTTGGGAGTCCAAGGAGGATGGAGTTACAATAGTCGAATTTGGAGAAAATGAGGGCTTGGAGTACTGATCGATAGTCATGAATGAGTAGTAGTGGCTTGATTTTTTTTGAGGACTTGTAGTTTGAAGAAGCCTTCTTTTATTATGATGTTGATGTATGTTTTCAGGTTGAGCTGGGTGACGCCTAGGTTTCTTGCATTCGTAACAAGATGGCTCGTGCTTTGTGTGGAGGGACCGTCTTGAATGTTCCAAGCTGGGGGTTTGTTAGAGATGTATATTATTTCTGTTTTTGCGTGGTTAAGGGTGAGTGCTATTTGGGATAAGAGTTTTCGTATTTGGGTAAGGATGGAGTTCCATTGTAGAAGGGTGTTCTTATCTTTCGTAGGGATAAGGATCTGGACATCATCGGCGTAGACAAAGAATTAGAGGCCCAGGTCAGTGAGGAGTTTGCATAGTGGGAGTATGTAGATGTTGAAAAGGGTGGAGGAGAATAAAGATCTTGAGGGACGCCGTGTGAGAGGGGGAATTGTTTTGATTCCTTGTTGTTGAGGATTACTTTGTAGGTTCTGTTCGATAGGTAGGAACTGAACCATTTGATTGTGGCGCCATCAAGTCCAATTTCACTTAGTCTTGTTTGGAGGGTGTTATGGTTGACGGTGTCGAAAGCGGCTGATATGTCAAGTAGTATAAGAAGATAGGATTGGCTGGCGTCAAGAGCTCTGAGTGCTGTGTTGGTAAGTGTAAGTGGGAATGTTTCAGTGCTGAGTGTTTTTCTGAATCCGTGTTGGGATGGGTAAAGTATTTTTTGGGTTTCCAGGTGTTCGGAAAGTTGATGGTTTATGGTTTTTTCAAGGATTTTTGAAATAAAAGAGAGGTTCGATAAGGGTCTGAAGTTGGCGGGGTCAGAGGTGTCAAGGTGTGATTTTGTTTGAGTATAGGTTTGATGATGGCGCATTTAAGGGCCTCGGGGAAGTTTCCTTGCTCTAGCGATACATTAATGATGTCAGCTATGGGTTTAGCTATGATATCTGGGATTAGTTTTAAGGTTTTGATTGGTATAGGGTCAAGGGGATGGTTGGCAGGGTTCATTTTTTGTATGATGGTTCTTATCTCAGAGGAGGCTGTGGGTTCAAAGTTGGTCCAAGTGGGGACAGTGGGGGGCTGGGGGTTCAGTGTTTCCTTGGTTGCTTGAGGGTTGGAGGTTATTAGTTTGGTGGTTTTGTCGAGAAAGTACTGTGCTAGTTTGTCACATGTTATTGAGTTGATCTCATTGTCTTGATCTCATTGTTATAATTGCTCCCTTGCCCCTGCTACCCCATCCCTTCATATCTCTCCTTCACCTAGCTGCTTCAGTCAATGTATGCATCTTTCACCTAAACTGTGTCTTATGCCTAAAATGTATGAAATATGAACACATCAAGTGAATGTAATTGGTACCTATAATATTTATGTCATGATGTAAACCGTTGTACCTTCACTTGGAACAATGGTATATAAATGGCTAAAAAATAAATTAATAAAATATCCCTAACTAGCATTTTTTTTTTCATACTTACTGCTCCTCTGGAGCAGAAGTAATTACCGCGCACCGGCCAGCTGCCAGCGCACACGTCCCCGGGACAACATCTAATGGCGCTGTCCCGGCCCTTCCCCCGTCCCAACCCTCCTGGCACCCACACTTGGATGCGTCAGTTTTATAACATGCGCACGCTGATGCACGCATGTTATAAAATCATTGGGCCGCGCACACATGTGAGCCAGATTTTGTAATCCGCGTGCGCATATGTGGGTGGCGCACACAAGGGGGGGGGGAGATTTAGGTAATTCCCGCGTGGTAACGCATCCTGGCCTTCCCTAGTTCCCTCCCAGTCCACTCCAATTAAAGAGCGGACTGGGAGGGAACTTCCCTACCCCTCTATCTAACCTTCCCTTCCCCCTCCTCACCACTCCCTAAACCTACCCTACCTTACCGTATTGTTTTTTTATTTTTCAAATTGCTGCTCCTCTGCTGTACTGGCTGCCTCCAGCACTGCTCCTTCCTGCCCCTCTGGACCACCCATTTATCTGGGCCCGACATTTCGGCGCATAATAGGGGTTACGCGCGTGGCTGGACCCCTTTGAAAATGTGTACAGTGTGTGCAAGGCCTGGCCACGCGTGTAACCCACGTTTTTTATGCTCGTACATGATTTAAAATCTGGCCGTGACTGTAGTAAATCAGCAAGGAATTTTTAAAATGCAACCCAAAAAATGGTATCAGTAAATTTCTCAGTGTATTCTTAATTTATACTGTAGCAATTTTCAAAAGCCCAAATTACACAAGTAAAGTGCATTTGCACATGTAAAACACAGTTTTACATGTGTAAATGATTTTAGAAATCAGGCCTTTAATGAATTGGCCTGTTAACTCACACTTTGCATTTTGCAAACTGTGGAAATTAAAAACCTGTTAATGATAGAACAATGTGAAAGAAGCAATAAATCATTTTGTTATAAATTGTACCTATACAGGCATTCCCATGGTTTGGGCTGGAGAGAGAAAGAGAGAAAAAGAGAGCAAGAGAGACTTCGTAAGGCCCCCCTATTATTCAGCTATTTATATCACCATAGGAGGGTCAACTAGTAACTCAAGGTGAGGTTTTGGTGGAGATCTAAGGTTTGGGGGGCACATGCACAGTCAGAGGTATGAACAGCACTGTACACATCAGTGAAGATTTGATATGATTTGGAATGAAGAAAGGTTCGCAAAGATGAGATTTGTACAATGTACTCTTGCCCTAGCTTAATAGCAACTACGTAGAGCATTCATCAAGCTAGGGTAAGAGTACATTGTACAAATCTCATCTTTCCATACCTTTCCTCATTCCAAATCACATCAAATTTTTACTGATGTGTATTGTGCACTTTGTACCTCTGACTGTGCATGTAAAACTGCCCACCAAACCCTAGACCACCACCAAACCTCACCTCGAGTTATAGTTGACCCTCCTTCATTGGTATAAATAGATGACTAATATGTGTGTGCACCACCCCAGAGGTTCTCTTGCTCTCTCTCTCTCGTTCTTTCTCTCCTCCACTCCGCTCCCCTCTCCCTCTCCCACAAATCCTGTTTCGGGCAAATTGCACAGCATAATGTCAGGAAAAAAGGTGTAATTATTTCCAGCGTTAAAGCATGCATCACGCTATAGCAAGCAATGTTAAACACCCCTCATTTTCATAAACTCCTCCCTTTTGACTAAAATTTTAAAATTTGCATATGTATTTCGCGATGCAATAAATAACGCATGCGTTATGGCGGTATCATGAGCATTAGGGCCCTAATGCCCGCGATAAGGCCTTAACGTGATTTGATGAATGACCCTGTAGGTTGGAAATGTTTCAGGAATTTTGTTGGGAGATCTGATTTTTCTGGTGACTTTGATGCCCAGTGTAGAATCACTGGTGCACAAGCTTCAGGAAAATCCAGGACGCATGGAATCAGCATTCCAAATAATCCAGCAAAACACCAGAGACCCAGAGCACATGAGAAAGTTTATAACAAAAAAATAATTTGTACCTGCCCCAAGCAGAGGTACTACCTTGTGATATGGATTTTCATTGGATTTATAAAAAATGGTTATATCATTTTCTTTTTCATAAAGGTAGCACTGCATCTTTGCCAAATGTTAGAAAAGTTTATTTATTCACTGTCACATTATGCTTATTCTTCCACTACTGCATTTACCATTTATCTCTCTTCTGTGTTCCCCTAGGATCAAAACAGAAAAGTCTAGCTGACATTTAATAAGAATTATTGCATGTTACTGGATTTTAAGAAAGAGTTGGTAGTGTGATTTATATGCCACATAAATAAGTTTATAATTCACTATATGTGTTCAGCAAAATTTTAGTAAATATGTTGGTTAATGGCTATAGATGATCAGGGATTTGTAATTAAAAATAATTAGAATGTCTGTAACAAATTAGCTGTTTTAGTGATTACAACAGAAATGCCAAAGATTAATTATTTTCCACTTGTCTTATGTACACGAATTGAAAAATACAGCAGTGTAGTATGCGACTTGTCAATGGGCTTTGGTTTGTTCCTTTTCAAAGGTTCATCTGTTGTCATAGTATATATAGCCACATTGTTAAAATCATTTTAAGTTTGACACCATTTAATAATTGGTTGCTATATTCATAAAACTGCATAACATAAATCACTGATGTGTGTAATTTTTTTTAAAATATATATTTTCCAGTGTGGATTCTTTGACCGAGCTAGACCTCCCCAGGATGATATGACCGACAAGGAACATCTGACAAACGATAAGGCTGCTGAAGCTTGAAAGAGGATCTGGAAAAAAAGCAATCCTTGAATACAGTCCTCACCAAAGGGGGAAAAAAAGTGAAATGTGGGATTTCTTCTGCAAACTAGCTAGCTTGAACTTTTTTCAAGTGCCACGATTTTGTGATCTGAACTTGACAACATTCCAAAGATTTGCTGCATAATTTTGATTCTTTGCAGGAAGTAATTTTATTGCTGCCTTAAAATACCTGCCACAAGAAATGTGGAATAAGCTTTTACTTGAGACCAACCATTTTAAATGAATGCATTGGAACATACATGGTTCGTGCCTTCAGATATGATCAGAATAATCCCAGCCTTGACAAAGTGAATTGTCCATTTGCTAAAATATTAAGAAGATGGAACAGAACAAAGTCTTCAGTACTGCTGTTCAATACAAAATATCTTAATGCCTCACTAAGGAAAGAGTGCTCACAGAATCATGGCTCAGGGAGATGAGCAATATACTGCTGGTACTGTGAAAGTACATTTGCGGAAAAAATAAAGATCGTCTTCAACATACTTTTTAAATAACTCACATGTAAACATATTTATTTTACCTCTTCTCTGAAGTAGCTTTGAACAAGGTAAAGATCTGAATTCTGGGTTTGTTTCTTGTACACAATGGAAATAATTTGTTTAATCCTACCTATAAGAAAAGGATCTACTATATTTGAAGTAACCATTACACAGTACTGTTTGTTTGTTTTTTTTAACTCTGCAGAGTTTTTCTTGCAGCAAGCAATTTTACAGCAATAGAGATGTGATTTACTTGGCATTGCCTTCTACATTTAAGCACTGCAGTAGCACAGTGTTCACAATTTATGGTACTTGTAAAGTTCTGATTCAACATACTATATAGTTTCTTACACTGAAACACTTCAGTTTGCAGCACTACCGTATTCTGAAGATTTTCTCCTCTTATGTTTTAAGCATATAAACTGTCACACGTTCTACCTTTCATACAAAGAACAGTACCTAAGTATTAAAGTGTGCATGCCATCTTAAGTTTAGTATCCTACTTGGGGGTAATCACATTATATAGAATCATGAAGGGACACTACAGTGTATTTGCAGAAGAAAAAAGGGAAATAATGCTGGAATCTATGTAAGGTTGTCACACCTTATTGGATGAATGAAAAGAGGTGGTTGTACATGAGCTTTCAAAACCACATAGCATCCTTCAGATGTGACTGCAAGGCTGAAAGAAGAAAGCATTTCCAGCTGGAGAAAGAACCTTGTCTAGGAATTCTTAGTTAGAGGGTGGGAATTCCTGTCCCATATTCACTAGCTTCAAAATGCTTTCTTTCACTCTTGGAGTAACATTTGAAAAAGGGACTCAACTGGTCTGGAAGGCTCAAGTACTACATCATCTTTTTATTGGTCCAATAAAGGTGATCACGGCCTGCACAGATTACAGTTTCTGTAGCCCCAAGATGGCTACTAGAGTTCTGCACTATGAAAGAAAGAGGCAAACATCCAGACTTGAAATACAACCAGAAAGAGAATGCTTTTTCTGGTAAATGCAGTAGATATTCCTTATAGTTTTTATGTCTTAATTTAAAAACAAATGACATGCTGTACTTAACTTACCACTTATTATTTATATAATGCCAAAGAACACAATATCATGGGCTAGTTTCATAAATACATTTGAGTTCAAGTGATTTTACATTATATTCAAGAGCAAAAGAGCATTTTCAGCTACATTTCTGTAAATATTAAATTGTTAGTTACATTTTGCAGGTTATGAAATATTCCATTCCAGAACTGCATCACATTAGCTGAAGAAAGATCTTTTTTTTCATATCAAAATCAGGCATCGCCATTAGGAAATGCCAAGCATATGAATTTTGTACGTGCAATACATTATGCATCTGAGCATCTGAAGCATGTTTACACTGGTGTTCTTTTTATTACATATATATAGATATATGTATATTGTATATACAGGTTAGAATAAGTACAATAAAATAGGAAAATGCAAGCTTTATGAAGCAATGGGAAAATATAAAACTCTTTTGGATAATCATATTTTAGTTTTATTTTGGGAAAAAGTTATAGATAATTCCAAATAAAAATAATAGTTTAGAAAAGAAATAATGCAATAACAATCACATTAGAGGTGCACAAGTTCATTAATTGTTACTTTGGACCACTTAATGTTTTTTTATTGAATTATTATTTCTGCTACTTTTGTTATCAGTTTCTCCATGATAAGGTGGTAGAGAAATGGCAAAGGTGTGGCCTCACTGATTCTTGCTTACTTTGACCAGTATGAGAATTGCCATAACATTGTGCAAGTGACCTCTTGTTCTCAACACACAAGCATGCCATGTACTTTTCAGGGTGTGGTTTCTCAAGAAGATAACTGAAAGCTCTGAAATTTATGTATTCTCCCAGATGTGGTATGCAGATATTCCACTGCCTCTCAGTTTCATCTTAACTGGCAGCATGGTAGTATTCTAGCATGTTACAACTAAGAAAAGCATGAAATTGTGAATCAGAATTAATCTGTAGATCTTCATTGGCTGGATAACATATAGGTAAATGAATAGGTACATTTTACGGCCCAATGTCTAGATTTTTAGTCCATTTCCAAACTGAAGAAGACAAGGCTTGCGATGTAGTTTGCACTGAGTATTAAAACTAGGAGACTAGACTGGAGTCTCATTGCTGACTTCCCAGAGCCGTGTGCTCATCCCTCCAATATTAGGTTTATAGTCAGCCAATTGAAGCTGATGTGTTGCACAATTAAATATATGCAGCATTTTACATAAGAATGAGTGAGTATTAGTAGACAGATTTTCTTACCATACTTCCTCTTCATGATTTTTGAACAGGTATATACTGTTCAGTGTTTGCCCTTGTTCCCAAAAAAAGGATTTGGAGGAGAGAGGATTGTTTGTTTTAGTATTTGCTTCCCCTTGAATCCTATTAAAAAAAACAAAAAGAGTGAAATTAGATTTTCTTAAATTTTATAAACATTTGAAAAGAAAACTAGCAAAAATATGAACTAGGTATTTGTAAAACAGTGTTCATGTGGATTTGTTAGGTAGGCCCATTTTTTGATTTATATGGGGGGTACTTATTTTTATTTAATGATATGTATGTATATCTGATACTATTGTCATGTAATTTTTCAAGTAATAAATTACTAAATGAAAGGACAAGTGGCATTTTACAGTAGATAGATAATTTTATTAACTTCTTGCCCTGCTTTGATAAATAGTGCATTGACCAGAAGATACTGTTTTGCAACCTTCCACTGTTCCACTTTTGTATAAAATATCAGATGTTTTTTTTCTCTCTGCAATTGATTTGTTAAATTGCATGTGTGAAACATTTGAAAGTGTTATAGGACATGTTATGTGAAGAGCTATTTGAGAACTGACCAAAACAGAGGTAAAATCTTTCTTGGCTATTGTATTGTATAATAGACAGCACAATACTTCGTAACTTTTACTTTTTTTGTGAAATAACCATCTGCTTGACACACTGCCTTTAGGAATTGTTTGAGTGACTACTCGGATATTTATGAGCCCTGGCAACCATCCATACTGAAATGCAGGCGTATGTTAGTGCCTCCTGACAATAAGAAGTCATGAATTAATGCTTATGCCGGCGCCATGATGCCACACAGCAGGAATGTATGTTTAGATGTTTTGAATAACTGCTTATTTCATGTACTGTACTACTGGGATCAGTGTCAATAAAGAAGGTCAGTGCCTGAAAAAAAAAATATGTTTGTAGTTCAAAAAAGGTGAAACAAGAAGTCCCATTCAAAAAAATGTCATAATTAGAGATTAACACAGAATGGATTTACCATGTTCTCATGGAGAAGATCAGCATCCTGTGGAGGCCAGAATCCAAAGCTAAAAAAAACCCTCCAAGTACTGAACAATCTAAGCCTTATATCAGAAAATAGAAATTGTAATTCTTTTTTGTTTGCTTCTGTTTGATTAAAGATTGAATTTTACCTAAGTGTCTAGAGATTTATCTGTACTTCCTAAAAATTTCTGTCATCATGTGCTGCATGGACTGGTAGTGGGTCTGAATTTGGGACTGTAATGCTACCCAGTATGGTATCCCAAGACCAAACTCTAATAGTATCACCCAGAAATCATAATGAATGACAATGAGATAAATGTGCATACATTGGAGACGCTGGGGTAGATTTTATAATTCTACGCGTGCGCATACTTTTGTTCGCACACCAGGCGCGAACAAAAGTACGCCGGATTTTATAAGATACGCGTGTAGGCGCGCGTATCTTATAAAATCCAGTGTCGGCGCGCGCAAGGGGTTGCACATTTGTGCAACGCGCGCGCCGAGCCCTGCGCGTGCTGCCCGTTCCTTCCACCCCCCCCCCCCCCCGCACCTTCCCCTCCCTTCCCCTACCTAACCCACCCCCCCGGCCCTATCTAGACCTCCCCCCCCCACCTTTATCTGAAAAGTTACTACTGCCTCTGGGCAGTAGTAACTTACGCACACCGGCGCAGCAGGCCCCAACACAGTCCGCTGTGTCGGGGCACTCGGCCATGCCCCCGGACCACCCACAAGCCCCCGATCCAAAACCACGCCCCCTGGCCATGCCCCCGACCGCCCCTTTTTGCAAGCCCCGGGACTTATGTGCGTCCCGGGGCTTGCGGTGCTGCCGAGCCTATGCAAAATAGGCTCGGCGCGCACAGGGGGCTTTTAAAAGGGTTACGCGCATACCTTATGCGCATAACCCTTTTAAAATCTGGCCCCCAGTGTGTTCAAATCTCTTTCATGGCTTATCCAGAGAACCGAACTGGTAGAATTTCTCTCCAGGACTGGGTTAGGAAACATTGATTTAAGCAATTTGTTCAATCACTAATAAAGTGGCACAAAAAGGTTACTTTAACACTATTCAAAAATTATATTTATCACATGGTATTTTCCTTAACATTTAGAAATGTCTTAAATGTCACAATGCAAACAAAAATGGATCTACATTCTCAACACCATTTCTCCTCACAGAATGAACCTCAACATTGACTGGTCTGTCTTTCTCTGATATGTCTTCCTTGACAGCTCTGATCACATGACCACATTCCTCTGCTCCGAGTGACAGCTTCTTTTAAAATTCCGTCTTTGCCTTCCTTGTTCCTTTGCCTCTCCCATATTATTCTTAGATTTCTGGCCTTGGCATTGAGATATTTCAAAATGTGTTTTTGTTTGTATTAGCAACCTGTTTTTCAGTTGACAGGGATAATTAGGAATCTTTTAACTAAAGTGGTTCTTAATTATAGGCACATGGACTACTTTTGCTTTTATTGAAACCTCTCTATTTGGATGTCCTATTTCTCCTTCCAAATCATGCTCTGCTGAGTGACTGTCGGCTTTCCCTCTTGTTCTAGTTTAAAAGTTGCTCTTTCTCCTTTTTAAAAGTTGGTATCAGCAGCCTGGTTCCACCCTGGTTAAGGTGTAGCCCGTCCTTTCAGAAGAGACTCCCCTGTCCCATTAAGGTTGCCCAGTTCCTTACAAAACTGAATCCCTCTTCCATGTACCATTGTCTCATCCATTCATTGAGACTCCTGCCTGCCTCTGGGGCCCTGCACGTGGCACAGGGAGCATTTCAGAGAATGATACCCTTAAGGTTCTGGATTTCAACTTTCTACCTAAAATACTAAATTTGACTTCCAGAACTTCCTATGTTGTTGGTGCCCACATGTACAATGACAACTGGCTTCTGCAGCACTGTCTAAAAGCAGCGTCTGTGATTCCATCATCAGAGGGATTGGCAGTGGCAGCTTCAATGTCTGCATTTTCTTCAAATGTTTCTGACCAGGATTTGAGAGCAGAAGTGGTTTCTTCTATGTCCGTTTTAAGTTCATCTGCTTTACTGCCATTGGGAGAGCCCTTTAAACCCCAAGTCAAAGTGGCTGAGTTAACACTGGACTCTCTATGGGATTTAATTTCTCACTTTCGTCAAGATATGACCATTGTTTCTCCAAAGCTGGATTCTTTTACTGCCAAATTGGATCTCTGATCTCTTAACATGATTTAAAAATTTGAGAGCATGATTCTAAAATTGCTTCTTTACAACAGAATTTAGGTAATATGGTTTCTATCCAGACTAATCTGATTCGGGAACGTGGAGCTTTTTCTTAAAGATTGGAATTTCCTGAAAACTCTTCTAGATGCTTGAATTTACGTTTTCTTAACTTTCCTAAAATTATGGGTGAGCTTCTGATTATGACTTAAAAGTTCACATTTTTCCTGATTTGTCTCGAATCACTCCGAGCATAGAAGAAGGTTTCCTGCTCTTAGACAAGAATTATTAGCTCTGGGGGCTTCCTTTATGTTGCAATTCACTTATAAATGCCATATTAAATATTATTCTAATACTTGAGTCTTTTTCTCCCCTGAGCAGCTCAGATTGTTTATTGACAGTAGGAAGAATTTAACATCTTCTCCAGTTTCCCATGTAGACCAGTAGACCTGATATATTAATTTTAGGGAGTTAAATCACACTATGGTTCTTTTCTTTTTATGAGTTTTGATTATAAATGCTCCTCTCTTTTCTATGTTCCCCCTGTCATTTTCTTTCCTTTGTTAGAATGTTTTTTTTTTTTATCTATTATATGTTACAAAGTATCAAGTAGATTTTAAAAGGCTTGCACGCATAAATTCAGGGAGATAAATGCCTGGCCAGGCTTTGCGCGCACCGAGCACATTTTTAAAAAAGGCCCGGCCATGTGCATATCTCCTGATACGCACAGAAGTGCCGGGCTTGAAGAAAGGGGCGGGCCATGAGTAGGGTCTGGGTAGGGAGAGGCAGAGTAGGGCAGGGTGGGGTGGGGCAGAGACCCGCCAAGTCAGCAGCCATTAGGCCCTGTCCTGGGGAAACGCACACCGGCAGCCAGATGGTGCACAGAACTTACTCCTGCTCGGAGGAGTGGGTAAGTTCTTCAACAAAAAAAAAATGCTAGTTAGGAAAGGTTTAGGGGGAGGAGAGGAGAGGAGAAGAGAAGAGGGAAAAAGGATAGGGTTAGGGAAGTTCCATCCCAGTCTGCTCCTTTATTGGAGAGGACTAGGTGGGAACTGGGCAAAAGCCCAATTGCATCCCCGCAAGATGCTTTTAAAATCCCCCCCTGCACATGGAGGAGGCCACCTGCCCACACATACACATGCGGACATTAAAATCCGTTGCGCATGTGCATGCGTGAATCGCATTTTATAACATGCGCGTGCCGACATGCGCATGTTATAAAATAGCCGCGTCCATGTGCGCGTGCCAGGAACCACATTTATTATTTATTTCTTTATTTCTTTAAAATCTTTTCTATACCGTCGTTTGGTCGGGCACCATCACAACGGTTTACAGAGTGGCACATATATTTAAAATTCAGCTTGTGAAATGCTATTTTTACAAAGTGCCAATATAGATTCGGTTACATTTATCAATTTTAGAGTCTATATGAATGGTGACATGGGACTTTCCATATGTATGATTTGTATGGTACCCATATAAGTATAGTACTGTAAACTGTCTCGATCTAGCATTTATTTTATTTATTTTTTATTTAAAAACTTTTCTATACCGTCATTAAGTTAGGTACAATCATAACGGTTTACAACATGTGAGAAAATAATAAACATAAATAAATAAATAAATAATAAACATGGATGCGCCGCTCCTGGGCCTTTTAAAATCTAGCTTACAGTGAGCAATTCACAAAGAACCTTGAAGTTATGCTCAATGAGCTAGAATGTCAGTTTTTAACATAAGATTTGATCATTTCCCCCTGAGCAAAGATCCTGGGGAAACGAGTTCCATATTACAGGGGTGTAGCATGTAAAGGCCAAAAACCTGGAACAGGGCAGTTTAGCAATTGAAGCAGGGGGAGTGACAATTGCTGTGATGATCTTAATGCTATGGCAAGCGCATAGCATACGAGTAAGACATTAACTAGATTTAAGATTTTAAACCAGATTCTATTTGCAACTGGGAGCCAATGAAGGTGCCATAAAATCCAGGGGATGTGATCTCTGATAGATGCAGCCATCAACAACCTTGCTGCAGTGATTTGCAACAATTGAAGACAGTTGGCATGGATACAAAATATGTGCTTTTCTATGAAATGAAGTCAGTATTAAACAATCCTTTCAAGCATCTTGCTCAAAAATGACAAGTTGGAAACAGAACAGTAATATTCAATAACATTGGGATCTAGGGCCTCCCTCACTTTTTAAAATTGGTGTTACCTCACCTCTTTCCGGGGCCGATGCAATAAGACGTGCATTAAAATGGGCGCTCGGATCATCCATTTTCCTAACGCTCGCACAGCCACCTCTCCTGGGCACTCGATGCAATACTAAAATGAGCCGCTGCGTTAAAAAGGATGCGCTAGGGAAACATTGTGAGTCCCTAGCACCCAAATGCATCGGGCGTCCAGGAGACTTGGCTGTGTGCCCACAATTGCATCAGCCCCTTATTGAAATTCTGGTTTGTGTTCTGAAGAAATTTAGCAGTGATAGAGAGACTTTTTTTGCCAAGGGGGACAGTTTAGTCCGAAATGTTCATTTCTGAATTAAGCAGTCTCATTGGCAGCAATAGAACTTTTTCAAACTTGTGTCCTAGTCTTTCTTTAAAGTGCTCTGTTTGAATTGCCCTAGCCGAGAACTGAGTTCTAGTAGTGTTTATAAATCACACCATCGATATATTCTTGTAAATCAAATGTTGCCATGAGCCTGTGACTCACGGAATGAATTAATGCCAGCTCTGGGGCTGGAGTTAAGTTTACCACATTAACAAATGTGTGTTGGGTACCAGGGGATTTTCTGTATCAGGGGGCAATAGCACTGAGAGGAGAGGATCACCTTGCTAGTGGCTGGAAAGAATCAGTAAGTACTGCTTGGAGAAATTTTTAAAACTTGAAATTATTGGGGGAGAAGTAAACTATTGGGGTATGTTATTTACTGTGTTCGTGTGTTTTGTTTTAACTAGGTAGTCAGAAAGTCAGGCAACAAACAGAAGTTTGTGTATTTATTTTTCCCAACTCTTCCACTCCTCTCCCACCCACCCCAGCTCAATCTTTAATTTATAGGCAGATGTCATTTTCACACTTTAAAATGTTTGTTGGTTTTTTTTAAATCAGCCTTTTAACTTAAACTCATTAATTCCCCACACCTTATCAAGAGTTTGATAATTCCCTTGTAGGTCACTACCAGATATATATAGTGAATACACTAATACATTTAAAGGACCCTAAACATATGCAATCCTACACCTATAGCAACCTAAAACTTAACTAGGAACTGAACAGCAGCAGTCCAGCAGCAAGAGGGGGGCCTCCCAGTCTTTTCCATCGAGTGTCACATGTATGATTTTTTAACTGTCGATGAGAAGTTGTATGTGTGCATCCGATGCAAAAAGCTCCTGTCTCTCAGAGAACGAGTCCAATCTCTGGAGGCTAGAGTGGCAGACCTGGAGGAACTGAGGCAGTGGAGTGCCTCAGGGATCTGTACTTGGACCAGTGCTTTTTAATACATTTATAAATGATCTGGAAAGTGGTACAATGAGTGAGGTGATCAAATTTGCAATGACAAAAAATTATGCAGAGTAGTTAAATCTCAAGCAGATTGTGATGAATTGCAGGAGGATCTTGTGAGACTGGAAGACTGGGCTTCCAAATGGCAGATAAAATTTAATGTGGACAAGTGTAAAGTGATGCATATAGGGAAAAATAACCCTTGCTGAAGAACCCTAGATATTAGGTTCTATCTTAGGAGTTACCACCCGTGAAAGAGATCTAGGCATCATAGTGGGTAATAGATTGAAATCGTCGCTCCAGTGTGCTATGGCAATCAAAAAAGCAAACGATGTTAGGAATTATTATGAAGTGAATGGAAAATAAAATGGAGGATGTCATAATGCCTCTGCATCGTTCCATGGTGAGACCATACCTTGAATACTGTATGCAGTTCTGGTCACCGCATCTCAAAAAGGATATAGCTGCACTGGAGAAAGTGCACAGAAGGGCAACCAAAATGATAAGAGGCATGGAATGGCTGCCCTATGAGGAAAGGCTAAAGAATTTAGGGCTGTTCAGTTTGGAGAAGAGACAACTGAGGGGGGATATGATAGAAGTCTACAAAATCATGAAAGGACTTGAACAAGTTAATGTAAATCAGTTATTTACTCTCTTAGATATTAGAAGGATCAGGGGGCACTCCATGAAGTTAGCAAGTAGCTCATTTAAAACAAATCGAAGAAAATTATTTTTCACTCAGTGCATAGATAAGTTCTGGAATTCATTGCCATAGGATGTGGTTCCAGCAGTTAGTATAACTGGGTGTAAAAAAGGTTTGGATAAGTTCCTAGAGGATAAATCCATAAACTGCTATGACGGTAATTAATAAGCAATAATAGCTTTTGATCTATCTAATGTTTGGGTATTTGCCATGTAGTTGTGACTTGGACTGGCCACTGTTGGAAACAGGATACTGGTCTGACCCAGTATGGCATATCTTATTTTCTATGTTCTTATGTACATAGTGCTCATCACATGTAAATTATATCGGCTAAGCTGTTGTCTGGGCACGCTTTTTGGACATGCTAACCCCCTTATTGCATTGGGTGCTAGTCTAGCGGGTCCAACTGCACATAAACCTGTGCACTAGGTTGGGTGCACTTTATTGCATTGACCTGTTAGTTTTTGAAACAGATCCCCATCTGTTCATCTCTCAGTGAGGAATTCACAATATAAGCTAGAAAAGAAGATAATTCCTGATATAGAACGTTCACAATTTTTAATAGCACAAGATCTAGCTAATAGATAAAAGTGTTGACACACAAGAATATTCTCTTTCCCTATGTCAAATGTTTGCAAAAAACTAGCTATTGTAAAACGGTGGTTCCCAGACAACCTGGGAAGAGGATGAGGTGGTTCCCAGACAACCCAGAGGAAGAGGATGAGCATTCAAGCCTTTCCATTCTCTAATAACCTAAATCTATATGTGTTTGTTCAAAATCAGGGGAAGTGAGATCAAAAGATCCCCAAACCGATGCTATCTTTAAAGTAAAAAGGCAAGCAAAGTCTTCACAGTTCAATTCAATATTAATTCTGTTGCTGGCAAAAAAAAAACCAAAGTC
Source organism: Rhinatrema bivittatum (assembly GCF_901001135.1). Classification (NCBI taxonomy): domain Eukaryota; kingdom Metazoa; phylum Chordata; class Amphibia; order Gymnophiona; family Rhinatrematidae; genus Rhinatrema; species Rhinatrema bivittatum. The sequence goes on along the minus strand of NC_042616.1, from coordinate 160,718,124 downwards.
AGAATTGTTACTATTCTGCCAAGCTAATTGAATGGAAATAAATGTTCTCTTTGTCCCCCTCCCATCCAACTTATACATTTTTGCTGAGGTCTTACCTCTAGAACAATTCAATTCAGATTTTTCTTTTTGCCATTTACGCTCATCCATGCTGTTATGGCATTCAGTCATTCAGAATAATATTTATTTTTATTTTATTTATTTATTAATAGACATTTGATATTCCACCTTTTTTTGAAAAAAAAAATGGCTTCAAGGCAGATTACAATAGATTGGTCAAAGACATTTGCAGTCACAGTTGAATCACATTTACAGTTAGAACAGAACAGAGAGTCAGGGGTGTATAATTTATATTCTTTACTCTAAAGTTCAGGTGGATAAGTCAGAAAGACAGGGGGTGTCTGCTGGGGGGAGTCTGAGGGAAGGTGTGGATGAAAAGCCATGCCTTTAGCCATTTTCCTGAAACATCTGCAGCAGAAGTATTTCTCAGAGGACAACAAATTTGAACATCATCAGCATACAGTATGGGGCGGATTTTCAAAGGGTTATGCACGTATATTACGCGCCTGACCCCGAAAACCTGCTCCTGCACGCGCCGAGCATATTTTGCATAGGCCCGGTGCCGCGTGCAAGCCCCAGGACACGCATATGTCCCAGGGCTTGAAAAAATGGGCGGGGAGTGGGCGGGGCGGGGGAAGGGCCAAGGCCTCCGGCACAGCAGTCGTGCCAGGGGCTCGCGCATCGGCACTTGGCCGGCGTGCGCAACCTATGCCTGCCCAGAGGCAGGCGCAACTTCATCAACAAAGGTCAGGGGGGGTTTAGATAGGGCTGGGGGGTGGGTTAGGCAGGGGAAGGGAGGGGAAGATGGGGGAGGGCGGAAGGAAAGTTCCCTCGGAGGGAACAGGGAAAGCCATCAGGGCTCCCCTAGGGCTCGGCGCGCACAAGGTGCACAAGTGTGCACCCCCTTGCGCGCGTCGACCCCGGATTTTATAACATGCGCGCGGCTACACGCTCATGTTATAAAATCAGGCATAGATTTAAAAATCTGGCCCTATATTTGTAGACTAAGACCAAAGGAATGTATATTGTGTTAGCTAATAGATGTAGAAAACTGTTAAAAGAACTGGTGCTAGAACTGAAGCTGGGAGACCCCAAGTCTCTCAGGACTTGAAAGAGATATGGTTCAGGTCCCTTGAATCCTAGCCTGCTTTGTCTGTAGCCAAGTGACTTCTATCTTCATCCCAGAAAGGTGAACACAAGGTAACATGAAAACTTCCAGAAAATATCTCTGAAAACTACTCTCCCATAACCACTGGACTGCACTACTTTAATGTCTACTATATTATTTATCATTGCTCAAAGCAAGCTGAAAATGTGCATGCTTGCAGCAAACACCAAAAGTACATTTCTGCTCCTGCTTCTTCTCGCATGATCTTGTTCTCCTGGCATATTTATTAGGGTCTTCACTAGGGACAGATTTGAATGAAATTTGGTAGGAGAGATGAAACCTCAGTAAGAGAATATACTATCAAATTTCAGCCAAATTTTCCTAAGTAGAGGATGTCTAATATCCCTGCATGGTCAGATAGACAGACATGGAATAGGCACACACTGATGAAACATGCCTAAAAAAGATACCATTGTCTTTCTGACTTCATTTTTTAAGCTCTTTTCCAACAGATTTGGTTCTTATATTGTTCTTACTAAGATATTGTCCCACTTGAATACAAAAATGAACACTGGAATCTGACTTATTTTGAAGCCTTTTGATGATCCATTTTGCAAACAAAATCACCAACTTGTAGACTCTCTATTGTTCACACTGTGCATCAAAATATCTTGGTATACAAACAGGAAATCTTTTCCCTGATTTTTAATCATGTGAAAAATAATTCTTAAAATGAAAACAAGACACAAGTCTTACATTTGTTTGAAGTGAAATATGATGGATGCAAAAGACAGCTGGAACATATCAGATGTGGTAGTTTTCTTCCTTCTAGTTCAGCCTGGGAGTGATGCAGCATGTTAGTGTCTATTAATACTTCAGAGTATAGAAGGCTCCCAGGAAGATTCCAATTTTAGATATAATATGGTGATGAGTGAAGATATAAGCAGTTTTTATGGCAATAAAGAGTTTCCATTTCATGTTTCTTGTTAATTGTTTGCTTACAGCTGTTAATCCACCATACCACATCCCATATGCCACTATGTAAGCAGGCCCTGTGAAATTATGTACAAGACCAGCTGCCTGACTCATACAGTAGTTTTGTGGGGTGCCTATAGATGCCTTGGGGTTCAGGATTTGTGCTGCTCTAATGTTAGCCCCTCAACAGCATCCTGTACTAAAACAAACCACAAAAGAAAAAAAAAACCCAAGAAAACTCAAGAGCAAAAAGTGTGAAATATGGAAAGGCTTTTCTCTTCAAACTAGTGAAGGAATCCCACTGCAGAGATCTGTGGGGGTTAATTGCAACTATAACTGGAAAATATGTGAAATGCAGCATTGGAACAGCCAGGGTAAATTATGCTGAGTGGTGAAAAACCTTCAGCAAGACAGAAAACTCTTCATCATGACTCCTAGATGTCTCTGGTTGCTGTGACATATTCATTTTACATCCCTGAGAATGATCTATGCTGTATGTGTTCCATAAACATAGGTTCTTATAGCTGCACTTTGTCATTCTTCAGAAGTATATTTGTAATGTACCTGGGACCTTATTACTACAACTGGTAATATCAAGCTTTATTGTGGCAGTATTTCTACTGAAATTCAACACTCCTTCTCCCTTCATCTAGCAGCTTTTGGCTCTGTATTATCAAGATGTGTTTAATAGGAGCAATTTTCATACTACCCACATACCCGTGAACTTCGTGGGTTCTCAATATGTGCAGATTCAAGCCTCCTTTTCACACACACCCTCCCAGTGTGTGCTTCCTCGTGCCCACTTATTCTGTCTATATAATGAAGATGCCAGGCTATTTGTGGTATAACAACCTTTATGTGGATATATTAAGGCCGCAGCACAAGCTTAACGTGCCATAACTTATACAACCAAACATATCGAACTTACATATTCGTTATCAAAACATGGTGGACTTTGCAGTAGCCTATCTATTGTGCAAAGAGGGGTTTGGGGTGACCATACTGTTTGGATCCACCGCCTATTTTCTTTTGCTCCATGTCCTTTCCATCCCAGCCTTTGAAGCCATAGTCCGTTGGCACATGTTTTGGCCGGGGCCCCCATTCTGTAGAAGTCCGGGGACCCCCGACTATCTGCTTGCTGTTATTTGCTGCCCCCGCCGTTGAAGCGAGGGATGGAAATTCTGCTGACCCCAATTGCCAGGGCTCGTCACTGCTCAAGGCTAACTCGCATTGTGGACTCCCTTTTGTTGCGTCCGTCGGTCTAGGGCGGCTTCAACCCTTGTGCCTCACCTTTTTCTCTGCTCTCCCCGCTAGCCTTGGGAGGATGGCTACCGCTGCATCTGCAAACCGCGTTCTCTGGCGTCCCCGAAACGGCTATGGCAAAGCCTCACGCCATGTTTCTCCTAAGGGCCTCCTAGGGTGCATGCACACACGCCACCCACGTCTTTATCCACGTCATGGCGGGAACCTCGGGGGCGTCCCCCTCAAGTGACGTCACACCATCCGGGTATTTAGCCTATGCTTGTTTGCTAGCTCATTGAGTTAGCAAGGATTGGACTTGTCCGGTCTAAGCTACTCTGCCACTTCCTTGCTGCCGCTGGAAGCTCTCTCTGCCCTTCGGGGTATTCTCTAACCTGGGTACCCGCTCCTCGGGGGGCCCTTTGCTTTCTTTCAGGTGCCTTACTGAGATCAGGTACTCGCTCCTCGAGGGCCTGCTCTCCCTGCCTCAGTGCCTGTTGCCATCTACTTCTGCCTGGTCGAATCGTCAACCTTACAGCTACCATCTAGTGAGTAATCTAATTCTCAGTCTATTTCATCTACAGCTTTGCCGTGCTGGGAAACCTACATTTGGATCTCCCTATACCAACTTGGTGAGACGGGTTCCCTCTGCCGAGGGTCCCTGGACTGCTATCTCTGGATCACCTCCCTACTGCCACCTCTGGTGGTATACATCAGCTGTACAATAAAAGACAGAACTCTGTGTTTGTGCGTCCTGAGTCTAGCCCAGTATTGTGGCTCCCCACGGGGCTCCTCCCCGTGGGCGTGGTCATCTTCCACAGTACCCAAGAATCCACTCAAACACCTTGAAACCACAACACCTTTATTTTGCCCTCCTTATCTTTTGGTCACCCCGCTGCCCCTGCTTGCGCTGCGACGATCTAACTGTCCCTACCATGTTGGGGCGAGGGTGTGTGTGAAAGCTGCCAGTGCGTTCGTAGCTGGAAAAGGGAGTTTTTCCGCAGGGGATGCCTTATAAGATGCCCAAGGCATCCAATGGCGATCTGCCCCTCCCCCCTTCTCCTAGCCCTCCCCCCACCCCCACCCCCACCCCTTGCCTTACGTCACCTGCAGGCCCCTTCCTTGGATCCCTCCCTCTCAATTTCTCCATCTCTTTTCCCTCCCCGAGACCTGGCTGATCCCTTTCGCTTCAGGCTGTCCGGCACATATTGTGCCCTGCCCCGGACAACCGTCCGTTCTGCAGGGAACATTTTACTTGCAGTCTCTGCGAGTCTTTTCACTTTGAAAATGGCCAAAGATACCCGCAGAGACTTGCAACTACTTTCCCTGAGAGCACTTTTTCCAACTAAAGCAGCATGCATAGTTTTGAAAATCCAAACCTACGTGCATGATTTTCACCTCCGCTCCTGGAATGCCTCCACTGCGGTCCGGCTAAACTTTCTACCCGTGGAAAGGGTGGGCAGTTTTAAAAGAGCCCATTTCCACAGCTAAAATACTCTTTCATTCATGGTAATGACTTTTGAAATTTCCCTCAATATTTATAGGGAAAATATAAATATAGGATAGCAGAATATAATATAAATGTGATATTGTTTTTCTAATTAGCAAGCAATTTTTTAAATATATTTACTCTCTAAAATTTTGGGTACATAGTAATATAGTAACATAGTAAATGATAGCAGAAAAAGACCCAAGTGGTCCATCCAGTCTGCCCAGCAAGCCTTATTTATTTATTCTTTTAATTAATTTATTTTTATTCTGTTAAGGCAAGTAAATGTTCAGGCTACCCTATGCAGGTTACCTCATATCTTCATTTCCATCCTTTAGTCACTAGGATCCTCTGTGTTTATTCCAAGCTCTTTTGAATTCAATTATAGTTCTTGTCTTAACTACCTCTACCAGGAAAGCATTCCATGCATCCACCGTCCTTTCTGTGAAGAAAGATTCCCTGACATAGTAGGGAAGGTTAAGCTGTCAACCCTTGTGCAGGTCCTATGGCAAGAGGTAGGGTTGAGAGATGGAGAGATAGGGACAGAGGTGGAAGGGAGTTGTGGTGTTAGTCCCAGCAGTCCATAGAGAACCCAAAATGAGGCAGAGTTGTGCAGCTTTGACTAGCACTTAGAGAAAACGTCTATTTATTTTTATTTATTTTATTTAGAAACTTTTATATACCGGCATTAGTGGGTACATCATACCGGTTCACATAATAACTTAAAGCTTGGAAAATACATTTCAACAAGGAGAATGTAACTGGGCGGGGGGGGGGTAAAATAAATAGGCAGTAGGAAGGATAGAGAAAACAAGAAAGTCATAACCAGAGAATACAATTTATAATTTACAATGGTAATCTCCTTAATATAAGGAGAGGGCAGTCCCCTGGAGGGGGGGGGACTACGAGGGGAGATGGAAGAGTTATTCTGGGTAAGCATGGTTGAACAGAAGTCTACACCAGTGTTTCTCCACCTTCAGTCCAGCATCTTTCCTGGTCTGTGGAGTGGTGGTGATACGGCATGCTCACAATGTGGCTTTCTTTTCCCAACCCTCTGACAGTGCACCACGTCTGCCCTGTGAGGCATTGGGAATGGGCAAGGCAGAAAGAGCATAGGCACACGATCAGCCAGATGAGGGGACAGAGAGACTGGGTGCTCAATATGGGGGTTAGAAAAGTGGGGGGTGCTGAAGAAAGAGAAGGGAGGGGAGACCAATGGCTCGCTGGGGGATTAAAACACAGGGATTGGTGGTGCTGAGGGTCACTTTTTCCTGGGAAGAGGAATGGGAAGAGAAAGGATGCATCATAAAAATATCAAAAGCAGAAGTTTTCATAGGAAGTAATGTCTCACGTTTATTCTCTGATTGAAAAGCTTGTGGCAACCCAACAGGTGCAGAAATCAAATTAGGAGACTGATGAGCAGGGTGATGGGGCCCCTCCTCCCCTCTTCCTGTCTGCTCATCAATCAGCAGGTCTGCATCATTTTAGGAAGGTAACTAGCTGGTTCCTGGCATACAAATGGTTAAGAAACCCTGCTCTGCACTATATGTTTGATTTCACACCTACTGATACTCAAATGAGTTTGATTTTCACAAACTCCATGGAGTATGCAGAGATGGTTCAGAAGGTGACTGCAAGCATTTCACAAATCAACAATTCTGCAAATTATACAATGGCAAAGGGCATGCACAACCATGAAGCCTCTGGGTTAAAATGCACAGATGTTTGCTGGGTCTCACTCCTGTGCATAAGGGTTCAGCAGAGGCTTGAGGGCTCCAAGTCTCCAAGCTTCTGTCCAGCCCATGCTCAGATGCGCTTGCCTATCCACGGCACGTATCTTGGAGCCTCGCCCCGAGGTTGTGCTGCGGCCCAAGGGCTCACGCTCACATCGCTCCTGAGCGCCATCCGTGCTTACAACAATCTAAAGAAAGAGTTTGTTGTTTTTGGCTGAAATTCCATTTTTCATTTGTCAAATAAGAATGTTTAACTTTATCTTGTTCCAAGAATGCTTTTGTGATTAATATTTATAGAGAATCCGATGTGATTCTACCTAGCTTTTAAATTGTCATTTGACCACGTGCATATGGGATTCAATTCACCCTAATTTGTGTCTTAAATAAAATTCAGTCGATATGGGCAAATGAAAATATTCAAAATTCTGTGTCTTTTAGGCTTCAAGGCTGTCCCTCTCTTGGTACCACACTATAAATTGAGTTGCACAATTATGTGCCTAAGTCTTGTTATCTCTTTTTGGATATGCAAAGTCACGCTCATGTTTTCCTTTTGTTTGGGCTTCCAGCTTATTCAAAACCAACTCTGATTGCAGTGCCCTGAGCCTTCAGTCACAACTACCTGCAGCTTTTCCCTCCCATCTTATATCCTCCTCACAAGTCACTTAGTACAGCCAGTGAAGTGGTAGACTTTGCCTGAAATCCATGCACCAGGGTTCCCTGAGGAACCCTAAAATTGTGAGCCCTAGGTATGACCACTAGGTGCCACTGATGTGCACGAGTGGGACTGTTTTCCACTAGGGATTGTGCCTCTACAACATCCCTAGTCTTGGCTAGTTCATAGCATGCAGCACTGCCACTATGCCACAAGGAGGATCCTGGAGACACTCAATGGTGCCAGCATCTGGAAAAAAGCAGAGGAAATACTCTGAGTTTGCTCCATTTATAATGTCAGCTAAAGGCAAGAAACTAAGAACACCTGTCCACAGTTAAATCACCACATTACCCCATTTCATAAGAGTCAGGGGAAAACAAGGATAAATAAATTTTTTAAAAATATTGAAATTTCCATTTATTGTGCAAAAATCCTGACAACAGGAGTTATGGAAGTATTTAAGGTTTGCTGAAGTTAAAAAAAAGCAAAACAAAACAGGGTGTCATGCGAGTCAATAGCAGCGTGCCTGCCATGTGGTCCATTCAGCAAAAGTGGGTTTTCAGGAGTCTGTGTCACGGTTTGCTGGTGCTGCGTAAACTGTACAGCACTGAATATGCTTTAGTAAATTGCTATTACTGTATATTAAGATTCAGTTGCTTTTATTCTGGAAAATTTTCCAAAGTCTCATTTAATTTAATCTTACAAATTGCTGTGTTTATTTCAGTCCTGAAAGCTACGGGTACACACAAGTGGTGTCTTATGCTGCGTCAATTTAAATTGCAATCATATCACAGCTACTCAAATGGAGGAACGACCACACAGAGAAGGACACGTACGCACATGTAGTTGATTTTAAAATACGGTAAATGCTGGACAGGAAAAGAAATAATTTGAGTGGATTTCTAAGTACTTCATGCAATAAAAACAGGGCAAGGACAAAGGTAAGAATAGCCCGTCGAGTGTTGCTTGTGCTTTTCAACACTTCAGCATTAGAGTTGATGGCTACATTAGGAAATATGCAGAATTTTCTTTCCGATTTTCCTTTGCATGCAGTCTCGCCCCCCAGCTTCTGCAGCCTCAGATTGACTAGCCGTATGCCCGGGCAGAGACTGAGGTTCTCACTAAGAAACTCTGAATGCTCCTAAGAGGATTTCTCCACTCTTAATTGCCTGTTAACATGAGAGGAAACTGTGGTGAAAGAGCTAGATTGATCCAATTCGGACTTGTAAAGAAAACATGATCCAGCTTTGCTATGCTAACATGCTGCACTTTACGAGTGTTGAACATGACACATGTTCTCCTAGGCTTTCTATAATCTAGCTGGAATCATTTTTCATTGTTTCTTATGTTTTGCAGCCCTGTGTTCAAAGGGGCGAGAAATGAAAGCAAACAGTGCACACGGGAAGATTTATAACCAAGGCAACAGAAAACAAGAAACCTGTGAATAGGAGGGAATCTGAGTAAGCCATGAATCAATCCCATCCATTACCAGAAGCTACAAAATAATGTATTTTATAATGACCATTGCCAGTATAAATGTATATGGTTTGGGCTATGTTTCTTTAAAAAATTGAAGCTGGATTATGCCTTTGAAGTGTATTTCTTTCTGTTTGAGAGTGTGTTCCTCAGCTGTTTCCCAGTACCAATTACTGGCCTTACACAAATAAGATTAAAATTAAAAGACATAGTAGGCCTAGTGGAGATCATAGGCTAAGGGTGGCCAATTCCGATGCGCAGTAGTCACAAACAGGCCTGATAGGATATGCATAATGAATATACATGAGAAAGATTTGCATACAATAGAGATGATGTTTGCAAATCTATTTTATGCATATTCATTGTGGATATCCTGAAAACCAGACTTGTCACTCATGAGGACTGGACTTGGCCACACCTGTCTTTGGTAAACAGATTAGGAAATATTACTAATCATCAGTTAGAGAAAATAGTGATTTGAATCAGGAAAGGGAGTAAGTAAGTGATTTAGGTAATATTTTTGTCATTCAAAAAAACAAAAATGTAAGTAAAATTCTGGGGGAGCTTTATTGGTATCTTTGTATTAGATCTTTGTGGTTATTATTTCTAGTTGATCTGGTTTACTTTATTCAATAAGCAACAAGAAAGGGTACCACACTAAAACTACACATCGCATAGATCTATAAATACATATTGTAGTCTAAAATCAAAACAGCAAAAGAAGAAACAGTAAGACATTCATCAGACCTTATCACTGAGACAGTTTTCCTTATGTCTCATGAAAGTACTTGAACATTATGGATCATTGCATGTCTTTGATACACTTAGCCATATAAGAGACTAACCGGCTAAGTTCAGACCTGTTCTATGGCGTATCTAGCTTAGCTGTACAACTTATGCAGCTAACTCTCACTGGAATCCCATTGCTATGGTTTAAATCATTCCTAAGCAACAGGAATTATAAAGTCAAAATAGGCACCAATGAATCCAAGGCAATTAACATAACTCGAGGTGTACCTCAAGGTTCCTCCCTCTCCTCTACCCTCTTCAACATTTACCTACTGCCCCTATGCCGCCTCCTTTCAGAGCTCTCTCTTCCATATTTCGTATACACTGATGATGTGAAAATAATTATCCCCATCAAAGATTCTATACATAATGCCCTCGAGACGTGGGATTCTGCCCTGTTGGCCATCAACAACCTCCTTACCAATCTCCATCTTGCCCTCAACACTAACAAGGCGGAACTTATGATCATTACCCCCAAACCAGCTCTTTTATCACCACTCCCACCAACACCCATATTCAACTTCTCCCCTCACTTACGTGATCTAGGCATCACCCTGGATACCCATCTCAACTTGAAAAAATTCATCAATTCCACTTTAAAAGACTGTTATTTCAAGCTGAACACTCTAAAAAAGCTCAAACCCCTACTGCACACTAACGACTTCCGTTCTGTTCTTCAATCCATCATCCTTTCCAAAATTGATTACTCCAACAGCATCCTCCTGGGCCTCCCCAAAAACACTCTTGCCCCTCTACAAATGCTCCAGAATGCTGCGGCACGCATCCTGACAGGTACACGCAAAAAAGAGCATATCACCCCCATCATCAAACAACTTCACTGGCTCCCGATTTCCGCCAGAATTAAATACAAGTCCCTCTCCCTCATTCACAAAGTGCTTCACAACCCCAATATGCTTGGTTTAATGACTCACTTCTATTCCACCCCAACAACAGACCCACTAGATAGCAATACTTAGCAATACTTTAAACTCAATCACCCAAACTCACCCACCTTATGACAACTAAAGAATGCTTCATATCTGTAGCTGGACCCACCTTATGGAATACCATGCCACCTGATCTACGACAAGAAGCATGCCCCAAAAAGTTCAAAGACTCAAAACATGACTGTTCATACAAACCTACAGAAACAACACGTAACTCTCCTCCCCCTCCCCGGGCACATTCTTAAGTCGACTCTCCCTGCTATAGTTTAACTTCCGACCTATGTGAGCTCTTTACGGGCTCGAGCTCAATTGTTTCTCCCTACTATTATTGACTTTTGACTTATATTCGCTATTTTCTCTCTCTCTCTCCTATCCCTCCTCAACCTCCCTTAATTCACTATCCGGTAAATATCTTGTAAATACTTTCCTGTAAATATCCTGCAATTACCCCCCTGCCCCATAAACAGTGATTCACTATTCTATAATTTCCCTCAGCCCCTACTATCTATTACTACAATATTCCTTAATTCCCTCAGCCCCAGTTAATTAGTAATTTGTAATTCCTTTATGCAACATTAATGATCTTTGTCCTTATGCAACTTTAATGATCCCTGTATTTGTTATGTCTTCCCTTAGCCCCTATTAACTATTTTTGTTTTAATTGTTTAATACTGTTTTAAAACCGTTCATTGTAAAGCTCTGTTAGCTGCATTACCAGTTCTGTGGAAACCGATGTGATGTTCCGAATGAATGTCGGTATATAAAAATGTTAAATAAATAGAATAAATAAATAAGTCTGAATATCGGCTGTTAGTTGCATAAGTTGAATGGCTAACTAGCTCCACTCTGATCAGCCCACTGCCTTCCCACAACTTATGCAGCTAACTTTTTAGCCATAGGGACTTATACAGCTAAGTTGAGGCCACTGAACAAAGGCATATATTCAGCGGCCGCTACTTACCCATGATACCACGTTTCAGAACTTCAAAGCGGATAACATTCAGGTACTGTAGTTACATCTCCCCAGAGGCTGTTCCTCCACAGTATGCATATATTTCTTTATTACACTGACATCTTGTGTCATCGTTTGATATTGTTTGGCTTATATTTCTACAGGGTGTAAAGCTTGTTTTCTTAATTGGTTATTGTTAGTTGTAATTTGAATGTTTAAAAGTCCTAACTGGACATCTTTCTTTCTGGTCATTTCTCTCCCTCTGTTCTTTTTCCTTCCAATTGGTCCTGTGTCCCAAAGCAGCCTGTGATTGTTTACTTCCAAGAGGGTTTTTTCATTAGGGGAAAAGGCTCTTCAAGCTCACAGCACTTCCTGAATCCTCCCACAAACTTTTAGAAGCATTACTTTTTCACCACTAATATCCACAGCTTCAACTACAGCTGCAGTTGTCTTCCTTTGACTACTGGACTTAGAGACTCATAACAGTTGACTCAGGCTCTGCTGTCTGCACAGCTATTCTTGATGCCTTGCCATTGAACTGTTCATCATTCTGATAAATGTTGTTTGGTATTCAAGAACTGAGTTTATCTGGTATCTGAAGCTGAAAAAAAGGTTTAACTGGCTGTCTAGATACACAAGCTATGGATTGTGAATTGAGGGAAGCACATAGCTCATTGTATTACATTTTTGGACTTATGGACCTTAAAGTTTAGGGATATGTGGCACACACTTGCGGCTATTAAGGGAAATCACAGGGCCTCTATCATGACTTGTTTGAATTCCCTGCCTGTGAAATTTGACTGTTTGAAGAAAATGGCATTTTCATTGCTCTCAGCGTTTGAATCCACATTTCTCTGTGAACAGGTATTTTCACATATGAAGTCAATTTTTTGTCCCTCCCGGAACCAGTTAACAATTGAACACTCAGAGGCTTGTGTGCTGTTTAAAGTGAAAAGCTACAAGCCCATGATCTGAGAAGTCAGCAAGGGAAACAAAGGACAAGAATCACACTAAAAAATGGTAAGATCTGCATCTTAATTTATTTATTAATGATGCTGCTGCTGCTAAAATGTGAGTCGTATTGACATAGAAACATGACGGTTTGCCCATTCACACCAACTTAATAACTACAAAGTGTTAATGCATGCAGATTTGTAAAGAAAAATCAATGTACATGAGATGTATTCCCTGCAATGCTTCTACCCACTGTATGCAAATGCATTTCATGCCCATTCATTGTGGATATCATGAAACGTCCACCATTGTAATGCTCGAAGACCAGAGTTACCGATCCCTGATTTAAAACTTGGCACACCATTTCAAAAAGGCTGCCTACCCCTGCACTACTAAGATGCTCCTGTGGTACAACCCAAAGTTTAACATGAACAATTCTTGCATAAATTGGTCTGGGAGTAAAGACAGAGTATATTATATAGATGTTGAATCAGGGATTAAAAGGAAAAGAGTTTATGGCCTTCCAAGAGATAAGAATCAAATTAAACTTAGCTAGTTCTTAAAGATTTAAATGGCCTAACATGGGCATACTCTATCCTTCATCTTTGAGCTCTGTCCAGTTTCTCCCCCTCCCACAACCCTTCGCAGGAATAACATTTTTCTGAGTGGGAATAACAAGACCACAGCTTTTATTTATATGTAACATATAAATTTGCCAACAAAGCTTTACCTCAAATAAAACCCTTAAACCAATAATCTCACTTGCATAAGAGGGTACCGTATTAATTTTAAAACAGAGTTTGTCTTAATGATCAAACCTTAGAGGAGGTGGTATTGCCTGCCTCAGGCCTCTCCATGACAGCATGGTCCCTAAGAGTAACATCTATGCCATGCATAGGAATGTGCTTTCATTTTTCATGACATAGACAATATGCACTATTTGAGCTAGTGCGCACTATTACAACTCAAATAGGGGTCGATTTTAAAAAGTCTGTGCTTATTTTATAACATGAGTAGGCCAGCGTGTGCAGGTTATAAAATCCAATGGCTGTGCAGACATGCGTGCCAGATTTTAAAATCCACACACACATGTGCGGGCAACCCGTGACTTGTACACCCAGGGGGGAATTTTTTAATCTACGCGTGGTGAAAAGATAGGGCCTTTTCCCAATTCCCTCCCAATCCGCTCCAACTAAGGAGTGGACTGGGAGGAAACTTTCCTTTAACCCTATCTACCCTATCTACCCTTCCTCCCTTTTCCCCTCTCCTCCCCGACCCCTACACTAATGCTAACTACGCTTTTTATTTTTGTTTTGTAACTTACCTGCTCCTTCGAGCAGAAGTAAGTTACCGGCGCGCACGGCTCTAGGACAGGGCCTAATGGCCATTGTCCTGGACAGCCCCTGCCCCGCCCCTCCCCGCTAAGAGCATGCCCCTCCCCCAGCCCGCCCCTTTTTCAGGGCCCGGCCTTTCTACGCATAGCAGGGGTTACCCTCGTGGCCGGGCCCATTCTAAAATGCATGCGGCGTGTGCAAGGCCTGCCACACACATAGGGGCGGATTTTAAAACCCATGCGCGCGTAAATCCGGCAGGATTTACATGCGCAGGGCCTTCGCGCACCGGCACGCCTATTTTGCATAGGCCGCCGGCGCACGTAAAGCCCCGGGACGCGCGTAAGTCCCGGGGCTTTCGAAACAGGGAGGGAGGGGGCGTGTCTGGGGGCGTTCCCGAAACGACGCGGCGTTTCGGGGGCGTGCCGCAGTGTTTCGGGGGCGGGCCCGGGGGCGTGGTCGAGGCCTACGGACCATGCCCCCGGGACCGGAGGACAGAGCGGGGCTGCCGGCGACGCGCGCAAAGTTAAGGGGGGGGTTTAGATAGGGCCGGGGGGGTGGGTTAGGTAGGGGAAGGGAGGGGAAGGTGGGGGGAGGGCGAAGAAAAGTTCCCTCCGAGGCCGCTCCAAAATCGGAGCGGCCTCGGAGGGAACAGGCAGGCCGTGCTGGGCTCGGCGCGCGCAGGTTGCACAAATGTGCATCCCCTTGCGTGCGCCGACCCCGGATTTTATAAGATACGTGCGGCTACGCGCGTATCTTATAAAATCTGGTGTACTTTTGTTCGCGCCAGTGGCGCGAACAAAAGTACCGGCATGCGTATTGTTTTAAAATCCGCCCCATAGCCCCCACTTTTTACGAGTGTGGCCTTTTCAAACTCAGCTCTATAATGCGCACAAAATTGAAAAAAGTGCATGCTAAATCAAAATAAAGCACACTAACCAAAAAATGTAAAAAAACAAAAGAAAACTAATGAATCAAAAAAGGAGGAAAACCAAAATGAAATGAAACAAAAATGTCATTGATGCACACTCCTATCATGCAGTGATCTTTCCTCTTTGTTACTGTCACCTCAGTATGCCCATGTTATACAGATCTGCCTTTTTCTTTTACCCAACCTGCCCATTCTATCCAGAGCTGATGTCTTTTCTTTACGCAGCCCACCTTAATCAAACCGTGCCTTAAATGGATCCAGATGTCCTAGAAGGCAAAGGCTGAGAAGCTGCAGTGGAGCCAAGGAGACAAAAAAAGGCCAAGGGACATTTACCCTCCAGTTGCAAAGTAATTAGGCAGGCCTGGGAAGGTCCCAGTTTATCAGCATAGGGCACACCCTGATTGGTGTTAGTATATAAGGAAAGCAACAGAAGAACACAGTTGCTGGTTCATCAGAATCCTGGGATTTGTCCTCCAAAACCTCTCCTCATCTGGCTTCATTCCTGAGCTTTATTCAGCTCTACATTCCTGCCGTAGTGTTCTTGCTCCACATCCAGTTCTGCAGTCTTGCTCCAGTATTTCAACTTCATGCCTAGACACCTCCCAAGCTAGGTACTTGACAGGTTCTTGTGGCCTGGTTTGGCCTCTGTTGGAAACAGGATGCTGGGCTTGATGGACCCTTGGTCTGACCCAGCATGGCAATTTCTTATGTTCTTAGGCCTTATTTTACCGGCCTTGGCTCAACCTTTATTTATTTCGACATTTTTATATTCTGTCACTTCGGGGTGGATTACAATATTCAAAAAAGACATTGCAGAATTAGAGAAGGTACAGAGAAGGGCGACCAAAGTGATGAAGGGGATGGAACGATTCCCCTATGAGGAAAAGTTAAAGGGGAGATATGATAGAAGTCTATAAAATAATGAGTGGAGTTGAATGGGTAAATGCAAATCGGTTGTTTATTCTTTCAAAAAGTATAAAGGCTAGGGAACATGCAATGAAGTTACTAGATAACACATTTAAGACAAATGTGAAAATATTTTTTTTACTCAACAAATAATTAAAATCTGGAATTTGTTGCCAAAGGATGTTGTGAAAGCTGTTAATATAGATGGGTTTACAAAAGGTTTGGACAAGTTTCTGGAAGAAAAGTCCATAAATCATTAAGGTGGACTTAGTGAAATCTACTGCTTATCCCAGGGATACGCAGCATACAATCTATCAACCTTTTGGGATCCTGCCAGGTATTTGTGATCTGGATTGGCCACTGTTGGCAATTATTATGTTCTTATCCATAATAAAAATATAAAACAATTAGATATATTACAATTTAGATTTATATTCTGCTTTTTGCACATTTTTCAGTGCTTCAAAGTGGATTATATTCAGGTACTGTAGGTATTCACATAAAACAACAGAACAAATAAAAATGAAGCAAAAATAAAACAAAATAAAATCATATGTAATACATCAAAAATACATCTGTACAATCAACATTCTGATTCTATTGAAATACCTGCACAAAGTCAAATGTGTTAAACTGATTTCTGAAAAACTTCATATTCTTTTCTTCTCTAATTTCCACTGGCCCAGCATTCCACAGCATTGGCACAATATAAGAACAAACTTTGAACCGCATTTGCTGAAGTCTGTAATCTTGTAATGCTGGAACATGTAACAAGTGTGAATTAGTTGACCTCAAGGAATAGAGGGGATTATATGCAAGCAATTTCAAGGACTTTCAGAGAAGGAAGCTTATGGACTATCGCCATTATTTTAAAATGAGCCCTCCACTGTAATGGGAACCAATGTAAACCTTGCAATATTGGTGAGATATGCTCATCATATTTGGCACCACTAAGTAAGAATCTTGCAGCAGCATTCTGTACTAGCTGGAGAATCTGGACCTGATTCTTCAGCAGCCCTATACATAAACCATTATAGTAATCTATGTATCCAAATACTAGTAACTGCATCACCGTCCTAAAATGTTCAGCCAGAGAAAAAATGTTAATGGTCCAAGCATTTTTAATTTTAAAAAATGTCACCTTAGCAACCTGCTTAATATGTGCCTTTAAATTCAAAGAAGAGTCCAATACAACACCTAAATTCCTAGCCTCGAAAGAGGAGGCATAGCGGCAGATTAACCAGATCATTTTTCAGTGCCTTTCTTCCAACCCATAAAAATACAGTTTTATGTAAATTTAGTGCCAGCCTGCTTTTACTCAGCCAACTCTTGAAAACAATTTTTCAATAAGGACACTGGAAAGGTGCTGTCAGAGCCACAGAGAATAAAAAAATGAATATCATCAGCACACTCAATTACACTAAAAAACAACCAAAAAATAGAAAGCATGGAACCTCGGAGTGATAATTGACACAGAACTAAGGGGGTCATTTATCAAAATGCTATAAACATCGCAGGAGTAACGCATGCGATGTGAAATGGGGCGTGGCTATGATAATGAGCACAATACCGCTTCGCAATAGGGTTTTGCGGCAGTAGCGCATTTTGCGAAGTCATTTCGCAGTTTGCGAAGGCACTTCGCATTTTGCGAAATGACTTCGCAAAATGCGAAATCGTTATCGCATTTTGCGACATTGTTTCCAGTATAAGAGACCACTTCCTGCAACTCCTCCTTTGAGGGTGTGTTAGTGGTTGAAGGCGTAGGAGAGGAGCAGAGGTGATCGTACAGGAAGAGATTCATTGACTACTGAGTGAGTTGTGCTGTGTATTTGTTTTCCTTTGTTTCCATGAACCATTTGTCCTTTGTCCTTTTTGTTGGAGTGCAAGGTCTGTCTGTCCTGTTTGTCTATTTCTGTGGAGGAGGAGTGCTGGTGGAGGAGGAGTGGTGGAGTGGAGCAGGAGTGGTGGAGTGGAGGAGGAGTGGTGGAGTTGTTGAGCAGTTGGAGAGAGGAGTGTGGAAGAGAGGAGGAGTGTGGGAGTGGAGCGGAGAGAATGGAACGTGACAGCAGTGGAAAGAGAGGTGAGAAGAGGAGTGAGGAGAGTAGAGGGAGGAGGAGGGAGCGGGAGGAGGAGGAGAGGAGTGGCAGGGGAATGCGGGCTAGGAGTCGAAGTAGGGACAGGGCTAGCAGCAGGCACAGGCAGGAGGGAAGGGATAGGAGGGTGGGGGAGGGGGAGGGGGAAGGGGAAGGGATTAGTCAGGAAATAGTGGTGGGAGGAGACCAAGAAGGTAGCGAGACAGGACAGAGTGGAAGGGAAAGGTCAGGCCAGGATGAGTTGGGGGGGGGGAGGGGAGAAGGGAGGGAAGCTGAGAGCGGGTTGGAGAGTGAGGACAGGGAAGACACCCCTCCAGGACAGGAAGTGGCACCCCCCTCAGGCAGGCAGCCAGCAACCCGCCAGAGACTGCGGGCCATTCGGTTCAGCTCCCAGGAAAATGAGCTGCTCATAGAAGGTAACAGGTGTGCTGGAGCATTATCCATGCCTGTTTGGAAACCGAGCCGCAAAGACAAGCAAGGCAGCTAAGGTGCAGATCTGGAAGGGGATAGCAGAGAATATCACTAGGCACAGTGGCTTAACCAGAACATGGGAGCAGGTATCCCACCGCTACCGTGATGTGAAGGCACAACTGAAGTCCAAAGTGGCAGCACGCCGGAAGTACCATCAGCAGACAGGTGGAGGGGCACCCTGTCCAACAGTGCTGACCCACATGGAGCAGAGGTTGCTCGAGCGCCTGGGCCCAGACGTTGTTGAAGGGTTGGAGACGTGGCTGGACACCTCACACGTTGCGGCTGGTAAGTGACCATGTCCCCTAACGCCACACCCAACAACTGCTACACACCTACTGTGTCAAACACTGTGTGCGTTGGCCATTGACAAGGAATGACCCAAACACACTAGTGGAAAGCACACAAATATTGTCAGTAGATGGTCACTTTCTACTGAAACACAGTGCTCCTCTGATGGAAAAAAGCTAGAAAGGCTGTAACACCATATATGATTATGATGTTTCCCTGTCTTTACTGTTTTCACAGCTCGCCTTCAGGAACGTCAGGGACCCAGCCACGAAGTGCCAGGACCCAGCTGGCAAGGGCCAGCTATGAGCCAGCCCATTGCACTGATGCAGCGTCCCCTACTCATGGATGCGCAGACACAAGTGGAGCATGAGGAGATGATCAGCCCACATGATTCCCCACCGTTTGAAAGCCTCAATGTGTCCCTTGACTTAGACACAATCATGCAGGACACAGCAGGCTGGAGATCCAGAGGCAACACACCACCGCACTCATCAAGCAGTGATGGGCTGCCAATCTTGAGTGCTGCTGATCTGAATAGCCCATCGGGCCCGGCAGCACTGACACCTTCCCCACCGGTACCACACACAACAGCACCCCCTGCAGCGCCCCCGGCTGCACCACTGCATGAGCCCATGACAGCTGCACAAGGCCAGCTGTTGGGATTGCAAATGCAACGCCTGCAACGGGTCATCCAAAGGCAGAATAGGATCATGCAACATGGAATAGCTGCAAGGTCCCAGGATGCGCTAACCATAAGTGCCGCCATCAGCAGCCTCACGAACATTATGACCCAGATCCTTCAGCGGATGCCCTACCCGACGTCTGAGTCCTCCTCACTGGCGTCAACCCCCCAAAGCAGTCCAGCTAGGGGACGAGGGCGCAGGGGGCGTCCATCGAAAGACATGCCGCCTCCAAGAGGCAAGGGCCCACGTGGCAAAGGGCCCTGAGGTGGAACATCATGGTCCAAAATACCATTCTCTCCAGGTCTCCGGTGTGCGGCCTCCACAGAGTTCCTGTGCTGTAATGATGGAATATCATTGATGAGCTTGGGCCCTTCACAGAGTTCCTGTGCTGTAATGATGGAAGGAAACGGATCAGCGTGCCCTAACCTCTGCTCATCTGCGTTAAGTGCTGGCTGCCTGCTCCCATGTCACATCCTTTGTCTCCGGCTCCCATGCTGCTGTGTCTCATCCTGGGCCTCCTGCCCCCATGCTGCTGTGTCTCATCCTGGGCCTCCTGCCCCCATGCTGCTGTGTCTCATCCTGGGCCTCCTGCTCCCATGCTGCTGTGTCTCATCCTGGGCCTCCTGCTCCCATGCTGCTGTGTCTCATCCTGGGCCTCCTGCTCCCATGCTGCTGTGTCTCATCCTGGGCCTCCTGCTCCCATGCTGCTGTGTCTCATCCTGGGCCTCCTGCTCCCATGCTGCTGTGTCTCATCCTGGGCCTCCTGTTCCCATGCTGCTGTGTCTCATCCTGGGCCTCCTGCTCCCATGCTGCTGTGTCTCATCCTGGGCCTCCTGCTCCAATGCTGCTGTGTCTCATCCTGGGCCTCCTGCTCCCATGCTGCTGTGTCTCATCCTGGCCTCCTGCTCCAATGCTGCTGTGTCTCATCCTGGGCCTCCTGCTCCCATGCTGCTGTGTCTCATCCTGGGCCTCCTGCTCCCATGCTGCTGTGTCTCATCCTGGGCCTCCTGCTCCCATGCTGCTGTGTCTCATCCTGGGCCTCCTGCTCCCATGCTGCTGTGTCTCATCCTGGCCTCCTGCTCCCATGCTGCTGTGTCTCATCCTGGCCTCCTGCTCCAATGCTGCTGTGTCTCATCCTGGGCCTCCTGCTCCCATGCTGCTGTGTCTCATCCTGGGCCTCCTGCTCCCATGCTGCTGTGTCTCATCCTGGGCCTCCTGCTCCAATGCTGCTGTGTCTCATCCTGGCCTCCTGCTCCCATGCTGCTGTGTCTCATCCTGGGCCTCCTGCTCCAATGCTGCTGTGTCTCATCCTGGCCTCCTGCTCCCATGCTGCTGTGTCCTGACATGCTCCATCAGTGCTCCTGCTGTACATTGTTGTTGTTCACCTGTGGGCTGCTTGCTGGAACTTTGCTGCCGTGGCTCTTTGGCTGTCCCCTTTCAGTGCACTCTTTCAACATGGACAGTCTGGGGCCCTTGCTTTTGCGCACAGTCTACAGCATCATGTATTTATCTATTACTTGCAGTACTGTAGCTTGAGGGGTACCATTTCCAGTCACTAGAGGTTCTGCCTGTAATCATGCTTATGGTGTATGGTTTGCAAGATATACCTGTATATGTAATACTGCTGTTTGCATATATATGTGTTACCGGTTGAAAATGAAAGTGCTGTTTAGTTAACATGCAAGTGTAAGATGTTTCTTAAGTTAACCTTGCAGATTGTGATAAACTAAGACCTTCCCATTATTGCCAGCAGTGCAATATTCAAATATGTTAATAAACTGCACCGACCTTGAATAAGGCATATTGAGGTGTCTGTGCTCTCATTGTGTTGCAGTATTGTTTACAGTTGGACATGTGTGAAATACTGTTTATGTGCCTTTCATTAGCCTGTGTGACACAGCTGTATACATTCCATACCAACACTTCCTATACTGTGGATGTACAGGCTAGGTCTTGATGGCAATAAAGGAGCATGTTCAAGGTGGGAACAGTATACTGTCTGTTTAAGATTGGACATATGCAAAACAAGGGTATGACACATCCAAGTTATGTAGGTGTACAACAAACGTATGTAATCCATACACATAGCAAGTAAGAAGGCATGGTGTATGTCACACTGTATTGTGACCTGTGTATATTGACAGCTGTAGCATAAGGCCAGTATCTGCTGATTAATGTAATGGCGATGTAAACATATACTGGGTCACTGTCAGAGAGCCATGAGCTACAGACAGCTTACACTGCCTCAAAGTGGGAAATGAATTACGCCGTGAAAGACACCAAGACCCGTATAACAAACGATAGTCTTCTGTTACATGCACCCAAAGGGGGCTGGGGCAAAAGGTGCTTGTCCCTCACAGAACAAGTGGATGGGTACCATGGTGCACTCGTAACAACACTATCTAGGTATCATGCTCATCTGTGTTGGCATAACCCAGTACAGGTTGCTGTCTATGCAATCGTCATGGTTGTCCTAAAGGAAGAAGCACAAGTGCTGATTGTTACTGCTTAATAAGACCTGACACTGTGTACAGACTCATACTTAAGGTATGGCACACATATGGATAGTATAGCTGAGCATGTTGTTAAAGACAATGGAAAGGATTGTAAATCCTCCATCTGCATGAGGCGAGCATGTGTTTAGGAAACCTAAGGCAGCAGTATGGCTGATGTGCCACCTGACTAATGCAGAGTGTGATGTTCTTTAAGTCATAGCTTTCTGTCCAGCACCTGTAGAATAACATACTGATATGAGCTGACACCTGTTATACCAGCATGTTATCAACACAGGCAATAGGCAGAGCTTCGGATAATTGACTCTTTAAACCTTACATTGTGACAGGGCAATAGCAGGTTAAAGGGAACTATGCACAGTGTGCAACCTGACACGTATACCAACATGACCTTTTACCAGCTTCAAAGGTCAGTTTAGTGGCCACCCTTGCCACACACTTAAAAACTACAGTGTAAAATGTCATGTGAAGCGAAATTATATGCTCACTGTCATTACCTGTACACATGTAGGGAATGGGATCTGTACCTGAATGTACATAGCCACCTGTTATGCCGGACTTCATGCGTGTGAGACCTCAAAGGTGACTTTTGTCTGAACAAGTTGGACATTTAACAGGAAATGTGCGTGTAAATACACACAGACACACAACTGATATATCAAGACCACTGTGCATGGTCGTCACACATGTTAGCCATTTCAACTGCTATCACTGTGTTACATGCCCATTTCTATAACAGTGAGAGGTGCACCCACATGTCTGTCAGCCCACCGGGTTCTAGGTAGGTTACAGACCATGTTCACAGACTACATACACTATGTTTCTGTAACATGGCGGCAGAACAGAAGGTGGCTACACAATGTATAATAATGGCATTAGCAGCACAACTTTTATTGGCACACCAGTGCAAAGGTTCGTACTCCAGACATGACTGAAAATTGGACTGATAGTTTGGCATACACATAACGCTAGTATAAGCGTAAGGAGTGGAAGCGCAGCTCATTATATTCAGCCACACCTAGCAATTCTATTACAAGGCATAGGCCGGGGCCATCAGGCAAAGTGTGAAACTATAAGGTTCTGGCGAATCTGGCTGCCTGTAGCTACATTCTCCTGAGCTCGCGCATTCACACATGCGGGATCCTGTGGGAGATCTGGACAGATATCCATTGGTAGTTGATGACGTACTGCCACATTATGGAATACACAGCACAATAATATGATTTTTGCAGCTTTGTCTGGGGCATACATTAAGGCTCCCCCAGTCTTGTCCAAACAGCAGAAGCGGGTTTTCAAAAGGCCAAAGGTGCGTTCAATGACAGTTCGGGTACCACATAGAGCATCGTTGTATCTCATCTCGGCAGGCGTATTAGGCATGTGTATGGGGGTGAGAAGCCATGGCCGGCAACCATAGCCTAAATCTCCTGCACCAATGACATAATGAAAATATTAGTATTTGCTATGTTATAGCCACAGGTGAGTGGCTAGCCACAGCATCCATTAAGACAGTGCAAGATAGCCTGCAACGTTGCTGCGCCTTAACAGCTCATTACTGTTGCCTGACAGCAGTATAGTTAGGAGTTGTCATCTATTGAGCTACCCCTGTTCATAGGTACAGCATTGGGTGTGCATCTGGCAAGGGTGGCCTCACTGCCCCTCCTAATATAGCAAAGGGTACTGAGGTGGCAGCCAACTGTACAGACAAACATTACAGCTGTGAGGCCTGCAGTGAAAGGCATGGCCGTACCTTATGTTGTTATGGTGCAGGTACATTGCAGGTGTGCAGGCTGTGCAGTGTGGCAAGTATTGGCAAAAAAAGCCAATACTGTCAATAACAGAGGACACCAACATGAAGGGAACAATACTTGAAGTACAGGAGTGCAGGATTACACTTCCACTGTCCATGGGCAAGATGTGTTGCTATCTAATCACACATACAGGTAGTGTGGCAGCAGTGTGCCGTGTGCAGGCATTGTAATGTTACCACAAGGTACTCTGAACCTACATACAGCTTAATATTTCACCACCTTACTGACTCCTTTGCCCACAGAACGTCAGCTGGACGGTGTACAAGGGTGTTCAAATGGCATACCTTAACCTTATTTGTTGCTTAGGAGGCATGGCAAGCCATGTATACAGGGTTGATAAAGTTCACCTGCCCATACTAACACCACAGCTATTTCCCCCCCCCCCCCCCCACCATGCCCCCCTCCTTTGAGTAATATAACACACATCTACATTGCATGACAAGGAATAGATAAAGGAATAAATGTCTGTTACCTACAAGCCAAGCATCACCGTACAGGCCAGCCTCAAAATCCGCAAAAAGGGCCGATTGCCTTAGTGTAAAGGAGTCATGTGCCCCGCCCGGGTACCTGGCCACCACGTCAAGAATGCGCATTCCAGCATCACAAACCATTTGAACATTCAGGGAGAGGAATAGCTTTCTGTTGCGGTACGCTGCCTCCCTTTCCCGTGGTGGAATGATGGCTACATGTGTGCAGTCTACAGCTCCAATAACATTGGGGAACTGTGCAAGGGCATAAAAGGCTCTCCTCAAGTCCATCAAGTCCTGCCTGTTGCGAGGAAAATATATGTAGCGATGAATGCGGTCCATGACAGCTTCAATGACCTGATCCAGACAGCGTGAAAAAGTGCTTTGAGACATACCTCCCACAACTCCTACTGTGGTTTGGAAGGACCCGCTGGCAGTGAAATGGAGTGCAGCCAACAGTTTGGTCATGCCAGGGATGGCATGTGACCTTGTGGTTGTCGGATCCAGATCAACTCTCATGTCAGCATATAACTCACGTATTGCCTGAGAGCTGAGACGATACCTGCTCACCACTACGTCCTCAGGCATGCCCTCCAAGGATGTACGTGTAGGAAAGATACGGTCCCTATTTATCCTAGCCTGGGCCCTGCCATCTGGCATGCCCTGACCAGGCCTCAGACCCTGCGGGTGTGCGGTGTCTGCCTGCGCGGCTGGTAACTCCCTGTGCTGTCTTGGATGTGGCCTGGCCTGTTGTACAGGTTGTCCTGCGGCCACATGCTGTGGTCTGCGACGGGAGTGGCGAGGCATGTAGTAGCAATGCATATATGTACACCTGGCAGTGAGCAAAAGGTGTCCTGAAGGTTCACTTAGTAAAAACAAGCTTTTTTATTGGCCCAGGAGTGCTGGATAGGTTTTTTTCATTTTTATCGCATGCGATAAACGCCGCGATAATAGTGCTGAACAAATTATCGCATGCGATAAGTCCTTACCGCAATTGAAAGAGGTGTTGTTATATTCGGCGTTAATGTCCTGCGATAGTGACCCTAATTTATCGCACACCGTGATCCCAGCACCTACTTTACATTAGACCTCCCCCAACTCCTCCCCTATCCCTCCCCATTTTATAATTTGCATTGCGAGTGGCGTTACATCGCTTTTCGCATGCGTTAAGGCCTTATCACACGCGGTAAGGCCTTATCGCACGCGTTAATGCGCTATCGCACGCGTTAATGGCGCTTTTCGCATGCGAAAACGCCTTACCGCGATTTGATAAATGACCCCTAAGCTTGACACAACATATATCTTTAAAAGTAAAGGAAGGATACACCAAACTAATGATTCTCAGAAGACTTAAACCATTACTATCAGCTAACAACTTTCGATCAGTGTTACAAGCTTTAATTTTTTCAAGCACTGATTATTGTAACGCCCTACTACTAGGTTTACCATACACCACACTAAGACCACTCCAAATACTACAAAACACTGCTGCAAGAATTCTGACCGGTAAAAGTAAAAGAAACCATATCTCCGAAACCCTAGCTAAATTACACTGGTTACCCATTGAGCAAAGAATATAGTACAAAACACTATGCACCATGCATAAATTAATACATAATGAAAAAGCAGAATGGCTGAACACCGCCCTTCACATTCACGTCCCTCACAGAAACCTGAGATCAGCCAACAAAGCACTCCTAACCATTCCTTCGGTCAAAACAGCAAGACTAACCCAAGTAAGGGAAAGGGTGCTATCCTTAGCAGGGCCCATACTATGGAACACCATGCCTTTAGAATTAAGATTACAAAAAGACATCAAAACCTTTAGAAAAAGTTTAAAAACATGGCTATTTAAACAAGCTTATCTCAAAGAGAATGGAGAATAGAACACAGGGAAGTGTAGGGTGCGGACAGTAGAACATCCATATGCATCACCGTATTCTATATGTCTATATTTTATTTTTATTTTTCATTCACTACTAAAGGATAAGGTACAATTATAAAACTATTCCTGTATTTAAATCTGATACAGATAAAATTGGAGATGATTTATAACATTTCCCAAATAATATTTATTATAAAACTGTTACTGAACCTTTATGGCACCTGTTTAATTGATATAATTTAAAACATTTAGCAACATTATGTGCCTTTCTGTAAACTGTTGTGACGGTATCGATCTTAACGACGGTATAGAAAAGTTTTTAAATAAATTTAAATAAATAAATATATGAAATAACTCACCCCTAACATTGCCAGTAAATGTCCAAGAAGCTGAAGATTGATATTAAACAAGACAAAGACCAGTGCCAAAATCCTGAGGAGCCCCTGAAGCCAGTCCCTTCCATACTGAACAACTATCACGCTAGTGGGCTAGTTGAAAAATGACTCAAACCATGAGAACATTTTCCCCAAACCCAGGATTGCAAAGACGCTCGCTCAGTTAATAAATCATGGCTAACCGTATCAACAGCCACAGAGATATCTAGTTGTACTATGATACCAGCACTTCCAATGTCAAGCTTCCGATATAACATATCCAGTAATGACTGCAATAGAGTTTCTGTGCCAGGTGCCTTTCTGAAACCGTACTGCTGATCATCCAAATACTCTTCAAGCTGTAACTACACACTTTTCAAGTATCTTCTCCAAAGAAGGAAGGTTAGATACTGGATGACAGCTGAACATCAAGTCCTTTGGAAGTGCTAGATCCTTCTGAACTGGCCTGACCATAGCAATTTTTAATAGTGCAGGGTCATGTCCCTCCTTTAGTGACTGATTTATAAGCTGTGTTATCCATTCATAAGTATTATTTTTTAAACATCTAATTATATCAAACAGGCATGGATCTAGCTGTGAGAATGTCTTTAATTTTAGGGATCACTGAATTACTTCTTTCTGTATTACTGGCCTTTCAGCCTCTTCAGGAATATCTCTTCCCAATATACCATTCACTAGCAACCAAATGTACCCTGACAATCAGTGCCTGAGCTCCAAAACCTTACCAAGCCTAGATACTCCATGGATCCCAGTGCTTGAATGCCACTAAACTAGGCAACCCCAAAGATAATAGTACTTTTTGGGCAGTAGCATCTCTTATCTGCTGGGGAGGTGCTGCCACCAGCAGGGGTCAGAGATATCTCACATGGGCTCGACTACCCCGTCCACTTGACCACTGAACTGGCCACCTGCTGCAAATTCCATATTGAAAATATCTAAACCTATGTCTGTTCAATGCATTCTGTGTTTCATTATACTGCAATTATCCACTTCCCTGGGTTTATTTTTCTTTTGTATTTTAAACTCCTTTTAAAATATTTATATTCCATCCAACCTGTGCAAGTAGTTTAGGATTATAATTTCAAAAACAGATCATTGACAAACACCACACACATCACTTTTGACTTTCTTGCATCTTATTCTGGGTATAATTTGAAACCCAAAAATAGTGGCATCCTTACCTATCACATTCAGTAAAGCCAAATTCTTCTTAATTGATGTTATGGATAGCCAGTAAGTTGTTATCTTGTAAATGCAACAACAGCACATCTGAAGTTGGTTTCTCTTTTGCCTCAAGCCAAAAAGCTGACTTGACATGATTCCCATGCACGCTACGTTTACCCAACCAATGGCTTCCAATTCATCCTGTAGTATCCCCAGCTTTCTACCATATTGTCACTTTTCCCATTTTCCTTTGCCTAGCATACAAGTAACTGCTTCATGATTCATGCTGTAGCCTTTATTGATGATCAATCCCTCCTGAAAGAAAGGTAGCACAGTATGGAACCAATTCAATTTAATCTTATGTTTCCGCCCTTCTAACATATTCCAAAAACATCATTAACTTCCACCTTACCATACTTTAATTTGGTTCCCATAAATTCTAGGCCCCCTACCTATGATGCTGTTTTGATTTGAGAAGTGTTAATAAAACAGCTGCCTTCATCCAACCCATCGAGGGCAAGGAGGGTTGGTCAGCACTCCCCTTTAAAATGCCTCTTACAGGTACACATGCACGCCACCTTACTTGAAAGCACTGAAAATGTCAATATGAATACTGCTCTTCACAGTGAGACCTCATAAATGTTCCTTAATTTATCTTGTAGTGCCCTTACCACATGACTTCTAGCATAACTAGAGTTAAAAAGAAGTGGGTTCACACATGCCATGTAAGCTATGTCTTATTTCTCTGATGCCACAAGTTTTCTCAGTGATTTTAGGGATTCTGCTTCCACCAGTATGTGACTACCTTATCCAACCCCTTACTTGTAGAAACCACCAGCTCTGCCTGGTATGTCCACTGACAGTATTGAGGCATATGCACAATGTAATTCAGCAGGCTACTTGGCATGACTAGGCCTAGTGATTCCCTGAAGAATAATGTACTAAACCTGACACTTACTTCCCAGACTTTGTGGTTCCAATCCCTTCTTTGTACTGCAAAGGAAGGAGTTATTCTTTCCAACCTGGGAGTCTCACTTGCATGTGAGAACCAAAGAGTAGGATTTCAGAGACAAATGCAAATGAAGAGTGCACACACCCACACCCACACACACACACATCCTCTCTCCCTTTCCTTTTCTCTCGCTCACATGTATAATATTCATTCATATATACTTTCTCTGTAGCATACAGTTTTGTAGCAAGCTTTTATTTCTCATATAAAATATTCTTATTACACAAATACCTACCCTTGTGAATATCTTCTTCTACTGCTGTACTCCCTGTACCACTTAAGATGTAAGCAAGTGAAGACATTGGTTATTTTCATTTCTGCACACTGGGACACTCCTCTTCTGAAACAGTGCTGAAAGAAAATTCCTATTAATGTAACATTTAATAACCAGTGGTTAAAGCAATGCACTGAGGAGCAAGGAAACCAGGGATCAAATCCTATTTCCTCCACTAACACTGCCCATGACCCTGGGTGAGTCAGTTCCTCTCTTAGTGCCACAGACCATGAAAAGTGTTGGAGCTTGCGTCGGCCTCGAGCTCGGGACGCTCAAGGCTTGGCACTCCTGTTGTGCTGACGAAGGAATGGAGGGCAACCTAGGGCTCTCCAGGATGGAACAAGAAGAATGTGTGCCCTTGCAGTGAAGACTGGGAATCAGTCTTCACCAACACAATGGTGGTCGCTGAATGGTCCTCCAACCGTTCCAAGCCTTTTCGAACCTGCCACAGGGAGTAGCAGAGGCTGCAGGCCGGACAGAGGTCATGGTGGAAGGAGACCTTAGGCACTGGAGCTTGGAGTGAAGACAGGAAACAAGAGGGATGAGCAAGACCCTCAGGCACCCTACACAGCACGTGGGGCTGGTCATGGACCACACTGTCCCCTTCGTGCCCTACACAGCCGGATGGCTGGTCGTGGACCACAAGGAGATTGGGACAGGCTCAGGAAGTCTCATAGCACAGGTTAGTGGAAACCCCTCGGATCCTCCGGAATCAGGACTTGCGAAGTGAGATAAAACATTGGAGCTTGGAAACTCAGAGTAAAAGCAGGGAATCTCTGGAGGCACGGGTCCCACCGGACCTGGAGCATTAGGACCGGGAACATGATGGAACTTGGGACATCAGGACATCAGGAAGACTACAGAGGTACAAAGACACAGGATACACAGATCAGGATGCCAGGAAGGAGTTGGAAACAAGGAGTCCTTGGGAGAAGTAGCCCAGGAGGACTAGCTCCTTGCCGAAGCAAGGACTGACTGACGGAGAAGTCCTTTTATAGGGCTGAAGACAGGCAACTCCCTGGGAGAAGTTCAGATGGGCCACACCTGGCTGGCCCTTTAAATCCAGCAAGAACCCATGGGCCCACCCCTAAGAAGGAAGGGGCAGGACCCTGGACTGTGGCCATGCTGCCGCTGCGAGGAGAGGAAACGGAGCAGGGCTCAGGGCAGGCCCGACGAGGGGCGGAGGCGTCCAAGCCACAAGCAGGTTCCGGGACTGGCTCCTTTGCCGCAGGAAACATCGTGGATGTGGCCTCCACACCACGGGAAGAGATGGCGGCAGCGTCAGCAGCCACTGGGCCGCTGAGGAAAAGACAAGCGCGGCTCCTTGCTACGAAAGGAACCCCAGCGCGGCGCCTGCCGCGCTAGTATAATGGCGACCCCAGGCCACAAGAATCAGGCAAGGCCCCGGCTTCTGTGGCCTCTGACCGTGCAGGTAAGCGCCTCCCGTTGCTCCAGCTACGGGCAGAGCGCAACAAAAAGTATGGGTCAGGGACCCACAGCACCCAAACTTTTAAGATGTTGTAAACTGCCTTGTGCTTTATTTGGAAAGGTTGTCTAGAAATCCAAGTTAATAGGGAGGGTAATATTCAAAAACATTTCCATGGGTATTACAATATTTTAAAAGGTACGCATGTAAATTTTTCAGAAAAATGTTGGCTAACATTTTAGCAGGTGTAATTGTGTATGCGTAGGTTTGATGGAATAATTTTCAAAGCAGATTTATATGCATAAATACCACATTGAAAATTGGTGAAACTTATTTTGAAAATTTAATTATTTCATTCCCCATTCAGGCTTTTGCCCTATCAACCTCTACTAAGATCTCTATTGACCAGTATTGCAAATGACTCCCAGCTTGAATTCTGCTGTGTCCCCATTTTGAAAAGACTGTTTGCCCAAACCATTTTAGCTTGACTATATTATGCTAAGAAGAAGCATATAAACCTACCTCCTATATATTTATATAAACCAAATCATCACTAAAGTGAAACCTGCATCCCACAAGCTGTAAGAGAGAGAGAGAGTAGCCATAATGCCCTCACACTAGATAGGTATTTATATCTCTATGGGAGGCACACCTAGTAACTCAAGGTGAGGTTTAGGTATTAGTGTAGGGGTTAGGGGCCACTTTGACATTCAAAGTGAGATGTATGAACAGAACAGTGCTCTCTTGTGAAGATTTGATGACCTTCGGAGTGAGGAAACTCACCCAAAGATGAGATTTGGGCAATGTTCTCTCAACCTAGCTTGATGGACTCTCTACCTGGGTAACATCAAGCTAGGTTGAGAGAACATTGCCCAAATCTCATCTTTGGGTGAGTTTCCTCACTCCGAAGGTCCCTTGCTCACTCTCTCTCTTTCCCTCTAGTGGCCCTGATAGCTAGGCTGGCTCTCCAGGAACTTAAAACTACTAAACATGGTCCACCCAGTGGTTGTATGTAGGAAATACAATGATTTATAACTTCTAAAATTATGTACTCTTTATTGAAATTAAAAAAAAAATTTTCTGGTTTAGATTAATGACAAAAATCATCTCGACATCGAATTGCTCTTCTACCATTAACTTCAGCAAATGTTATTCAACAGAACATTTTAGTAAAAATTAAAAAGAAAGGGAAAAGACCGGTGATTAAAATAATTGGCTGGTAAATTTCTGAATTATCATATTTTGTGCCAATACTGAGGTCTTCCCTTCATCTAAATTTAATGATTTTTAATAAAGATAAAAAAAGAAAAAAATGTTTTTGAATCTCAATAAAGAGTACACAATTTTAGAAGTTATAATTCATTGTACCATCTCCAATAAAACCTTGATAAATATACTTGATTTTACCAACTAGTTTGATATAATTTGGAAACTAGTTGTTCCCTGATTTTTTATTCATATGTAGGAAATACAACAATTCTGGCACTTATCGCAATTTGCGCTAAGATAGTGCTTCGTATAGGTATTAGCGCAAATTGCGATAAACTTCCTATTACCAGAAAACACACCCCTTTTCCTATCA
The DNA here is from genome assembly GCF_901001135.1 of Rhinatrema bivittatum. NCBI lineage: Eukaryota > Metazoa > Chordata > Amphibia > Gymnophiona > Rhinatrematidae > Rhinatrema > Rhinatrema bivittatum. The sequence continues at coordinate 160,686,524 of NC_042616.1, read as the reverse complement.
CATGTGATATTTAGTGCATTTTAATAAATACAGGCCTTAGACTACTGCAACTCTCTTCTATTAGGCCTGCCATCAAATCTACTAAAACCACTACAGCTACTTCAAAATGCCTCTGCAACACTCTTACTAGGAGCAAGAAACTATGAACACATCACCCCTCACTGATTGCGCTGCACTGGCTTCCTATACAATCCAGAATTCACTATAAAGTTTTAGTTCTAATTTTCCATATCATCAATAACATTAGCCCAAGTTTATTAGGAATGACATTCAAAACTACACACCACAGAGAGACCTAAGATCACAAAACAAAGGCTGCTTATGGTACCCTCAACTCGGAAAACACACCTAACACAAATAAGAGACCAAATGTTTTCCATAGCAGGCCCCAAATTGTGGAACTCTCTTCCAGAGTCAATACATCAAATAACAGATAGAAAGAGTTTCAAGCGTGAACTGAAAATATGGCTCTTCAGAAAAGCATACGACTTAACGTAAAAGACCAATAACCTGATAACAACCACATCAGCACCAGCGATAATGTTAATAAAGCGGGCAATAAGCAATTAATGATGTGATATAAATTAATATTAATAGAACAAGCAATAAGTAATAAATGATGTTAATGGAGCTAGCAATAATAATGAATGATGAGATGTTCAATGAATTAGTACCTATATTCCTGTTAGGTCAACCATGAAAATGCATGAATATGAACTAGAATATTCAGTAGATTGTGTAATTTCCTAAAATACTTATGCAGATCTTGTAAACCATTGTGATCTACATTTGGAATGACGGTATATAAAATGCCTAAATAAATAAACAAATAAAAATAAATAAATATATGCACATACACCACATCTTTATACTTATAGATATCTACATATCTATACACACATACATACCTTAACCAAATACCCACACTTTCACATATTTTCTATTTTAATATATTTTTAAATTATTTTATTTTTTAAATTGTTTTATTTTATTCACCTTTTTTGCATTTATTGTTTAAATATTTACATCAATTTCACCGCTGAGGCGTTTTATCAAATTAATCATAGCTACATTCCTTAATTTATATTATTGCTAGTACACCATTTTCCATTAGCAGCTGATCTTTCAACAATGTAATTGTGAAGCATAACAACCTTTCCCTCCATTTCCCTGGACTGCCCTTGCCTATAGAGAGAATGGCTCATTATAGTTGAATGTATCAGTGGGGGCCTGATATAAATCTGCATGAAATTTGAATAATCACCCTCTCTTGAACATTATACTCATTCTGTGTACCAAGTCTCCTTTGGTTCTATAGGGGTAATTTGAAGACTGGCCTCAGAAGTGTAAAGTCTGTGCATACTTTAATTTGAGAATTAGAACAGGAAAGCTACCCACAAACATTCATACCTGCTAAGTTGTGCAGGTGGTTTTTCTGATTAAAAAAATACATGCATACTTTTGAAACTACATAATTATGCTCATTGTTTCAAACTTCTTCCCATCCCTTACCCTGGGAACACTTCTTGTTACTGCAGGTAATGGTGCATATATAGAATCCCTATGTGTGTTCTTTTATATGCATATAGAGAAGGCAATTTTAGAGAAACCCATTTCTATGGGTAAATCACCCATGGAAATGACTTTGAAAAGTACTTTCCCTTTTGTTTATTTAGTAATAATTTAGAACCCTGACTGATGGCTGCTAAAAATTCAATTTAGATCAAAACCAGGGACATTTCAGCCCCAGCTACCTGAATGTAAGAACATAAGAAATTTCCATGCTGGGTTAGACCAAGGGTCCATCAAGCCCAGCATCCTGTTTCCAACAGAGGCCAAACCAGGCCACAAGAACCTGGCAAGTACCCAAACACCAAGAAGATCCCATGCTACTGATGCAATTAATAGCAGTGGCTATTATCTAAGTAATCTTCATTAATAGCAGTTAATGGACTTCTCCTCCAAGAACTTATCCAAACCGATAACTGCACTAACCACATCCTCTGGCAACAAATTCCGCACCATAAGAAAATCCAGGCCTTAGGCATAATGAATCCCGGTGGTAATGGGGGTGAGGGGGCGAAGTGGGGGGTGGTCCTGCGCTAGCCGGCAGCGATCGCACCTCCGCAGTGTGATCGCTGCTGGTGTCGCGCTGAACAACTACACCATAAAAGGTGTAGTTATTCGGCGCAAAATAGGCAGAGATACAGAAGCTTACCGTTTCGCTGTCCGTGCTGTGTTCGCAGAGTTGGCCCTGGTGCCGCCCCGACTCCTCCTCTTCTGGGGCCGACTCCGCTCCAATGTTGCTTTCGCATGCGTGAGCTAAGCTTTCTAGCTATCGCACACTTGCGCTGGTAGCTTCCTTTTCAGAAACAGCTTAAAACCTGGTTAGTCCAGACCTTTTATAGCTTATAGTTTATTTTTTACCAGGATTTTATTTTCCTTAATGAATTAGGGTTTCCTTAATTACCTCCTTGAACTTCAATGATTCTGTCCTCTTTTTTCCATACTCCTGATTTTAACATTATTTAATTTTTTTAAATTTATTTTTTATTATTATCTGTTTTGTTTTTGGGTTATAATATGAAGTCTGACATATGTTGTATATAAATTAGGTGCAGAGGATGTTTCTATTATTATTGCTATTTTCTGTTGTACCTCACCCTCGATATTCATTTGGATGACAGAGATAATAGGGCAAGTAATATGTTTATAATTTGTTAATTAATCATGTCTTTGAAATAGCTAGTTAAAATTCCTTCAAAAGTATTTAAAAATGAAAATATTTCATTGTATTAAGTTTTACAAGAATACCTGTCGTTGGCGGCATGACCTTTGATGGACAGAGAAACTGGTTTCACTATTGTATAAAAAGTTACCATTCTTTCATTATTCAGTCCATAATCTCCTACAATACATCTAATTTTCCTGACAACCAGTAACTTACATTCTCCGCATGGCTGAATTGTGCTTGACTTCAGCTTTACTGTTTCAGGAGTAGTTGCTAATTGCTTTTTTGATTGAATTTTCATTCTTCTTCCTTATTCTACTGATCTGTTGTCTGGCCCTGCCCATTAAATTGTTAAACTCCAGGGCTTCCTCTTATGAATGTGTACCTGAAAAGACCCAATCAGATTAAACCTATTTAGTGAATCCTTTAATCAGTTAATCATGTCAAAAAGGTATTTTCAACCAGCTTTATTTATTTATTTTTGCTTTTTATGCCACAGGTTATTAGTATTGATGTTTTTTTAATTGTAAGCACTATCAAAACAATTGTTGTTCATTGATTATTAAATGTCTGTTTCGGCAATGAACCAAAACATGACCATGTTGGATCTATAAATGTGTTTTATAATGTTTATTATTTGTCTTTTGAATTTGTAATATAATAAATATATTTCTGGACATAGATAGTTATACTGTTGATTTTTAGGTGCCTTCCTTGCAATTGAGTATGTTTTGTTTGCTACTAATATTTTGGTTATTTTTCCATATTTATTTTATTTTAATTGAATTTATTGCATTTTATTGATTTTTTATATATCCATTTTATGTTTTTACCACCTTGGTGCATTTTTCTCCTTTGATTGCACAGTGCTCTGCTATCTTAAATCCCTCTTCCATTTTGTATATTGCATGCTACAAGGAATTGTTATTCCTTGGGTTTGTTACATTCTAGATACAGTAGAGCTCTCTATATTATTATAATGTTAATTCTATTCTGATGTATTGACCCTGAACTTTTTGACAAGCAAGGAATTATTTCCTATATATGTTACATTCCAGATGACACTGAATAAAATTCTTTGGAAATGCAGAGCTGGTTCCAGTTGTTAAAAGAACCAAGGGAACTGGCAGAATTTTAGATGGAAGAGTTCAACTTGCAGAAATCTATATGCACAAGTCTGTTCATCAAGCAAATCATGCCTATCTATGCCATTCTCCTCAAACTTGCTTGACCACTGCTTGCTTCTGACCATTGCCTGGACTCCAGAGACCTCTGACTGCCACCTGCCTATGACCCAGCTTACTATGGACCTCTTCTGCCATCAGCAGAGACCCCACCTAAGATCTGTCAGCCTCGGCACCCAAAGGCTCAACCTGCAGGGAATGAGGGATGGTATAGGTGACGGTCCTGACTGGTCTTTGTCTTGCCTGGGTCTGCCTGCCCATGGTGGGAACCTGCAGGGCTCCTCCCTGCAGGTAGAGCCAATCCTGCCTCGGTCCAAGGGTCCACAGATGTAACAGGCTGCTGAGCCCATGGACTCGGCAGACTGGACTTTGCTGCAGACCATCCCTACTTAGCCCACATGCTACAAGATCAACAGGGCACTCTGGAACACTTGGCCACTATCATAGACCAACTCTTCATTCACCTGGACGCACTGATCAATCTGCCAGTGCCACTTCTACCCACATAAGCTTCGCTGCCTCCTGTGGCATCCATCCTACTCAACTTACAACAATTTATGGATCAGTTTCGCATGGTCTTCAATGAGCCAGGTCATGCAGCAGCAATGGCCTCCAATCTGCTCCACCTTCATCAAGGCTTCTGAACTCTAGCGGGTAGATTTTATACAAGTACGCTGGATTTTATAAGATACGCGTGTAGCTGCGCGTATCTTATAAAATCCAGGGTCAGCGCGCGCGCTGCCTGTTCCCTCTGAGGCCACTCTGAAATCGGAGCGACCTCGGAGGGAACTTTCTTTCCACCCCCCTGCACCTTCCCCTCCCTTCCCCTACCTAACCCACCCCCTCGGCCCTATCTAAACCCCCCTACCTTTGTTGGCAGATTTACGCCTGCCGAAAGCAGGCGTAAATCTGTGCATGCCAGCGGGCTGCTGGCACGCCATCACCCGACCCGGGGGCTGGTCTGGAGGCCTCGACCACACCCCGGGTCGGTGCCACGCCCCCAGTCCCGCCCAAACTGCCCCTGACCCTGGACACGCCCCGGGCACGCCCTCTCCCCATCCCTTTTACGAAGCCCCGGGACTTACGCGCGTCCCAGGGCTGTGCGCACGCCGGCGGCCTATGCAAAATAGGAGCGCCAGCGCGCGAGTGCCCTGCGCGCGTAAATCTGGCCGGATTTACGCGCGCAGGGCTTTTAAAATCCGGCCCTAGGTAAATATGCTGTGGAGTTCCAGATGCTGGCATCTGAGCTGAACTGGTGTGAAGATATTCTAGTTGTCATATTCATGGAAGGCCTCTCCGAGAAGATTAAAGATGAGCTCGCCATCCATGTGTTGCGTCCGTTGGTCTCAGACGGCTTCGACCTCTGTGCCTCACCTTTCTTTCTGCTTTCCCCGCTAGCCTTGGGAAGATGGCTACCGCCGCAACTGCATGCCACTCTCTCCGGTGTCCCCGGAACAGCAATGGCAAGGCTATCCGCCATGTTTCTCCTGAGGGTCTCCTAGGGTGCGCACGCCACCCACATCTTTATCCACGTCATGGCAGGAACCTCGAGGGCGTCCCCCTCGAGTGACATCCCGCCATTAGGGTATTTAGCCTGCCCTTTGTTTGCTAACAAATTGAGTTAGCAAGGATTGGAATGTCTCCGGTCTGAGCTACTCTGCCACTTCTGTGCTGCCACTGGAAGCTCTCTCTGCCCTTCGGGTTATTCTCTAACCTGGGTACTCACTCCTCGGGGCCCTTTGCTTTCTTTCAGGTGCCTATCTGGGATACCAGGTACTCGCTCCTCGACAGCCTGCTCTCCCTGCCTCGGTGCCTGTAATCCATCTACTTCTGCCTGCTGGGATCTCCATCTATACAGCTACCAACTTAGGCCTGGATTTATCAAAATGCGATAAGTATCACATGCGATAGCAAAAGGGGCGTGGTTTATGCTAATTTACAGTTTATCGCAATTTGCACTATTTACCTATGCGAAAAGCTAAGTTAGTGCACATTGTGCTAACCTTTTCAGACTTTGCGATAAGTGCCAGACCTGATGTATTTCCTGCATTTAACCACGTGGCAGTATTTGGAGCATGCTTGGGACTGCTGTGGAGGGCAGTGGTAGGAAAGGGGTTGTGAAGCTGGGTAGAAGGCATGGGGAGAGGGAGTTGGTGGTAGATTGCATGTGGGAAATTATATGCAGATTTACCCAAAATGAATGAATCTCAACTGGGTAGTCTGGATGGGACATTTTGGTCTTTATTTGACATCATTTACTATGTTACAAACTGGAGCAAAGATAAAGATGAAAAATCTTTCTTTAGGTTTTACAGAAGACTGGTGCTATTCAGGCACTTTTTTTGCCAGTAGATCTGAGGTGAGATAATGTATTCACTTTGTGTGCCAGGCATCTGGAAACTTTAAAGCCAAAAGCTGCTTACAATTAATCAAACTTAATTTGCTCACAGGGATTAGACATAAAAGATCATTAGGACTTATAGACATAATGCAGATGTTCTCATTCTACTATAGGCATGCCAATATAAGGACAAAGTCTCAACTTTCTAATTTTTTTTCCCTTTGTAATATAAACGTTTTGCTCTGTCACAGTACCATTTGTGCCAGTGCACGTAAAGATATTCCTTTGTGATGCAGAGACTGATTTTTTCCTCCAGCACAGTCAGGTCTCGCTATAGATGAGGATGAATAGAACCGGTAAGAAGGTTTGGGAGGCGATGAGGTCTATTAGTTAGAGTACTGGATAACAACTCCTGAAAAAAAGTTTTAGAATATCCTCTCTATTACTTATCATTGCTGGGACTAGGGAAATGGAAAGGGGGGTGGCTGCCCCGGGTGTCAGAGCCAAGGGGGCATTATCAGCAGGGCTGCTTTTACGTATCACATAAACACACAGGGCTCTCCTCTGAAGACTGTACTGGGCAGTGCCCTGAATCTGAGGCAGCAGAGAACAACCTTCTACTTCCTGCTCTAGCCTCAACCTTACCAGGCAGCATGCCCTGAAGCAGACAGAGCACAGTGCAAAGCAAAGAAGAGCCCTCTGCTCCCTAATCCAGCCACTCCTCTTCTCTTGTTCCCCTATCCAAACCCCCAACCCCTGTATATGGGGAACAGGAAGGGATGGGGTTGGGGTGACGCTGGATAGCTGATCAAAGAAGAATTCAGTTTTGGTGTGATAGACACAGAAAGGGGTAGAAGTAGCAGAAGTTTGAAACTTGTGAGCAATAGCACCAATCATCAAGGCTTCAACCCTCGCTACTGTCCATTGGCATGTCTTTCATATACAATCATAAGTCAACCATCTTTTTAAAAATCTTTCTAAAAGGAAGAGAGTAGAACAAAACAAGTACCTCATGCCTAAATCAGGAATGGCTGGGCAATCCGTAGGCTGAAGTTATTAAGGAGTTGCACTGGGAAATTTAAATATCAATAGGTGAACATTTTGTAAGTAGTCAAGGGAAGGGGAGAAGGGGGTGGGAATTTAGGCATATAATGGGAAAGTTATCTGTCTAAATGGCTTAGCTGCAGATTTAAAAGGCTTATCCCTCATCCTCCCAGTCTGACTTCCTTACCCATTGTCCTGAGAAGCAGCGATCAGTTGAGGAGGAGGGGCACCATCAAAGATTTTAACACAGGGCTTCATGGTCCAAAGAGAGAGGAAGCCCGGTAAGGCCATAATGGACCCCCATCCCATCCTTAGAGGAAACGGTGCAAGGCAAAAGATGTTGAGGAGAGAACGGGAAACTGGGTAGGAGAGAAAGAAAGGGGGGAATCCTGCGCAGAAGACACTGACACTACCGAAGAAGAGAGCGCTGTGCCAGAGCCGCCACCACTGAAGGGGGGAGGGGACAAGCACCGATTTCAGTTTCCGCACAGGGTGCCAGTTAGCCTACAACCAGGCCTACGCAGCGATATCTCCAGCGTTCTTTCCCTCCCTCTTTCACTTTCTGATTCTAAACGTAAAAGAAAAAAGTGCCCTTTAGTTGTTCTTGAATGTAAGACAAAACAAATTTCAGTGTCTGATTGTTAGTTTTCTGTGCCCAACTCACCTTCATTGTTATTTCAAAAGATGCATGCTAAGCATCCAAGTCACTCAATAGGCCAAAATTAAATTTTGCTTTTCTTACTTGGTTCAACAAATCTAACATCACCAAATAACAATGGTAGACTTGTGCTTAGTGACCAAATATCTTATTTGTATAACATCTTCATCCTGTTCTTATATTTCCCTAAGGGAAGGAAGAAAAAGCAAATACTATCAACGGTGTCCTTTTTCTTATCAGAGGCTGCTCTTGCACAGGGTCTTTGTTCTCCTTGGATTGTAACCCACTCTCAAGTAAAGTTCTCCATAATATCTTGTAATATCCTCTCATTGTTTATTGTTGGTCTTCCAAGACAAACACAACTTCAAGACCACAGAGGAGTCTGAGACTGTGAGGCCTAGAACACAAAGCTTATTGACATTAGCTGGGGCATCCTGCTCATGAGTTTTTGGAGCTTATATGCTTCCAAGTACTCAACTTTCCTTAATTTTATTCCACTTAACTGATCACTAGAAAAACAGTCATCTTATTTTCTATTTACTGAATCAACCATTTCTCATCATATGGTACAATATACCATGGAGATATACCATAGACATTCCCAAGCATATATTACAGAATATCCCACTAGGATCTTATATTCTATATGCACCACTTTTTAAAATATATAATCTTGTCTGACAAATGGTTTAGGGTATTTTTACTGCTTTTAATGATGTTTATTTAATCTTCTCATGGGTCCACAAAGCAGAGGAAAGGAAATAGCAACTTTAAAGCTTCCCTTGTGCAGAGAATGCCATTAAAAAGTATTAGCATAGGCCACCCAGTATCCCAGGAATCATATTTCAAGGACATTTTTTGCAGTATTGAAATGTTGCAATCCTCTTAGCGGAAGCAAGCTGTAGATATAAAAAGAATAGCAAAAAAATATGTGAGTTGCTTCCCCATTTTTATGTTTCTTTCTAAGATTTGCTGCCCAATAAAGGGAAAGGTGTTTTTTGGTGTGGGATTTTAACCTGCCAGATCGCATTGTCTCATCAGTAGAATAATCCTGGATTCCCTTCATGGGGCTTTCGTCCTCAGCAAATGATAATGGAGCATATAGGGGAAGGGGTAGTTAAATCACAAGTGGATTGTGATAACTTACAGGAGGACATTGCGAGACTGGAAGATTGGGCATCCAAATGGCAGATGAAATTTAATGTGGTTAAGTGCAAGGTGATGCATATAGGGAAAAGTAATCCATGCTGTAGTTACACAATGTTAGGTTCCATATTAGGAGCTACGACCCAAGAAAAAGATCTAGGCGTCATAGTGGATAATACTGTACATTGAAATCGTCAGCTCAGTGTGCTGCGGCAGTCAAAATGCAAACAGAATGTTAGGAAGGGAATGGTTAATAAAATAGAAAATGTCATAATGCCTCTGTATCGCTCCATGGTGAGACCGCACCTTGAGTACTGTGTACAATTCTAGTCTCCGCATCTCAAAAAAGATATAGTTGTGATGGATAAGGTACAGAGAAAGGCAACCAAAATGATAAAGGGGATGGAACAGCTCCCCTATGAGGAAAGGCTGAAGAGGATAGGACTTTTCAGCTTGGAGAAGAGACGACTGAGGGGGGATACGATAGAGGTCTTTAAGATCATGAGAGGTCTAGGAACGGGTAAATGCGATTTGGATATTTACTCTTTCGGATAATAGAAGGACTAGGGAGCACTCCATGAAGTTAGCAAGTAGCATGTTTGTGTTAAATCTGTTTATTCAAAGCATAGAACAAGTAACAAACGATCAAAAAATACATGATATACTTTTTGTTCTGATATGCACCACGTGTATACAATGAAGAAAATTAAACAAACTCTCCCACTCCTCTTCCAAATGCCTCTCCCCTCCCATCCCCCCTCCCTCTCCCTCCCTCTCTGCTAAGAAGGTGCAATGTATAGCTTATATCCCTGAACTTATTGGGCAATAGTGTTCAATATCTGACTTCATGCTCTGTGTGGTAGGGACAATATTTAAGGCATCCAAATGTCCAATTTCTTCTGTTTGACGTGAAAGGATGTAGAATACTGACATCATAAGTCCATGGTCATCATATCATGTATGCTGTTCTTCCATTGAACCACCAATGGCACTTCCGACTGTCTCCACACTCTCAGTATGGCTGCTGTTGCTAGAAGAAATGTTTTATTTAACCACGTTGCACAAGGCTCTTTACATTGAAATGTTGCTGAAAATATCCCAGAGGGCCAGCAATGGAGAATAAGGAACCTTGAGGTCGAGAACCCAACCCGCATACTGATGTACTTTTCTCCAAAAGGACCGGCTGTGTTTACAGTGCCATAATGAATGACCTAAATGAGACGCTGCTTGCTGGCACTTAATACATAAATCGTTGGCAGTAAATTTAGCTAAATGTGCTTGATGTTGTGAAATCTATATTCTGTATAATATTTTGTATCTTCTTTCTCTCATAAGTACATTGCATATGATTTTACAGGTATCAGTAAAGCTCTTAAGTAAAGCTGGCAAAGGAAACTGAGTCTGCAATTCTTGCTTCCACTTACCCCATGCATTGTCTAAGGTCCATTTATTGAACTTAACTGCCACAGCTTTCTAAAAGAAAGAGACTGAATGCCTGCTTGGGTCCTCTGTGTCAAACCATTCTAGTACATATTTCCAGCGATGGTCAAGAATTGCCTCCACTTCCAATGTGCATGCATAATGACAGGCTTGATAATAAAAGAAAAGATTTTTTTTTATAATTTTCTCTTTATTAATTATAATAACAATTAGACAAGAAACAAAACATGTCAATAGTAAGGACATTAATATAGAAACAAAACAAAAAGCAGATATCCCCACAAGGAAATACATTATATTAAAATCCCTGGTACCATGCAATGGGGGAGCCAAGACTCTAAAGAGCATTTCCAATCAGCAAACAAATTTAAGAAAATAAGGAGAGATATCCCCAATAATTCAACATTGCGATAACTACTTAGCTGTATTTCCTAATAAAGCATAAGAAGCTAGGAAGGACTTCAAATCAGAAGGTTCAAAGTAAATATATTTAACATTATTAATTTTCATAACACATTTGCAAGGATATTGAATTGTAATCTGGGCTCCTATTTGTCTAGTTTGTTGGCAAAGAGCTAGAAATTCCTTCCTCTGCTGCGTAGATTTTACTATATCTGGAAAGATCCATAGTTTCTGTCCATGGTATGAAGCTTAACTATTACATAGAAATAATTTGAGAACCAAATCTCTATCAGATGGAAAAATAAACATAACCAATAATGTTCCACATTTTTCAACTTGTTCTTCTCCCGAAGATTCCAAAAAAGCAGGCAAATCAGCAATTGGGGGTACCGAACCTAATACTTGAGAGGATATTTCATCTCTTTTATCAAAGGATATAAAATACATTTTTGCAAAAGGTGGCAGTGCTTCAGATGAAATCTTCAGTATTTCCTGCAGATATTTTTTAATAGGGATGTGAATCGTTTTTTGAAGATTTAAAATATCGTCCGATATTTTTTAAATCATCAAAAATTGTTAGAGTGCGATACAATAGAAATTCCCCCGATTTATCGTGAAAAACCGTTAATCGGGTTTGTGTCCACTAACGGGAGTTATTTGGGGGGGGGGGGGGGGGGGGCAGGAAAACCAGCACACCAAAACAACCCCTAAACCCACCCCGACCCTTTAAAACGAATCCCTTACCTTCCCCCACCCTCCCAACCCCCCAAAAATGTTTTAAAATCACCTGGTGGTCCAGTGGAAGCCCCGGGACCGATTGCCCGCTCTCGGGCCGTCGGCTGCCACTAATAAAAATGGTGCCGATGGCCCGATAAAAAAAAACCCACCCCGACCCTTTAAAACTGAGCCCTTAGCCTCCCCCACCCTCCTGACCCCCCCAAAAACATTTTTAAATTACCTGGTGGTCCAGTGGGGGCGCCGGGAATGATCTCCCATTCTCGGGCTGTCGGCTGCCACTAATAAAAATGGCGCCGATGGCCCGATAAAAAACCCCCACCCCGACCCTTTAAAACTGACCCCTTAGCTTCCCCCACCCTCCCGACCCCCCCAAAATGTTTTAAAATTACCTGGTGGTCCAGTGGGGGCACCGGGAGTGATCTCCCGCTCTCGGGCCATTGGCTGCCACTAATAAAAATGGCGCCAATGGCCCTTTGCCCTTACCATGTGACAGGGTATCCGTGCCATTGGCCGGCCTCTGTCACATGGTAGGAGCACTGGATGGCCGGCACCATCTTTAAAGAGCACCGGCCAGCCAGTGCTCCTACCATGTGACAGAGGCCGGCCAATGGCACGGATACCCTGTCACATGGTAAGGGCAAAGGGCCATTGGCGCCATTTTTATTAGTGGCAGCCAATGGCCCGAGAGCGGGAGATCGCTCCCGGTGCCCCCACTGGACCACCAGGTAATTTTAAAACATTTTGGGGGGGTCGGGAGGGTGGGGGAAGCTAAGGGGTCAGTTTTAAAGGGTCGGCGTGGGTTTTTTGTTTATCGGATCGGGCGCAGCCGATAAACAAAAAACCAATCAGGCCGGACGATAAAAATTATAAGATTTGAATCGGAACCGGAACTGAACCAATTCTGGTTCCGATTCACATCTCTATTTTTTAAACTGATCCTGAGGAGAGACATGTTGAATCTGAGGAAAGTTCAGCACTCTTAAATTCAAGTACCTCACTTCATTCTCGATTTTCTGAAGTCTCTTTGAATAAGCCATATCACTCTGTACTAGGCCAGCTTGGACCTTCTGAACTTGAATCACTTTCTGCTCCATTTCTTCCAACTTTATGGTGTGCGAAGCAACCAGGTGTTCTGAGGTTTGTATATGATTATTTATATCAACTGTTAAAGAAATTAAAGAAGAAATTGACTTTTCCAAAGTCATTATCGCAGACCATACTGATTCCAATGTAATGACTGAAGGTTTAGAAATAGAGCCAGCCAAGAACAGACCACTAGAAATTACCACATTACCATGGACACTAGCAGTTTCTCCTACCCCTGTGGGAGTCAACACCATTACAACCAACTCATGGCATTCTGACTCTCTCCTCGGAGCATGTTGACCTGGTGATTGAAGTACGTTGTTAAAATATTTACTTACTTCGGGTTTCTCAGCTTGGACTGAGGGATTCGCCCCAACAACCTCTTGGGGTAGCTGACCTTTTCCAAGGTGTTCCACCAGTCGGTCTAATCCAAAGGTCAGATCATTAAAAGGGGGGGAGGGAGTTATTAGCATTCCAGGACTCAACAAGTTTGACAAAGCAAATGACGCCACCGTTCGCTCCATGGTGGGAGTCACAGCGCTTCCAATAGCTGGAGCTCGTCCAGGGTCAGCGATGAAAAACCCCTCAATTCTCTACTGAACCGGGCTTACTGGAGAGGGAACTGAGGCTACCTCCCACAGTTTGCCCTTACGCTTATTGTGTGGTATGCTTTACCTAGCAGCCAGAAAGAAAAACAGACACGAACAAACAAAGCAGAGCAGAGCTAATCTAGCGCGTCTCTCCTTCAGGACACCATCTTGGCTCCAATAAAAGAAAATGCTAAGGGAAATTAGGGAAGCTAACCAAATTGTTAGTGCGGTAATAATGGGAGATTTCAATTATCCTAATATTGACTGGGTAAATGTATCATCGGTACATACTAGAGATATAAAGTTCCAGGATGGAATAAATGACATTTCTATGGAGAAATTGGTTCAGGAACTGACAAGAGAGGGAGAAATTTAGATCTAATTCTCAGTGGAGCATAGGATTTGGTGAGAGAGGTAATGGTGGTGGGGCCGCTTGGCAATAGTGGTCATAATATGATCAAATTTGAATTAATGACTGGAAGGGGGACAGTAAGCAAATCAACTGTTCTCGTGCTAAACTTTCATAAGGGAAACTTTGATAAAATGAGAAAAATAGAAAAAAACTGAAAGGAGCAGCTACAAAGGTAAAAAGTGTGCAAGAGGCATGGTCATTGTTAAAAAAATACCATCCTAGAAGCGTAGTCCAGATGTATTCTACACATTAAGAAAGGTGGAAAGAAGGCAAAACAATTATTGGCATGGTTAAAAGGGGAGGTGAGAGAAGCTATTTTAGCCAAAAGATCTTCATTCAAAAATTGGAAGAAGGATCCAACAGAAGAAAATAGGATAATGCATAAGCATTGGCAAGTTAAATGTAAGACATTGATAAGACAGGCTAAGAGAGAATTTGAAAAGAAGTTGGCTATAGAGGCAAAAACTCACAATAAAAACGTTTTAAAATATATTCGAAGCAGAAAGCCTGTGAGGTAGTCAGTTGGACCGATATATGATCGAGGGGTTAAAGGGGCACTTAGAGAAGATAAGGCCATCGCGGAAAGATTAAATGATTTCTTTGCTTTGGTGTTTACTGAAGAGGATGTTGGGGAGGTACCCGTACCGGAGAAGGTTTTCATGGGTAATGATTCAGATGGACTGAACCAAATCATGGTGAACTAGAAGATGTGGTAGGCCTAATTGACAAACTGAAGAGTAGTAAATCACCTGGACCGGATGGTATACACCCCAGATTTCTGAAGGAACTAAAAAATGAAATTTCAGACCTATTAGTAAAAATTTGTAACCTATCATTAAAATCATCCATTGTACCTGAAGACTGGAGGATAGCTAATGTAACCCCAATATTTAAAAAGGGCTCCAGGGGCGATCCGGGAAACTACAGACCGGTTAGCCTGACTTCAGTGCCAGGAAAAATAGTGGAAAGTGTTCTAAATATCAAAATCACAGAACATATAGAAAGACATGGTTTAATGGAACAAAGTCAGCATGAACAATGTCAGACTTTGACTTGGATAAAGGTGAACCGGTAGATGTAGTGTACTTGGATTTTCAGAAGGCGTTTGACAAAGTTCCTCATGAGAGGCTTCTAGGAAAAGTAAAAAGTCATGGGATAGATGGCGATGTCCTTTCGTGGATTACAAACTGGCTAAAAGACAGGAAACAGAGAGTAGGATTAAATGGACAATTTTCTCAATGGGAGAGGGCAGTGGAGTGCCTCAGGGTTCTGTATTGGGACCCTTTTCAATATACTTATAAATGATCTGGAAAGAAATACGACGAGTGAGGTAATCAAATTTGCAGATGATACAAAATTGTTCAGAGTAGTTAAATCACAAGCAGATTGTGATAAATTGCAGGAAGACCTTGTGAGACTGGAAAATTGGGCATAGAAATGGCAGATGAAATTTAATGTGGATAAGTGCAAGGTGATGCATATAGGGAAAAATAACCCATGCTTAGTTACACAATGTTAGGTTCCATATTAGGAGCTACCACCCAAGAAAGAGATCTAGGCGTCATAGTGGATAACACATTGAAATTGTCGGTTAAGTGTGCTGCAGCAGTCAAAAAAGCAAACAGAATGTTGGGAATTATTAGAAAGGGAATGGTAAATAAAATGGAAAATGTCATAATGCCTCTGTATCGTTCCACTGTGAGACCACACCTTGAATACTGTGTACAATTCTGGTTGCCGCATCTCAAAAAGATAATGTTGCGATGGAGAAGGTACAGAGAAGGGCAACCAAAATGATAAGGGGAATGGAACAGCTCCCCTATGAGGAAGGACTAAAGAGGATAGGGCTTTTAAGCTTGGAGAAGAGACGGCTGAGGGGGGATATGATAGAGGTGTTTAAAATCATGAGAGGTCTAGAACAGGTAGATGTGAATTGGTTATTTACTCTTTCAGATAATAGAAAGACTAGGGGGCACTCCATGAGGTTAGCATGTGGCACATTTAAAACTAATCGGAGAATGTCCTTTTTCACTCAATGCACAATTAAACTCTGGAATTTGTTGCCAGAGGATGTGGTTAATGCAGTTAGTGTAGCTGTGTTTAAAAAAGGATTGGATAAGTTCTTGGAGGAGAACCTGCTCTCCATTACCTGCTATTAATTAAGTTGATTTAGAAAATAGCCACTGCTATTACTAACAACAGTAACATGGAATAGACTTAGTTTTTGGGTACTTGTCAGGTTCTTATTGCCTGGATTGCCACTGTTGGAAATAGGATGCTGGGCTTGATGGACCCTTGGTCTGACCCAGTATGGCATGTTCTTATGTTCTTATGATGATAAGTTGTAGGGATGTGAATCGTTTTCCATATCGTCTTAACGATAGAAATCGTGTGGCAGGGCAAGAAAATCGTCTTAGGCACGATTTTTTAGTTAAAAAATCGTTAAAAATCGTTTTTTCCGATTAGTGCGCACTAACTCGAGTTAGTGCGCACTAACGGGAGTTAGTGCGCACTAACTGGGAGTTAGTGCGCACTAACTGAAAATGATACAATTTGACACTTTTCAGGTCAGTTAAGGTCAGTTTAGGAATGAATATGTATTCCTATTGGCTGCCCTCTTATTTATTCATGTTACCAAGTTTCCTACTGACAGTATATGGGGGATGGGAAATGGAAACAGTTGGTAGCTTGACAAAACAAGTAATGTGATCAGTCAATGTGACTAGAACTTGTGCCCTAACCCTGATACCAGGGGTATTGTGATCTTCCTGCACACAGTGCCCTATCCCTATTAATACCAGGAGTGTTGTGATCTTCCTGCACACAGTGCCCTATCCCTAATACCAGGGGTGTTGTGATCTTCCTGCACACAGTGCCCTATTCCTGATACCGGGGGTGTTGTGATCTTCTTGCACACATCCCGATATCAGGGATAGGGCACTGCATGCAGGAAGATCACAACACTCCTGGTATTAATAGGGATAGGGCACTGCATGCAGGAAGATCACAACACTCCTGGTATTAATAGGGATAGGGCACTGCATGCAGGAAGATCACAACACCCCTGGTATCAGGGATAGGGCACTGTGTGCAGGAAGATCACAATACCCCGGAGGAGTGAGGGTCAGGCAGCTCCCCCCTGTCTGTGAAGCCAGCCACTCACTAGTAATGCAGGGAGGAAGCTGTCTCAGACTTCACCATCCTCCCCCCCCCCCTTACCCACACACCATTCACTAGCTGGGACATGGGGGAAGTCAGGAGTGAGGGTCAGGCAGCTCCCCCCTGTCTGCGAAGCCAGCCTCTCACTAGTAATGCAGGGAGGGAGCTGTCTCAGACTTCACCATCCTCCCCCCCCCCCTCACCCACACACCATTCACTAGCTGGGACATGGGGGAAGTCAGGAGTGAGGGTCAGGCAGCTCCCCCCTGTCTGTGAAGCCAGCCTCTCACTAGTAATGCAGGGAGGGAGCTGTCTCAGACTTCACCATCCTCCCCCCCCCCTCACCCCCACACCATTCACTAGCTGGGACATGGGGGAAGTCAGGAGCGAGGGTCAGGCAGCTCCCCCCTGTCTGCGAAGCCAGCCTCTCACTAGTAATGCAGGGAGGGAGCTGTCTCAGACTTCACCATCCTCCCCCCCCCCCCTCACCCACACACCATTCACTAGCTGGGACATGGGGGAAGTCAGGAGTGAGGGTCAGGCAGCTCCCCCCTGTCTGTGAAGCCAGCCTCTCACTAGTAATGCAGGGAGGGAGCTGTCTCAGACTTCACCATCCTCCCCCCCCCCTCCTCACCCACACACCATTCACTAGCTGGGACATGGGGGAAGTCAGGAGTGAGGGTCAGGCAGCTCCCCCCTGTCTGTGAAGCCAGCCTCTCACCAGTAATGCAGGGAGGGAGCTGTCTCAGACTTCACCATCCTCCCCCCCCCCCCCTCACCCACACACCATTCACTAGCTGGGACATGGGGGAAGTCAGGAGTGAGGGTCAGGCAGCTCCCCCCTGTCTGTGAAGCCAGCCTCTCACTAGTAATGCAGGGAGGGAGCTGTCTCAGACTTCACCATCCTCCCCCCCCCCCTCACCCACACACCATTCACTAGCTGGGACATGGGGGAAGTCAGGAGTGAGGGTCAGGCAGCTCCCCCCTGTCTGCGAAGCCAGCCTCTCACTAGTAATGCAGGGAGGGAGCTGTCTCAGACTTCACCATCCTCCCCCCCCCCTCACCCACACACCATTCACTAGCTGGGACATGGGGGAAGTCAGGAGTGAGGGTCAGGCAGCTCCCCCCTGTCTGTGAAGCCAGCCTCTCACTAGTAATGCAGGGAGGGAGCTGTCTCAGACTTCACCATCCTCCCCCCCCCCTCACCCACACACCATTCACTAGCTGGGACATGGGGGAAGTCAGGAGTGAGGGTCAGGCAGCTCCCCCCTGTCTGTGAAGCCAGCCTCTCACTAGTAATGCAGGGAGGGAGCTGTCTCAGACTGGTATCAGGGTTAGGGCACTGTGTGCAGGAAGATCACAACACTCCTGGTATTAATAGGGATAGGGCACTGTAAGAGATGACTGTAGTAGATTGAATAAAGATCTGATGTTTCTGCTCTCCTCACACCAAACAAAAACAACACACAAGCAGAGAAGCCCTTCTTACAAAGCTGAGCTAGTGAGTTAAGTAGGAGGAAAAGTAAACATACTGGTGCCAGTGTGGCTACTTAAAAAATACACTTACCAACAATCAATTACATATATTTGAACTGTGTACAGTTCCAGCCAGGACCACCTTTCTAAAATGCACAGTGATTGGCAAATTCAACATGCACTAGCATTTCAGGTGCCTGCTAACAAAAATAATAAACAAACAAGTTCTAGTCACGTGAGTGCTGATCATTACATTACTTTTTTTGTCAAGCTTCCAACTGTTTCCATTTCACATCCCCCCAACCATATTGGTAACATCAATAGATAAGAGCACAGCCAGCCAATAGGAATACATACATACATATTCATTCCTAAGTGACCTTTACTGACCTGGGAAGTGTGAACACTTTGTTTCATTTTCTGTTGGTGTTCGTTAGTTTCCAGTTCCATTTCCCATCCCCCCAACCATCACCTCAGTGGTAACCTTGGTAATATCAATAGATAAGAGGGCAGCCAGCCAATAGGAACACATATTCATTCCTAACTGACCTTCAGTGACCTGGAAAGTGTTTATTTGTATCATTTTCAGTTAGTGCACACTAAATCGAGTTAGTGCGCACTAACGGGGAGTTAGTGCGCACTAACTCGAGTTAGTGCGCACTAACACGATTTAACGATTTTTAACGATAAATCGTTAGAATTTCTATTGTATCGTGTTCTATAACGATTTAAGACGATATAAACATTATCGGACGATAATTTTAATCGTTGAAAAACGATTCACATCCCTAATAAGTTGTATCAAGTACTCAATTCCGGGAAAGGTATTAAGGTCTTATCTGCTTGGTACAGATGAGCAAGACATTTTAGACCTTCTGAGGCCCATGTCCAAAATCTAGAGGACTCCATGTCTGGTATAAGTTCAGCATTCCCGCTTAGTGGGAGAAAGGGGGAAGATTTGACATTCAGAGAAGCATGGGACAGGAGCCATCTCCATGTTTTACGAAGATGAGATACAAAAAGTGCAGATTGTCCATGTTTTGATATGAATGTGGAGTGTGCATGAAGTTCTTAAGACAAAGAAAGTGGAGCCACCAATCCCTTCCAGTAGGGTATCTGAATAGTAATTCATATTTAATAACCAGTCTCCTATGTGTTGAAGATTTATTGCATGATTATACAATTATAGATTGGGAAGTCCCAAACCTCCTTTCTGAAATGGCTTCGCCATGATCCCCAGTCCAATCTCGGCTTCTTACCACCCCATAAGAAATAGCTGAATGCCTTATGAAGCTTCTTTAACATGACTCTGGAGAGATAAATAGGAACTACTCCCATTATGTATAACCAGCGAGGCAATATTGTCATTTTTAACAAATGAATATGGCCCAACAAAGAAAGAGGTAGGTGGTGACATGATGAAAGGGAACGCTCTGATTTTTTATGTAACATATCGATATTAACCATGTACAAATTTGCAAGATCATCCAGTATCCATATTCCCAAATACTTTATTTGTTTACCCGCCCATTTGAGAGGAAGCGGTCCCCACATACTTTTACATCCCAAGAACCTATGGCTATAGCTTCCAACTTATCTAGATTTAATTTGAAGCCTGCCAGGGGTCCATAGGTCACTATCTCCTCCAGTTCATTCAGGGAATGAACTGGGTCAGTGATATGAAGCAGAAGGTCATCTGCAAATGCAGCTACCTTGAAAGTAGCCCTACCAATATTTATCCCCTGAATGTCTTTGGAGAGAGAGAGGGATCTAAAGTAAGTACAAAAATGAGAGGTGTCAGGGGTCATCCTTGGCAAGTGTCCCACAACAGGGTAAAAAATTTTGAAAATTGCCCATTTATTTATTTATTTATTTATTTATTTATTTATTTATTTGGAATTTTTATATACCGACATTAGTGTACACACATCATACCGGTTTACAAAGAACAGGGGAGGGGGAAGAGGGAGAACAAGAGGATGCAGAAGGAGGTTGCAGAGGAGAGCAAAGTAGCAACGGTGATAACTTTATACAATGAAGTAACTTATATACAAATATCTTAATGGAGTATATGGGGAATATTATGGCCGCTTGTGGCGTGGAATAAAGGGCTTGTAAAAATGAAATGAAGCACCCCTGGAATCCATATTTTCAGAGGGACTCGAAAAGAAATGACCAATTAACCCTGTTAAAGGCCTTTTCTGTGTCAAAACTGTTTAGGAGAGAGTTTAAATGCCTTTTGAAAGAGAAATCTATAGGTGCTAGCACCCACCTGATATTTACTATGGCCTGTTTGCCTTTAACAAACCCCACTTGAGCTGGGATGACAAGCTGTGGTAAGAATGTGGACAGATGATCTGCCATGATTTTGGCCAGAAGTTTCACATCACAATTTAGAAGCGAGATCGGCCTATAGGAGCCTGGCAGTTTGGGATCCTGACCTGGTTTCAGAAGAATGCAAATAATTGCCTTATTAGTTCTCCACTCCTCTGAAGAGCCGGTCGATAATGTGTCAAAGAATCTAGTTAAGGGCGGGCTAATTCCCTCAAGTATAATCTTATAGAACTCATTGGGTAAACCATCTGGTCCAGGGGATTTTCCCTGAGCCAGACTCTTGATTGCAAGCATGATTTCTAAGGCTGTAATTGGAGCATTTAATCGCTTGAGATTGTCCTCTGAGACTTGAGGTAGAGAAATTCTTTATACTTTATCAAAAACTTTTATTAGAAAAATGCATAATCTTCTTATATATCACAATATATATGGCACCTAATTTCTCTTTAATTTTTAATTTTCTTTATATTAAAAAAGAGTACTTAGTTAGATTAGATGTGCAACTATCACACGATTTCACCCAAAGTTTTAAATTTTCTTTATAATATAAATTTGGGTGAAATCATGAGACAGTTGCACATCTAATCTGGCTAACTTAAGACTTGGTTATTCAAGCAAGCTACTTAAGACTTGGTTATCCAAGCAAGCTTTCCCAGACACAATCTAATATCACAAGTCATGGATACAAACCAAGGACTTCAAATATTCAGCCATTAATCATGCCATTTTTACATAGCATTTAATTTATTTGTATACCGTTTAACCGTTTATTCTTTCCTATCTCTCCCTTCTTATCCAAGTTCTGCTACCCTTGTTATTTGTAACTGCTCCTTCGATCACCACAGTTCTAGTTGATGTATTTAATGCACTCCCGTTTCATGTAAACCAGCAAGATATGTGCTCATGATTGCCGGTATATAAAAACCTTAAATAAATAAATAAATAAATAAATAAATAAGTACTCTTTTTTAATATAAAGAAAATTAAAAATTAAAGAGAAATTATGTGCCATATATGTTGATATATAAGAATATTATGCATTTTTTGATAAAGTATAAACTATATAAGGAGACAGTAAATAATTAAAGTAACAGTGCTTAAAAGGCCGATACTGCCTGGGGCCCATTGCGGGCGAGAGACAGTGGATTATAACTATAAGCACGGTCTTCTGATACTGTCTTTCTTAAATTTAAATAATTTTTGATAAAGGATTTTGTGATATTTGGTTTTGAATATATTTTTGCCCTCTTTTGTGGTGGTTTTTGGATACTATTATTGAGAGGAGGGTGCTTCTGTTTTTCGTGATGGTGCTGCAATATTTTATACCGTTTGGTGACTGAGCCAATTCCGCAAACATTCCAAGTGAAACACCTGATGTTAACCATGAGATTTGTGGAAGGTACAAGTACAGTTGAAGAAAGAAAAACAGCATATCTGAGCTGGTGATGGGTCCCCCAGCCTAGACCCGCCTCTTTTACACAAAGGGAAGAAAAGATACAACACACCTCTATACCACTCATGCATGAAACATTGTGCCCCATCAGGGCGTTGTATGTTGATGAGACTATTGAGGCAACCCAAACCTTTATCATCTAATATATTCCTTATATACACCCTCTTAGCAGAGCACATTTAAAACTAATCGGAGGAAATCCTTTCTCACTCAGCGCACAGTTAAACTCTGGAATTTGTTGCCAGAGGATGTGGTTAGTGCAGTTAGTGTAGCTTGGTTTAAAAAAGATTTGGATAAGTTCTTGGAGAACTTGGAAAATAGCCACTGTTATTACTGGCATCAGTAGCATGGGATCTACTTAGTGTTTGGGTATTTGCCAGGTACTTGTAGCCTGGCTTGGCCACTGTTGGAAACAAGATGCTGGGCTTAATGGACCCTTGGTCTGACCCAGTATGACAATTTCTTATGTTCTCATGTTCTTATGAGTGATAATAAACATGGGACTTATGAATGGAGAAAGTGTTTCTAATGCCTGTATAAGTGGCATCCTCTCTTCCTCCAGAGGCATTCTACCCTCAAAAGTACCCTCTGTTTTGCAGGTCCCCTCTGCTCTGCACCCAGATCTTACCAGTCTGGAAAGGCAGAATGTTTATAGGCAGGAGGCATTTTGGAGTCTCCCATCTCCATCACAAATACTAGGATGTACTTCACCATATGGGGTGAAATGTCTCCTAGCAGCAGCATTTTGGCAAAGTATCATATCACCTCTTACATGATCTCAACTAACTCCTGAGCTGGCAACAATCAGGATATTATCAAAGTGCAGAAGGATTCCTTTCAGTCCAATTAGAATTGTATCCATGAATTTATGATAATTATTACAAGTGCAGCTGCCACGTCACTTCCCCTCTCAGACATCTATTTTCCAAGCTGAAGAGCCCTCTGCAGGCTTCATATTAGAAGTTTACAAAATCATGAGTGGGGTGGAAATGGTAAATAAAGGATGATTATGCAGCCTTTCAAAAGTACTAAAGCAAGAAGACACTCAATAAAACTACCAGCAGATTTAAAACAGATTGTAAAAAGTACTTTTTCATTCATCACACAATCAAACTGTGGAATCTGTTGTCAGAAAACATAGTCCTGGATGCACATTTTTCCTGGTTTCTCCAATGCAAACATAGACTTTAAAACCCCTTCTGAAACCCTGTATACTGTATAATCCATGTATAAATGTATGATATCACATGTTTATTCAGGAGCTCATAACGTATACATGTTGCTTGTTTAGGCACACAAAGTTATAGAACTCCATCATAAAAGACAATCACAAAAACCCTTTGAAGAGGTTGCTTTTAAAACTATGGTTTGAACTAACAATCTTTATGTGGTTTAAATACTATTCAGTTTCTCTGTACTTTTTCACCTAGTGCACAGTCAAGCTGTGGAACCTGTTGCCAGAAGATGTGAACACGGTGATCATGTTTATGGGGTTTAAAAGAAGTTTGGACAAGTCCCTGGAGGAAAAATTTATGCCAATAGTATGTCACAATCTAAAGAGACGCTTAGAAGTATTAATGACCTGTCATAATAGGCTTCATCTTATGCATAGATATGCTGGATGAGTGGCCTTATATTTAATCAAAGGTCAAAGTCCAATTTTTTGATATATTTTTTCTTATGCAATGTGTAAAGCATGCAATTTGTATAAATTCGACAACTTAACTTAAGAACTTCACTTAAGCCAAGGACAGTAAACATGCCCGACATGGAACCATGTTTTGAACTCCCGTTGTTCTTTCTCAAGGGCTTAGTTTATTTATTTATTTATGGATTTATATACCGGGAGTTCCTGTATACAATACATATCACTCCGGTTCACAGTTAAACGGTAATAACTACTGCCGTGTGGCAGTTTACATGGAAAACAGCGTTGTATTTGTAGTTCGTCTTGATTTGAGATTTAAACCATGGCGTTTCCGCGTTTAAATCTCAAATCAATACTTCTAAGCATCTCTTTAGATTGTGACATACTATTGGCATTTTGGATTATCACGTTTGAATTTTTGCCATAGTTTCTGTATTTATCATAACTGGGATTCACGTGAGTTGCTGTAGAAAAGTTTATGCAACATTTTTAGCTAGATAAAGAAAGCTATTGCTATCCCAGAAGGCGAATAACAAGAAATAGATCTACTTTATGGGATCAGCCAGGTACTTACAACCTGAATTGACCACTCTCAGACAGGCCCAGATGTAGGCATAGGTAACAGAGGCAACTGCCTCAGCTGCCAAATTTTGAATGGCGACGGAGCATTACCACTGCCTTATATCTCAAACCAAGCCTTCTCTGCAGCTGGGTCTTCTCTTCCTCCCAGCCGCTTAACTAAAGTGGCTTTGTCTCCTTCCCACAGTAGCTGCAACTTAAAAAAATAAATTAGCTTTGGGTCTGCAGCCACCAGTTGCATGCTGAAAGCCCTGCACAGGAAGCCCATGTGGAAGGATAGGGAGGGGCCAGTGCAGGGCCTTTAATGTGACGGGCAGCTGCAGGCCTGTGCTAAGTTTATTTTTCCAAATGTTTGCTGCCGTGAGATGGGGACCCTGCCATGGGTGGGGATGGGCTTGAAGTGGACTCTGCACTCTGCAATTTTGGGGAGGGAGGAGGGACCCACTGCCATATTCCCCCACCCCTGCCCTATATATGGGTGCCAGAAATATAAATCCGGCCCTGCTCTTAGAGACAGGATGATGGGCTCGATGGCTCTTAGTGTGATCCAGCATAGTATTTCTTAGGGAAAATAAACAGTATTTTGAAAGAAAATTATTTAAAATGTTACATATGTCTCTATAAGTATTTGATATCTAACTTGCCTGTAAGAATAGATTTTTTGATGGGGCATAGTCTTCCAGGTTATCTTTCAGTATCTGAGCCTTCTTTTCAATTGCAGGCAGCACTTACCAGGAGTTGATGGAATGCTAAGGTGATTAAAGTGTTCTAAACATCTAATGCAGTGGTTCTCAACTCAGTCCTCTTGGCACCCCTAACTTGTCAGATTTTCAGGAAATCCACAAGGAATATGCATGAGATAGATTTGCATGCACTACCACTATTATATGCATATCTAATTCATGCATATTCACTGTGGATACCCTGAAAACTTGACTGGCTAGGTCTGTCCCAAGGACTGGGATGAGAATGGCCAATCTACAGTATACTTTCAGGATCAAACTTCCAAAGATCTGCATTTATGCATCTGTGTCCAGAGCAAGATGTCAAAAAGTTACATACAAAGGTCTCGTGATGTAATGGTGGAATAAGCTGTGTGCTGCCTAGCTCCAGACCCCCACCTCCTGTTTTTCCTTTGTTTTAATGGACACACATCGGGGGAACTTTTGTGTTTTCTTACCTCCGTTTTATGGCTTTTAAAACTCAGTGCCAGGAGTGTGACAAGCTAAAACCAGCGGGCTCCAAAATGGCGGCACTCCCAAGCCCCTCTTCGTCCCTGACTGCGATGGATAATAATGGCTCCGATGTAGCCACAGCGGTGGAAGCGGCCCTCGAATCAAAACTTGAAAAAATATATGGGAAAATCGATGAGGTTTTTGCACTTCTGACTGACATGAGCAAGCAGATCCAGGAAGTGTAAGCGCAGGTCTCAGGTGGAAGTGGCTGCGTTAAAGGCCAATCAGGACTCACACTTACAAAAAAATCGATGACCTGGAGAACAGGTCGCATCGAGACAACCTACGCTTTATCAGAATCCCTGCTTGAAATGTTAGAAGACTGGCTGCCACGTGCACTGCAGTTAGGCCTGAAGCATAGCAAGTTTCGGATTGCAAGAGCACACTACCTAAGGCCCCAGACACCTCAAAGATCACGATCGCACCCAGTAATTGCAAAATTGTTGAATTCTGCTTATAAGCTGGAAATTTTGCAAGTGTACCATAAACATACTTTGGAGTATGAGGGAGCAAACATTTTGATCTTCCAAGATTATTCGGTGGCCGTGGCTGCAAAATGCAAAGCCTTCACACCGATATGCTCCCAGCTAATTGAAAAGCAAATTCCTTTTACATTGCAATTCCCGGTGAAACTGCGGATTATTTTCAACACAGCATCTGTATATCACACCGTGGAGGCCGCAGCCACTTTTTGTTTTGGTTCCTACTAAGCCTGGATGCTTTCCAGTGACCAACACTGTACATGGTTCCACAATGTTGGTTTACTTGGCCATAGATTATAGCTTGCTGCTAGTTGCATGTTCTTTTGCAATAAGTGTTATCCCCTTTTTCCCTCTTCTGCCCATCCTTTTTTTTCTCTCTTTACCCTTCCTCCCAATAACTATGAAGGTGGGGGTCTACACATTGTTAGTGTACCTCAAACCCCCTCTTGTGTGGGGGTCGAGGATGGTGGTGGGTAAAAGCGAATGGCACATAGGGTGTGATGCATTTGTGGGATAGGGGGAGGGCACAGGGGGAGGAAGGGATGGATTTGGGTGCTTAAGATGGGATTGGCGGATAGATCTGGGTTTTTTGTTCAAAGGCGGGCTCCTACACTATTCTATAATACTCTTATATAGACAACAGAGACCTGGGCTTAGGCTGGGAAGCCCAGGTTCAATTGCGTGTGAAATGGCTTTGGGACCCTTAATTATAGTTTGGCAGTAATTAGTGGTCTACAACGATCATTACTTTGATTGATTACTTGGAATTTTGCAGGTATGGGTTTGGTGTACAAGAGGTATAAAGTTTTGCAAAATTTGCGTAGCCAGAAGGTTCATATAGCAATGCTACAATAAATGCACTTAGATGAACAGAGCATCAGAAGCTTCGGCAGGGTTGGGTTGGAGAGGTTTATTCCTCACGGGGACTTCTCCATAAGCTGGAGTAGCCATACTAATTGGGAAATATGTGGCCTTTCAACTCCATGTTAGGAATCTGATTCTCGATGGGAGGAGCAATCAGATTTATTTATTTATTTATTTATTTAAAATCTTTTCTATACCGTCGTTTGGTGGGGACCGTCACAACGGTTTACATTAAGGCACATAAAAGTAATAATGCTGCAATTTATCCGAATACAAAAGTGCCATAAGGTTCGGTAACATAGTTAGTGATCAATATTAAATGTTAAATGTAATTAATCTTGTCCAGGTCTCTCTATCTCAGTTTTGATTACAGAATTAACTTTAAAATTGTGACTGTCCTTTAAAAAAAACCTACACATTTAGTGAATACAGCAGTGTGTGTGGGTGTTTCATTGTTCGTGCTTTGCTCGTCCCTGGTTTCTATTCTCTTTCTGAAAAGCTTGTTTAAAGAGCCAGGTTTTTAAACCTTTTCTAAAGGTTTTGCTGTCTCTTTGATATTTTAAATCTAGGGGCATGGAATTCCATAGTATGGGTCCTGCCAGTGATAGTGCTCTCTCTCGTACTTGTTTTAGTCTTGCAGTTTTGACTGATGGAATAGTTAGGAGTGCTTTGTTTGCTGACCTTAGGTTTCTGTTAGGGACGTGTACACGGAGGGCTGTATTTAACCAGTCTGCATGTTCGTTATGTATTAACTTATGTATGGTGCACAGTGTTTTGTATTGTATTCTTTGATCAATGTGAAGCCAGTGTAATTCAGCCAGTGTTTCACTGATGTGATCTCTTTACTAGTAGACTGTGGAGTAGTAATCTGTAGTCTTTGATATAGTTGTAGGTGGATCCCTGGGCCAGTGGCAGATGACCATGCCCTCAGGAAGATATCCTGAGAGGGACCACTGGCTAGGCTTGAGAATGGAGACAGACACACATTAGTTCTTTTATTAAACAGGTGATGAAGTCACCAGAGGTGGTGGTAGTGAGCTGATATGCCCGGCAGGGCTGGAGTCCCTCAGGTACTGGAACAGCGATCCAGGATGGCTGAGCTGTTGAGAAACTGTAGAACGTGAATAGGCAGAGTAGACAGGGTTCATGAACAGAACTAGATGACAAAACTCACATAAGGTCTCAAGGAAGCTCAGGAACTGGAATGGTATAGACCCTCGAGGAGCAAGTACCTGGTTCTAGGGTAAGCTCTGAGAGAGCGATGGTAACTCACAGTTGTTTGTAGTAGCGATATCTTCCAGGCAGTAGAGAATCTTCAGAGTCTCCAGGAACATGGGCCCTTGAGGAGCGAGTACCGGTTCCTATCTGTAATTTGAAAGGTAAAGAGAGAGTGAGGCCCCTGAGGAGGGTAAGTCCGAGGAGGCCCCTGAGGAGGGTAAGTCCGAGGAGGCAGAGTAGCTTGGAGGAAACATATCCGTATTCATCCTTCCGTCCTTGATAACTCAATCTGATAGTGAAAATAAGAGACCTTTAAATATTGGAAGCGGATAAAGTCATCTCAGGGGGACGCCCCTGAGGTTCGCGCCCTTGCTGGTACTTCAGTCAGAGCGCGCGCGCGTGCGCGCGCGTCCTAGATCATCAGGCAAACATGGCGGATCTGCAATGTCGAGCCGGTCCGGGGATGCCGGAGGGAAATGGCATGGAGATGCTGCGGCAGCCAGCCGTCCATCAAACCCGGAGGAAGTCGCCACAGAGGTAAAGAGGGCAGAGTGAAGGCGTCGAGCAGCGACGGACACAACACTACATCAGTTGATTACAGATCCAACAGGCAGATATTTAATAGTTATAGGTACATTATTCAATCAATGGGTCACTCTGTGCAATGTATATGGGCCTAATCAATATCAACATGTTTATATTACAACCTTGGTTAAGTTATTAGCCGATAAAGCCCGAGGACACATCCTTTAGGATGGAGACTTCAACAGTGTGCACGATCCTGCCCTCGATAGGTCATCTGGATTGTGCACACCAGGAGATCGATTGAATAAGGGTGACTCGTTTGTCTGTAATGTGTTAGACTTGATTGATGTCTGGCGTACCTTGCATCCCGGGAAACGCAAATACAGTCATATTTATAGAGCACACGGTTCGCATTCTTGTTTGGACTATCTGCTTGTTGGGGGGAACTTGTTTTCTAGGGTCACACGTACAGAGATCGGGCTACCAATGGTTTCTGACCATGCCCCAGTGTGGCTGGACTTAGAAGGACTCTCCTTAACTCCGCCTTCTCTATGGTGATTCCCCAGATATTTGTATACTGATGCCCGCTTTAAAGAATTTCTTCATAAGAAATGGTAGGATTATGCACATGATAACGAAGCACACATACGGACACCTACCCTTTTCTGGGACACAGCCAAGATTGTCCTACGAGGGGAAATAATATCTTATATAGTTGTTCAGAGAAAGGGCATGTGAAAGAGAATCCTATCCATGGAAAACCAGTTACATAGAGCAAAGCGTAGATATGAAACCCAGAGGACCTCTGCCAATAAGGCGAATTTCTTGAAAATCCAAAATGTGCTCAATTCCCTCCTACACCAATGAGCCCAGAAATCATTGCTCTAAAATAGGCCCGGTGCACATAGGCATTTTAAAATCCAGCCCTTAGGGGTAGATTTTAATACCTACACGCGCGTGTCCGTGTGCATGTGCGATTTTATAACATGCACGCGCAAGTGCGCGCATGTTATAAAATCGGGGGTCGGCACGCGCAAGAGGGTGCACAGTTGTGCAACTTGCGCACGCCGACACACGTGGCCTTCCTCCATTCCCTCCCAGGCCGCTCCGATTTCGGAGCGGCCTGGGAGGGAACTTTCCAACCCCCTAATCTAACCTTCCTACCCCTTCCCCTAACCTATCCCCCCCTAGCCCTATCCTAACCCCCCCCCCTTCCCTCCACCGGACCTTTGTTTTACCTTCAGGCAGGCAAAGGTTGTACGTGCTGGCAGCCTGCTGACACGTGATCCCCTGGCACAGCAGCTAATGGCCGCTGTGCAGGGAGCCTCTGACCCCACCCCACCTCCCCCCCCCCCCCCGGACACTCCGCCCCTTTTTCAAAACCCCGGGACATATGCGCGTGGCCGGGCCTTTCTAAAATAGGCCCAGCACGCGTAAGACCTCCTACGCTCGTAAGCCTTTTAAAATTCAGGCCTTATTGTTTTAAGAGCACTGGGAGCTCAGAGGCTGCAGCTGTAAAATGTATAGGATCTGCAATTCAAGTCCTATGCAGTGTGGAATAGGGCACTCTAAGGGGAAGATTTTAAAAGCCCTATGCGCGTAAATCCAGAGGATTTAAAAAGGCCCGGTGACGCGTGTAAAGCCCCAGGACGCGTAAGTCCCGGGGCTTGCAAAAAGGGGCAGTCTGGGGGCGGGGCGTGGGGGGCAGGCGGTCCAGGAGCAGGGTCAGAGGATCGCATGCCTGCAGGCTGCCTGGAGGCAGGCGCAAAAGGTAAGACAAGGGTCAGGGAGGGTTAGAGTAGGGCTGAGGGGGAAAGGTTAGGAGAAGGGGTGGGAAGGTCAGGCTAGGGGGGAGGGAACGGGGAAGGCAGCGCGGCTCGGCACGCACAAGATGCACAATTGTGCACCCCCTTGCGCGCGTATATGTACGCTTGCATGCACCCTTTTAAAACCTACCCCTAAATGTGCTCTCTGGAAGAGAAAAGAGAGGGGGGAGTATGATGGAAAGCAAGAGGTTTAACCAAATTTATGACAAATGTGATCAATACTGGTTTGTCTCAGAGTTATATTCCCTATTCTTTGATGGAGGCCAGGGTTCATTCCATCCTACAAAAGGGGACTGTGAATCCCCAAGATATTAAAAATTATTGCCCTATGTCTAATTTACCATTTCTGATGCAGGTGATTGAGAAGACAAATTTTTTAGAGAAGACTTCACCCAATGCACTCAGGGGTTTCGTCAGGATTTGAATGTAGAGATAGCTTTGACTGCTTTAGCTGATGAAGTAAAGTTGAATGCTGATAAGAGGAGAGCAGCGTTACTGGTGGCACTCAATATGAGTTCTGCCTTCAATCCTTAAGGGTGTCCTGAGGAGATGAAATATCAGAATCTAGAGCTTCAAAATGTGGTCCCTCAGGGTTCAGTTTTGTCACCAAATTTATTTAATGTTTATTTA
Organism: Rhinatrema bivittatum; assembly: GCF_901001135.1. Taxonomy (NCBI): domain Eukaryota; kingdom Metazoa; phylum Chordata; class Amphibia; order Gymnophiona; family Rhinatrematidae; genus Rhinatrema; species Rhinatrema bivittatum. Next base: position 160,655,323 of record NC_042616.1, on the reverse strand, counting down.
GTAACCCTGGCTATCCTGAGCCAGGAATTTGAGCTACAATACACTTATTTATGCAGATGATGTCCAAGTGCTGGCATATTTTTTTTCATACCCAGTGGAAGAGGCTGAGAAATTCAACCTTTGCCTTAACTGTATCACAGAATGGTTGAGGAAGCTTAAATTAAAGCCCGATCCTGCAAAATCAGAAGCGATTATGGCAGGCAAAAAAGGATGGGTTTCTTGAATTTGAACCAAAATGGATGCAATTGCTATCATTTTGAAAAAGGTGGAAAGGGTGATGGGAATAAATTTAGATATCAATCTGACGATGGTTAGTCAAGTGGCTGCATTATTGAAATCCAGGTTTTTATTCTCTGCTCTTTAGTCATTATTTTAAACCAGTTTTGGAAAAACTGGATTTACAGTGTCTGATTCAAGCTCTTGTTTTATCACGATTAGACTTTTGTAACTCACTGTATGTAAGTATTAAAGGGATATCCATGAAATGGTTACAGTCGCTTTAGAATATTGCAGCCAGATGTATCTCTGGCACATCGAGTTTTGATCGTGTTTCACTTGTGCTGAAGGATCTCCATCGGCTCCCAGGACTGGTCTGTGTTAAATTCAAAGTTCCGTGCTAAACTTTCAAAGAGGCCTTCCTCTCTGCTCAGATAGTTTATTGATTCCATAAAAGCCAACATGCATATTACACTCTTCACAACAAGAATTGCTTAGTCTACCTTCTCTGAAGGAGGTTAGACTTGAGAGGTCCTGGTGCACTTCTTTTTCATAACCACGTTCCCTGGCTGTGGAACTCACTCCATCTGTATGTTCGAAAGGAACATAATTTTGAGACATTCAGGAAATTTGTGAAAATTTGGCTTTTTAATCAAGTAGAAGGAACCATAGAATTCCTTACCAGAAAAGTTAAAGCAAAATTCTGGGGAGGTACAGAGAGAATAGAGAGTAGAGGCTGGGATAGGGGCTTCCCCGTGTGGGAGAAGTAGATGGTGTGCACTGATTATATATAAACCCTTGCTGCCATCTCAGAGTGTGGATTTTTTAATTAGATTTCCTGAGTTAACCTTCCCAAGGGCTGCATGCCCTATGCTGTTCAAAGTTTATTATTTTTTCCTGGGTTAAGACTCTAGGGTCTCTCTGAATAGAGACTGGAACAAGTAAGGAGACAGAGTACCTTATCCCTGCATCTTTGTCCATGATTTTTTGGAAGCCTTTCAGTTAGTGAAGTAGAAAGTTTCTTTCCCATTCTTCCTACTTCTTATTTGATTTCTCTTTTGAGTGAACTTTTGTCTATTTATGTTTCTGAGAACCCAAGGTCCTGGGGACTCGGAAGTTTGGGAAAGTTGAAAAGGGGGGTGCCTTTTTTTTTTACTTAGAAAGGATCTGGGAAGAAGAAGAGGTATCATTGTTTAAGAATGGACTCTCCTCCATTCTCAGAGAGGAGGAATTTGAGATATATGATTTGAGATCTTGTGCTACAGATGCAGATGAGAGTCATCTAGAGAGAGTAAGAATTGGTGCCATAGAGTGAGACATGAGGATTAGAGAAAACCACAGGATAGGTATGAAAACTGGAACTATCTTTGTAGGTTGGAAGTAAATTGAGATACTTTTTCTGCCGATTTCCATGGAAAGATAGAGAGATTCATTTATAAAGTGAGGAGAAGAGCTGGAGCCAAAATATACAAAGAAATGGCTGGAGTAATTGGAGAACTTTATGCTAGAAGAGAAAACGGGTAACACATTTATTAAATTTCATTTGTAACAAGTGACTATTTTTTCAATTTCAGCTATAAAGAACCATTAATTCACTTTTACAATCTATCAGTAAAATTGAGTAGGATCCCAAATTGTTTCCAGCATGATTACTGCTGCTATTTTTGTCAAATCATCATCGCTGCTATTTACAGAGAACTAAACAGATGGTTTTGAGGTAAACAATGTAAAAAGACCTTGAAGCTAAGCTTCCCCCCACAGGGGATCCAAGACTCTTAGAATAGAAGGATAGAGTGAGTAAAACTGTGCAATTAGAGTCCAAAATTTGGGATGTGAGCCTTTGAGTCCACTATCTGGGTTTTCCCACCCAAGGATTAGACTCGTATTTAACCAGTGAGTTCTATCAGGAATTTACCCTTAAGTTATTGCTTTTGATTGGGGGGTAGAAAGTTGAGTGGTCCAAATGGGTTAATAGGAAAAAGGGTTTTTATTGGGGAGGGTTTGCTTTTTGGTTGGGGAAGGTATTAAGAGAATGAGGGCTGTATTTTTTATGCTATTGGGTTTTATGATTTTATTGTAAACTGCTTTGATGCTATGGTGAAACAGCAGTATATCAATATCAAATAATATCAGACATAAACAACTAGGATAATTCAATCAAGTTCAAGAAGTCAGCACACAATATAAAGAAAAAACTTCAAGGACAAGATGTCATAACATGGAGTTCAGGAGATTCAGAGGAAATGTGAAATAGTACATCTTTATTGAGAGGACAGTGGTGTATAGAATAATCCACCAGTAGAGAAGGGAGAAAGCAAAACAATGACAGAATTCAAGCATGTGTGGGACATAGAGGGTGGTATTAAAGGCAAGGTAGAAAAATGACTAGAGACAGCCTTGTGTCAATAGTGAACAAGCAATTCAACGGACTGGGTGGGCCACATGGTCTTCATCTGCTGATTGTTTTAGTATTACTCTTAACGTACCAACATCATAGAACAACTATTATTCATTGTGCAAGCAACACTTAAGAATATATTCTAAAGAAATAAATCTTCATAATACTAATTGAAAATGGCTGTCAGATTTTCAAAACTCATTTTTTCTTATTAAAACAGAAGGTTCACATATGAAGCTAAAGGATTTTAGTTGGCACTCTCTCCTGGAGTACCGGTGTCTTGGGAGGATTCAAAATGGAACAAGGGTGAAGGAGATGGTGTAGTGGACCTGGGCCCAGAGGTAGTGAGGGTACAGGCTTCTTGAAATGGAGAAGAATCTCAACTTTAGGAGCATCCCCTCTACAGCTCTGTCTGAATGCTTCCTCCTCCATGCTCCCAACCTTACCGTAACCAGAAAATGGGGACTCAATCAAAAGATATATTCCAACAAACAAAACTTTTATTTTCTGGTGTTAAAAGCAGAGTATGTAACAGAGAGTAAAGCATTAATTAAATCAGGGTAAATAGGCTTCCACAGCTAGGCTGGAATAGTTACAAAAATAGAAAAGAGTAAACAAACACGCTCTTCAGCAAGTAATACTCTTTCCCCTTAGTTTGGAGACTACTTTGCAAAATCATCCCTACTCTCCAGTAGTTCAAAATACAAGTGTAAGGGATGCTCCGAGTTGAGATGGAAGTTGGAGAAGACCATTTTCTAGGCCCCCCCCCCCCCCCCCCCGGCTTAGTCAATCGTGGAAATGGACAGTAGGCGTGAAGAGAGGTTTCTTGTGCTTTGAAGAGAGGTTTTTGTTTTTGACTGGTGTCCTTTCAGGAGGGAAGCCCCCCTGCCCAAAGGGATCTGCTCTGCTCTGCTACCAGCTGAAGTGGGGTTTGCAGTTGCCCTTGAGAATAGAAGAGATGTTTTTTAGAGAGGAGAGGAGTTCTGTATTTTGGGACTTCGCCATCCAAGGTCCAAGGAGTTTTGAATATGATCGGAGAGGCTGAGACCTGGCCTTTTTGCCAGGAGCCCACTCTCAGCTGCTATTGCAAAGGGCCCTGCCCAACAGGGATACTGGTTCGGAGAACATCAATTTGATAAGAGGCACTGAGGACTTTGTGCTAATGTTTGGAAGATTCATGGACATTGATTTTATTTTTTTGAAATGGACTTCTAAGTTTATTATTGTTGCAATAAAAGTGTATTTAGGATACCATTCAAGTTGTCCTGCCTGTTCTTCCAAAGGAAAGCATCCTCACTCAGAGCCAATGGACAGTGAGTACCAAGTGTGAGTGAGGGAAAGCACGTAGTGGGCCCCTATTCTATGCACCTAGGGCCCCAGAGGTGTATCCTTTTCCCCGCCGGAACAGACCCCGGCATTTCGATGGCTTGTGAAGAGAGAAGATGGCGAGAAACAGAGGTCCGGGTAGATAAGTGGCCCCCATTTTGAATGGGGATTGATCCTATCATCTACCTGTTATTTCTTTCAAGTACTTTCTGATTTCTTTTAATCCAGCTCATTCTCTCAGCATTATGCAGCGTGAAATGAAATTGTGTTGTATTTAGTTTAGTGTCTGGTGCTTGCTACCGATACACACAGACCATCCTCCTACCTACAGGGGAGAACATGTACTTTTGCTTATGCATCACAGCCTCTCCTTTCTGCAGGAGATGTTTCCGCAGGGTGAGATTACCCATTACTTAAACTACCCTGCAGAGGGGTGGGGTTACAGGGAAAGGTGGTAGGGCCTTTCACCCATTGTGTCCACATCATCTCAGGTTTACAGGACAGTTACATCACTATTAACTTCTTACTCCTTGGCACCAAGGAGAGCTCCTGTGTTACACTGGGGTAACAGGGTCACACCCACTCCTCATTCTGGGGTATCAGCCAGAGTGAAGCAGAGACCGTTCTCACTGCTTCTTGTAGAGAAGGAAAAGACAACACCTATTTGTCTTATGAGGATACCATTGCACAACGTCATAAAAGCATTAATGTACATAAAAGAGGGACTCCAAATTTGTCTCTTACTAGAGGAGTTGTCCTTAACTGTTATGGCCATAGTGGTCTCAGTAGACTTGATGTGCCAGTGCAGTCGGATCGGTGGTCTCAGACTCTGCCCCCTGCTAGTCAATGTAGATAGGAATGTGTTAGGAGGCTTGCTAAAACTACTGTGTCTACGTAACACAGACTCAGAGGGCAAAGGAGATTCCTGGGATTCCTGAGAGGGAGTCAGGAGAAGCCAGCCTACCCACTGCAGTCTGAGGGTGTGATTTTTCCTTTGACAGGGAAATTACCTGGAGTGAGACTTCCTCACAACTGAGGAGACTCGGGAGAAAGAAGAAATTCTTGTCCAGTGAAGGAGACTGAGACCCAAAGTAGGGGTACCCACTACTTCCAAGAAGGAAAAGGGATACTGGTGTTGAACAGAGTGAACCCTAAGGGATCTGAAGAGAAGAGATTACTAGAAAGCAGATGTGCTGGAAATCCCTCTTCTGTGTTGGTAGACATTTTGGAGAAATGTTTTCTGAGAAGGGGTTTTGTCCCCAGTGGGAGTTTTGACCAAAAAAAAAGAAGCTATCCATCTGAGGAAGGAGTCCTAGGGAGTTACTGGTTGAAGAGGAGTCAGCCAGAAGATCCACAGAGTTTGAGAAACTGCTAAGGAAAGAAAGAAAGAAAGAAAGCTGCATTCAAAGCAGACCAAGGGAGAAAGGTTCCTGTCCCAAGAGCTGACCTGACTGGGAGGGAAATTGCTTAGTGCTGCTGTAAATGACTGAGATGTATTTGTGTGCTGTTTTGGCCTTCATGTTGCTGTTTGGTGCACTAGCAATTAGTATATCATTAGTTTATGAACTTTGTTTTGCTTGCTATAAGTGCCAGTAAAGAACTTTTTTGAACAACGGTTTGGAGTCTGAATGGTGTTTTGAGTTCTTACACTGGGCTGATAAGCAGAAGAGCTCCAGTGAGAATAAACCTTCAGGGCCTTGAAGAGTTAAATCTTCCCTCTTCCCCTACTCCACACAGGAATCCCGGTAGGTTATGGGACTTGCCCCAGACTATGAGTCTCCCCGTGAGCTTCTATGCCCAGGATCACATCAGGAGAAGGACTATATACACTAGTTGGTCAAGAGGGAGTGTCAATTAATGATTTAGTCACTGGGGAATTCCGCAGAACCATATGTGTTCTATGAATGAGTGCGAGAGGATGCAGGGTAGAGAAAAAACACAGCTCAGGACCCCGCCCCCACCCTATGGGCTCCCCAGCACTTACATCGGAAGGCCTGGTGATATAGTAGCGGCCTGGAGCACCCCTTATGCTCTGGGCTTGGTAGATGTCTATTTTCAAAATGATCTGGCTGCTCCATCATGTGATGGGGCAATGGCCTGACCTGGCTGGCTGGCACCAATATGAAAATGGCCACCAGCAGCTCCACATCCCCACTACATCACCAGTGCTTCATATGTAAATGCTGGGGGCATCTAGAGGGGAGTTAATGTGGGAAAGTGGGAGAGGCAGGGGGGGCGCTGAATTTTAACTTAAAAGAGGAGGGGTTAGGGGTCGGGTGGGGCCTGCTTGGACTATAAAAATTGTACTTTTTTTTTTTTTTTTTTACTACGGTCACCTCCAGGGGCAGCGGGGGAGTGGGACAGGGAAGCTATGGAGACCCCTAAGGGGGTGTTCCACCTTGGTGTGGCTATTAGGGGCTGTTGGCCCCTTTAACATTTCCTGATCCCACAGTCCCAGGGTCACAATCGTGCAGTTTTTTTGGGTCCTGCTGCTTTGTAAATCTGCAGTATTTTCCCCTCTGGGAAAAATACCGCAAGGTAAGTAAGTGATGCCCTATGTTTGATAAGGCTACAGATAGGGTCCCCCAGTAAAGGCTGCACAGCTAGAAAGAGAAAGTCAAATGTAGGAGTAAAAAGAAGAAAAGGAAAATAAATGAGCTGAAAAGGTTGCAGCCCATATATAGTACATGGAGAGAGTGTTGAGCACATCTTGTAAATGCAGTAATTGGCCTGTCTGAGAACAAAGAAAAACAACCCATAAAATTGCAATAATTAGAAAAAAAGTGGGTTTGAAATGAACATCCCAACAGTTCCCAAATTATATTTATATCTTCTCTGTTTTAATATGTCCTCAATTGTCTATTGTACAGTATTAAATGGAAAGTGATAAATGTCATTTTAAATGTAGCCAGATGTGCAATGGCAAGACTATGGGATTTTTCATTTCAAAAGCACACTAGTAAATGGTTATCCAGAGCTTTAAAAGTGCTCGACCTTTTCTTAAGTCACACTGCTGTAGGACAGTCTCATAGGGCTATCGCGCCTTAATTCCCAAATTAATCACAGTTACACATGTTTCATAGCTCACACGTTACTATAAACACACGGGCTCTCTGGCACTCAGTGCTGTCTGCTTGAAAGAGTGCAGCCGTGTCTGGAAAATCCAAAATACAGTACAGCTGACATGTGTGGACTTTGTCAGAAAAGGCCTCGGCCCTTGACTCTGGTCCGCATGAAGCATTGTGCAATGTGCATAGGTGTTCTGTGTTCTCGTATAAAGGCTCTAAAAACAATGCAGAGGTGATCTGAACTCATCCTTTTCCTCCCTCAAGTTACAGGCAGGAAAATCTCTTCAGTTACAAGGTTTTTGCAAATAACTCTTCAGGTGTTGCTCCTAACGCAAGGGCAACAGTCATCGCAGGCTCTCCATTCTCAGGCAAGGACTTAAAACACTTAATAATCGCTGGGTTCAAAGGCATTTGATACTTTAGATTTCCTTTTGGATCACTTTCTCCCCATAGACACAGAACATGGAGGAAATACTTAGTGAACAAGGCTTCCTGCTACTATGCAAACATTTTGAAGAAAAAACATTTGTAATCTTTCGTTGTTTGGTATTGAGCAAATAAATGAAGAAATATGTTTTGTAAAATGGGCGGAAGGGAGGGAGCTCTTTGTGTGATGGAGGGCGCAACATCGTAAGCATTTTCCCTAAGGCACAAAATGGGAAAAACTCTTGTCTGGGCCTCAGGACTTCCTGGCAATGTTTTATGCCTCTGTTGCCGTTCCTGAGGCACAGAATCCTTAAATGGCTAATTCGACTTTTTAAAACTTAGTTCTGGGGTTTTTTTCCCTGTGTGTGTGTGTGTGTGTGTGTGTGTGTGTGTGTGTGTGAGAGAGAAGAGAGAGAGTGTGTGTGTGTGTGTGTGTGTGTGTGAGAGTGTGTGTGTGTGTGTGTGTGAGAGAGAGAAGAGAGAGAGTGTGTGTGTGTGTGTGTGTGTGAGAGTGTGTGTGTGTGTGAGAGAGAGAGAGTGTGTGTGTATGTGTGAGAGAGAGAGAGAGAGAGTGTGTGTTTGTGTGTGTGTGTGAGAGAGTGTGTGTGTGTGTGTGCGCGCGAGACGCGAGCGCGCGCGTGTGTGTGTGTGTCTGTGTGTGTGTGTGTGGTGTGTGTGCGAGCGCGTGTGTGTGTGCGCGCGCGCGCGTGTGTGTGTCTGTGTGCGCGCGGCGCGCGCTGTGTGTGTTGTGTGTGTGTGTGCGCGCGTGTGTGTGTGTGTGTGGTGTGTGCGCGCAGCGCGCGCGCCGCGCGCGTGTGTGGTGTGTATGTGTGTGTGTGTGTGAGAGAGAGTGTGCGTGTGTCTTTGTGTCTGTGTCTGTGTGTCTTTGTGTCTGTGTGTGTATGTATTGGGCAGTTTCTTTCCGCTCCTTTGTATTTCCAACTTGGTCTAAACCAGAGCTGAAATCCGTCTCTATGACTCCTCATATGCAGGTTTCTCCCCCTTCCGGTCATTGCAGTGACGGTCCTTGCCCCAGGGCCATGCACTGGGGCTCCTTCTGGAGCCCTGCAATCAGAGACCGTGCATCCTGCCCATTAGGTGTTGCTGTGGTGCAATGACTATGACTCCCCCCTCTCCATCCACGGGCTGTGAACACTGCCCCCACATCATTCCCAGTCCCAGAATCCCTGAGCTGGAAACTGAACGGCAGTGCCACCGAACCACCTGGTGGTGGACCCTAAACGTTAGTTCTAATGGGTGCTACCTGGACCCTAGGTAGCTCTCCAACAAATAAAGTGCATCCTGCTCAGCAGACTTGGGGATCTGGGCCCTGTTAGACTTTTTAGAGTAAAGGTAAAAGTCTAACATGTCCATGCATCCAAGAAAGAAAAGCACCCTATTGATCAAAAAAGCTGCCAATCAGCTGGGCCCCATCACGTAACTGCTGAAAGCAGTCATCTCGCAAAGACTCTTGCCCAAGAAAACTTTAAACAAACCAACTTTTTAAGTCCTTTCACCATTTTTCAGTATTTTGGCTACTTTAGGGCTTATCTTGACGTGCTGCTGAAAGCCTCTATGTCCCTCTGCTTAAACTTTTCTGAAATATTTTTGTACTGCACAAAGCTGTCTTTGTGTTGTGATACCCAAGGACCTGTTTGTCATACAAACAATTTGTCTCTTTGGCAAGATGAAATGCATTCATTTCACATGAGGTAAGATATACTGTACATGTTTGTACAATAAGCAGATCTAGTGAAGTCATCACTGAAACAGTCATGTCAGGATAAGAAATCATAAGTATCGAGGCAAACAGCACAGATTGCCAATGCCTTGTTCTGTTTCTGAAACTGCAGCTGCTAGAGATACCATAGCTGTCTGTCCCCTTTTAAACAAGCTGTTAAACCTCATTTTCTGATTCCAGATTTATGTTTAAAAACTGTTTTTATTGCAAAAAAAGGGAGGATCATATAAATAAATAATTTCCATTCATGTAATATATCTAGACAAAAATAAGTCGTAAAAGAATAATATTTATAATGGACTCACATTTCAATTTTTTTTTATAGATTTAAGGGGTATAAAAAGCCACAATATGATCTACATTATTTGTACAACTGTCAAGAGCTGCAATCGACAGAGTTCTAGAACTGTTCTAGAACTTGGATATCCAGAACAATTAAGAACAGAACAGTGCTCAAAGTAAACCAAAAAGCACTTTTATTGCTAAATCAACTCCGCCATGATAATGTCACATAAAACATCTTATAAACACAACAATACTCAATATCAATGAAAAGCACTTTTATTTCTAAATGGATTCCACCATATCACATAGAAAAACTTAAAAATATATTATTAAGCCAATCTATAACATCTCCCTTAAGAAACTCCCTATTTATAATAAACCCCAATCTAAAAGGTACCAAAACCCCTGCAATTACCCCACAGAACAAAGAGACAAAAAAAAACCATAGAAACAAGAAAAGGACAATGAAATGAAACAAAAAACATCCAAAATCACTGTTAGATAACAGCTGTATCTTCTTAATTGAAAATGATTCACAAAACGAATATATAAAAAATGTATAACTCCATCAACACAATCATGTGCACAGTCTTATTAAAGGTATTGTAGATATTTCAAATAAAATCAGAAAAGGGGGATTTTTTTTATTGTTTGTTAAGGGTGTTCGTCTTATTGTTATAATTACTTCTCTTAGGCCTAGATTCATCAAAATGCTATACATTTTGCATGAATAACACTTGTGATAAGGAAAAAGGGTGTGGCTATGATAATGTTAGAGTTACTGCACCATGTGCTATTTTAGCACTTTGCATAGGGGTTAAACAGCAAAGTGCCAAGAGAGAGAGAGAGAGTGACTCTTTATAAGGCCTTCATAGTAGTCAATACACCATTTGGAGTGAGAAAAGTCTCACACAGATGAGATTTCTACAGTGTTCTCTCACCCTAGCTTGACATGTCAATCTCATCTGTGTGGGACTTTCCTCACTCCAAATTATGTCAAATCACCGAGGTGTACTGTGCTGTTCATACATTTCACTCTGTTTGTAAAACTGGCCCTTAAACCCTAAACCAGGGGTGGGCAATTCCGGTCCTCGAGGGCTGCAAACCAGTCGGGTTTTCAGGATATCCTTAATGAATATGCATGAGAGAGACCTGCATACACACTGCCTCAGTTGTATGCAAATCTATTTCATGCATATTCATTAGGGGTATCCTGCAAACCCGACTGGTTTGCAGCCCTCGAGGACCGGACTTGCCCACCCCTGCCCTAAACCATCACCAAAAGCTCACCTTGAGTTATTAACTGACCCTCCTATAGTGAAATAAACAATTGAATACTGTGAGGGCCTCACCAGTGTTCCAAACCAGGAAGAAGTTTACTTAAAAAAAAAAAAAAAAAAGCAAAATTTCAGCAAGTACAAAATTTCAAAATACCATCCAAACAATGAAAAAATTTGAAAACATCTTTTATTCAGCTTCTCAATTTCCAGAAACACTATATTCCTGGGTTATCTTCACCATTTGCGGAAAAAAATTCTTCCTCAGACTCAAAGCTGATAAGTATCATTCCTTGTTGTCCCTCCTGCCCCCTCCTGCCCCTACAACACCACAGAACAACCCAGACCCAGGCATCATCTGGCTCCAGGCTATGACTGAACTGCTGTCCTCCAAAACTCCTTACAGCTTCTCCAGGCACCTGGTGGAAAACACTTTTATATTATTTCCAAACCCAACCCCTTTGGGTAAAAAAGCTCCTTTTAAAAACTATTCTACTGTCTCCCTCAGATGTCCCATTTCTGGAAAGTTTCTAATTTTAACATATAGTAAAACCTAGGCATCCTTACACAAAAGTGGGTTCAACCCTCTCTTCCAGTCTCCTTTCTTGTTCTTCCCTCTTTGCATATCCTTCTTTTTACCCAGCTGCGGCCACAGGAACAGTTTCAGGAAAATCAAAAGACTTAACTAACTTGGATCGGGAGCAATTATTTATTATCAGTGCATCACAAATGCATAAATCAAAGTAATAGCTCACCTAGCATCAAGCACACATATTAGGTAGACATACAGCATACAAATATCTCATAAGCTTCTACCAGCTCCCCTGAGGTTCCTTCTAACTCTCTAAGCCTGGGTTCTTATCATAGGGTAAAGGGAATCTCCCTTCACCCAGAATCCCTTGCGGCATTATGCCTTAAGGAGGACTGGGTTAGATACCTGAACCGGGCTCATTAAGATAGAATGAGGGAGTTGTCGGTACACTTCATCACATACCCTCCCCTTCAGCCCAGCCTTGTCAGGTCAAGTGTCTAGAGGTGCCCGGGTTACACCCCATCTCAGCTTCCAGTGCACTCCCCCTCCAGTCATACTGTTCCTGCTATCCATGAATTGTTTCCATACGAATGAAAAATGGTGATAATCTCAGCCCAGGATTACTGGGTATGGGAGTTTGTGGAGGTCACCTGCTTCTAGGCTTGTCCTGTGGCTATCATCAAGAGGATGTGGTAGGTTAAACACTTCTGTTCATCTCCATGCATGCATGTTAATGTCTCTTTCCTTTTAGTTGATGTGTCCTTGACACAGTACGTCCTAGTGAATGAGCGCTTTGCTACAGCCAAATTCAATAAGACTTTGGTAGAAGCTCCCTCCAGATCCACCTTAAGTCAATATGTGGAAAAGCCACAAAATTGCCATTTTGGAGTTTTGACAATTTGTGATCCCGTCGCATGTTCCCATATGTCATTATCATTCTGGAGCTCTGTCCCCGTTCTTTGCTCCTTCTCCCGTTGCTCCATTAACTTGCATTCGCACTCCAGATCATCAAGCCAAGGACATTCCTCCTTTGCATGACCTTCTATTTTACAGAAGGCACATTCCCTTAGGGCCAATCGGATTTCTGCCCTACCAGGTACATTTAAAGACTCATCAGTTTCTGGCTGCCTAAATGGATAGGAATCTTCTTCATGCCCATTCTCCGCACAAAGAGCACAAAAAGAGAGGGTCCGCAAATCCCCATTTCTGGGTTGTCCCATCTCTTTGGAAGCCCCTTTTTCTTTCAGGTTGTGGGTTATCACTGACTCAGAGTGTTATCTTTAAGTATCTTCTTCCTCGGGCGTTTGTTGGGTCACCAGCTAACGGCCAAATGTTCACTTCGGCCATACCAACAGTCCCTTGACAAGTATCATTTCTGTCCACAGTTAAAACATGTGGATGAGATTAGCATCTGGAACCCGAGTACAGAGGTCAAGCCCCTATCTCGGAGGTTCATTGCTGAGATCCTCTATCTTCTGTACCAAACCAGTGCACTGTTATGGGTTGTCTCTACAAGCTCCTTATGCCAGCAGGCATTGACTATGCCTAGTGGAAAGCTTCCGCCATTTCCAAGGCTCTCTCCAGGGTGAGCCTGGTGTGTCGGCAGACCCAATTCTTCATTGGACATTCCAGAATGTCTAGGAACTACTCCAAGAGTATTTGATGAGCCATTTCCAGTCCCGACCTTGCCTACGGCTGGAGCCACTTCTACCCAGCATCTTTCAAATGATGAAAGAGGTTTCTGGGGCTCTCCCCAGGCTGTAGGGCCACCCATCAAAACTGCTGCTGATATTATTCTAGGGAGTACCTCACTCTCTATAGTATAGCAGCCTTGACATCTTCTTAGGAATCCCTCCTATCTGGATTGGTCCTGCTTGACTTTTTCCTGTGAGCAAATTAGCCAAGTAAGTTGTCCAGCTGGTCTCTGGCCAAGCCAACAGGTGGGCGGTCTGTTCAGAGTTCTATAGAAAGATCTCCAGGTCCTCTCCTCCCTTCATTTTAAATAGGATATGCGAAGGTTAAAATGCCTGAGATATTCTGGACATAGCCGATAGCAGGGTCTCAGCTAGCTGATTTAAGACTGCGCCTTGCTACGTTAATTAGTCTTGTAGCCACTGCTGTTTAACTATTTGTGTTTGTAAAGTGTTTTGTAGCTGTTGCTGTCCTGTGGCCAGGGCCTGTATTACCTGCTCCATTTTATCTCTCTTTGGGGCCAACTCCCAAATGCATAACTCATAGGAAGTAATGAAAACAAAGAACATCTGCTGGCCTTACTACTTGATTCCTGACTACTCAGGTGGGGATAGCCCCCTTGGCCTGCTGTAATAGAAATTAGTCAGAAGGCCCCTGTAGTTTTTCTTTTCTTCTTCTTCTTAGAGGCTGTGGGTTTTTACTTGTGCTTCCCGCTCAAGCAAAAGAAATCCCCAGACTGACATCATATGTAGTGTATTTGGGCTAGCTGCAGCCACAGGAACAGTTTCAGGAATACAACATAAGAACATAAGAACATGCCATACTGGGTCAGACCAAGGGTCCATCAAGCCCAGCATCCTGTTTCCAACAGTGGCCAATCCAGGCCATAAGAACCTGGCAAGTACCCAAAAACTAAGTCTATTCCATGTTACCGTTGCTAGTAATAGCGGTGGTTATTATCTAAGTCAACTTAATTAATAGCAGGTAATGGACTTCTCGTCCAAGAACTTATCCAATCCTTTTTTAAACACAGCTATACTAACTGCACTAACCACATCCTCTGTCAACAAATTCCAGAGTTTAATTGTGCGTTGAGTGAAAAAGAACTTTCTCTGATTAGTTTTAAATGTGCCACATGCTAACTTCATGGAGTACCCCCTAGTCTTTCTATTATCCGAAAGAGTAAAAAACCGATTCACATCTACCCGTTCTAGACCTCTCATGATTTTAAACACCTCTATCATATCCCCCCTCAGCTGTCTCTGCTCCAAGCTGAAAAGTCCTAACCTCTTTAGTCTTTCCTCATAGGGGAGCTGTTCCATTCCCTTTATCATTTTGGTAGCCCTTCTCTGTATCTTCTCCATCGCAATTATATCTTTTTTTGAGATGCGGTTACCAGAATTGTACACAATATTCAAGGTGCGGACTCACCATGGAGCGATACAGAGGCATTATGACATTTTCCATTTTATTCACCATTCCCTTTCTAATAATTCCCAACATTCTGTTTGCTTTTTTGACTGCCGCAGCACACTGAGCCGATGATTTCAATGTGTTATCCACTATGACGCCTAGATCTCTTTCTTGGGTTGTAGCACCTAACATTGTGTAACTATAGCATGGGTTATTTTTCCCTATATGCATCACCTTGCACTTATCCACATTAAATTTCATCTGCCATTGACTAACTTGGCTCAGGTGCTATTATTTATTTATTTATTTACAGTGCATCACAAGTGCATAAATCAAAGTAATAGTTCACCTTGCATCAGGCACAAATATTAGGTAGACATACAGCATACAGATATCTCGTGAGATCCTAGAAATTCCCCTGAGGCCCCCTCTAGCTCTCTAGGCCTAGGTTCTTAGGGAACCTCCCTTCACCCAGAATCCCTTGTGGTGTTGTGCCTTAAGAAGGACTGGGGTTAGATACCTGAACCAGGCTCCATAATGTAGAATGAAGGAGTTGTCGGTACACTCTGTCACAACCCCTACTCCCCCTTGCTTGTCCATCTCTCTGTCCATCTGTGATACAGCATGCGCACAAAGCTGGATTAAGCTATATCAAGTATAAAAGAACCCATAGCACTACTAAACTTGAAAGTTTTGTAATTTTTTGTATTTAGAAGCCACAAATTGTAGTTTAGAATGTGCCTATATCTGGCATTACATTATCTGCCCCTGAAAGGGGTTGTCCAGGATGGAGTTAAGAGAGAGTGTGCATGGGGATTTCATTTTGAAATCCACACATACTTTATTATGCATACTTTGTACCTGAAATAAGGTCCCCTGCCAGTCATGAATTTTCAACAGTAAATTTATAGAATGCTTTATCCAAAGTCCTATGTGGTTCACAATAAAACCATACATAGTGATCATAAAAATATAGAACATCACCACAGCCTCGAATAAAATATGAATGAGAGATTCCAGCAAATACCAGTTTTTAAAATATCATATGGCTAATGAACTATATCAAATGCTTCCTTAAATAAAAATGCCTTTAAACGTTATTTACATGCCTCCGTATGAAGTGTATCTGGGAGCCAATTCCACATAATTGATCCTACAACAGCAAAGAGCCTATCTCTTGATTCTACATGTTTGCGACTAGGTACATCTAATAAACTTTGCTCCATTGATTTTAAATTGTTTATGCGTGTACCGAAAAGCCCTGGGACATTCCAGCTAGTGCACTTAGTGAGAGATAATTAGGGAAGGATCTATGCAATACAGCCCCTCCTCTTTAGGGTGCTGGGATGGACATTCCCCTCCTGTGAAGTTATATAGCAGCTTTCTACAGAGCGCTGAAGGAGAGCTGTATAGTTTGCTTTTTGGGAGGAAGGTTGGAGAGTTTTTCCTTTGGTTGACTTTTGGCCTACCTGGAGGCCTGGGCTCCATCCGGCCTGGGATCCTTTGGGACAAGTCAAGGACTCCACTGCTGTAACCCTGTCCAAAAGTGCAGAGTGGTTGTCCTGGGACTAATTTGGGGAATTTTGGAATTTGCTTGGTAGGAGCCTTGTGAGACACCTGGGCCTTTCCTGGATTCAGGGCACGGGGAGCCCTGTGTTTGGGATGCCCAGGAATAGGGAAGATCTGCCCATCTGAGGTGATGACCCGCTGCAAGGAATAACTCTGGCGTTAGTATTTTTTGGGGATAAGAAGAATTTTGGTTACTCAGGAGGAACACTTTTGTCCTTTCTGCCTGGAGCAAGAAATAGCCCAAGTTGCTGTTGGAAAAGGATCCACTCATCTGGGATCCCCACAGGAAACGGACTATGAAAAAGAACAAATAAAAAGATCCAGAAGATCTGCTGTGAGTAAGATTCTAATTAAGCCATTGAGGACACCCATCCAGCGTCTTCACCCCGGGGAGAGAGAGAGGTTTGGACTCTCTGTGTAAGGAAAGGATTTGGCCATCATTGGAAGGAGTTTCCCGACATCTTAGGGTTACCCTGCCCACTGGGACCTCCACTTCACCTAATCCAGGAGGGTGGATGGCTCCCTTGCCTGCAGACAAGAGACCTGTTTGGATTTTGAATAACCAGTGGCTGAGGGATAGCCCCACTATCCCAAAGGACTGGAATCAGAGGTTATTCAACCAGTTAACAGATGGGGTAAAGACAGAAGTTACCTTTTGAGCCAATAACTCAAGAGACTTGTATTGTTGACTCCTGAACAGATAGTGGCAGAGACTGTAAACAAACAGAGAAATACCAAAATACCGTAGTGCTGGGATTTGTTTAATTATGCTGTTTCATCAAACTATTCAATTCAGTAAAGTCTGGACATCATCCAAGTGACTCCAGTGTGGTTATTGGGCTCACAGCACACCATGAATACATGTATCCCTCTCCCAGGGGACTCAGATCGAGAAATAGAGGAAGTGAGATCCCTCTACCAGGGTCAACACAAAGAGAGAAAGTCACCCCTAGCACTTGGGCCCTGAAAGTTAATCTTTTCCCCCCAGAAAAAAGGATTCACACCCTGGAGAACGAGTCTGCGAGAAGTACTAGTCAGCTGTCCCTGCCCCAAAAAACTATAAATAAGTTTATGACTCTGCTAGACTGTGACATATCTGCCAAGGTGGGGTTACATGCAGAACTAATACATTACACAGGGCTTTATGAATCATTAAAGGAATCTTAAAGTGCACCTTCCACTCCACAAGCAACCAAGGAAAAGAATACAATATTAGTGTAATGTGGTCAAATCTTGCTGTTCCTGTAAGAATTCTTGCTGCAGAATTCTGCATAACCTGCAAACCTTTTAAGATGGATTGAGGCAACCCTAAATAGACTGAACTGCAGTAATATGAGACAGATAGGACCGTGACTGCAAACTGTATGAAATTTAGCCAGTTCAAGGTAATGTTTTAACTTACATATTATCCACAGCTTCCAAAAATGTTTTGAACTACTGTCTTAATATGAAGTGTAAAAGAAAGTTGTGAATCAAATTACACCCCTAAATTCCTTGCTATGCCAGACACTAATATTATCCGTATGTGAATTTTGCTATCTATAAAATATTTAGTAGGAAGGGTTTGGGCATTTTGTTGATTACTCCCATTGTTTTAACCCTACTTTTTTGGGGGGAGAAGACGTTTTGGGGTATAAAGACAAATGGAGCGTGCCCAGTGCTTCAGTGGGCTGGAGAGAATATCAGGGAGCAGCTAGAAAGCATCCATAGATCTCAAGCAAGGGGGTTGGAGAGTGGAAAGGAGATAGAGGAAGAGTGAGGAGCTTGAAACCTTCCCTGGGTTTCAATAACGAGAGGTTAGAAGAGCCAGAGATTTCCACAAGATCTCAAGGCGGGGTGGTTGGATTGCTGGAGGTTCCCCCAGGATCTCACAGAAGGTAATTCAAGCATTTGGTGAAGAGGTTTTGAGGAAGAGATTTTTGAGAAGACTATTTGGTCTTTCACTGACCAGTGCCTGAGGGAAGGGCATAGCCCCACTATCCCAAAGGACTGGAATCAGAGATCATTCGACCAGTTAACAGACAAGGTAAAAGAGAAGGAAGTTACCTTTAGAGCCAATAACTCAAGAGACTTGTGTTTTTGAGAGTTTGGATTACAACTGAAGTGTTTGACTTTTTGATCGACAACCCCCAGAAGAAAAATCTTCCTCCCTATCCGGACCTGAACCCGGCCCCATAGCACTCCTAGTCCAGGATAAAGCACCAAAATGGGGACCTGCTACACTTCATTAACAACTGGAATTAAATAACCCTCAAAGATAAAAGAAAAAGGAAATGGAGTAGATGAAAATCCGCTGAACCTTATCCTTTCCATTTTGACTATAAGTCAGCCAGTATAGTCAGATAAACAGTGATAAGACCAAAAGTAGTCTTAACATCTATGGAAACTGGGGAAAAAACAGATATCATCTGCATAGAGGCGATAATGCAGGCATAATCCAGATAATAATCTATATATTGGCTCCATTCCTTTTCATTTATTTCTTACCCCTTACCCAGCCTCTTATTCTCCTTCTTACACTCTTTTTCCAACCCTCTATTTCTACCCTCTTTCCTCCCTTTCCATGGTCTCTCATCCCCTACCCAGTCCTCTAGGTCTTTCAAGCCATCTTTTTTGCTCCTTCTCTCACCCTTCAATCCCCCATTTTACAGCCCTCCACTCATATTTCCTAACCCCATATCACATCCCTGCACATGCTCCAAGTCTCATACCCACCAACCTTACTCCCTACCCTACTGTTGACTCCCTGATCTCTTTCCCCCATGCGTACACTCAGAGTCTTTAATCTCAATTCTCTGGCCTCAAAATCCCCAGTCCCTATATCACAACTCCTTGCTTATACTTTCTAACCTTCTAGCCATCCACCTGCAGGCACGTCTAGCATTTGTGGTTCAAAGGAAACAGAAATAGAGAGAGCGTGCACCGTCTCCTGGGGCACCTATCTCCTCCTTCCTAGAGTACTTCCCTTTTAAACCCGAAATAGATCACAGAGACAGTGACAGCATGCACAGTCTTTACTCATATCCCTTATGGTGCTATGACTGACCCTCAGAGAGGGGGAGAAAAGAGAATGGGTGAGGCTGCAGGCTATTTGTGATTGAAGGCCAGCAGCCTAAATATGGAGAGAGAGATCCAGGTATCAGTTCTGGAGGGAGAGCAGGCAACTTTGGAATTTCCTGGAAAATCCAGGATCCTCAGGCTGTCTCTTACACTTGCTCCTCCTCCCAACCACCCAATCCCTGAGCCACGCTTCATAAGCTGGCAGGAGGAGCAGAGAAATGCTAGACTGCCAGCTCAGATCTCCTGGCCCCCAACGCTGGGGCGTGGAGGGAACCATGAAGGAAAGAGAGAGAAATGCCAATGCTGAAGATGAGAGAGGGAAGCCAGTTTTTAACGCAGGTGCTTGGAGAATACCTTTCTTCTACAAAGAGTCTTCAAGCTGGAAGCAGAGTCAGGGACCAAGAATCCTCCGGCGAGAGGATCTAAGAGTCAGGAATCAGGTAAGGAGCCATCGCACCAGGAAAGTGTTATGGCCGCCCGCCGCGGCAGCGCGCGACCGGGGCCAACTGTCATGGCGGCTGGTCGCGGCGGCCCGCGGTCGGGACCCGGCACTCACCCTCAGCGTCGGACCTCCAGGGGGACTCCTGCGGGTGCAGGGAGCCTCAGACGCTGTTCCCCACGCGGCCAGGGCCGACAGGCGGCCGGCCACAGGCTCCTGACTCCCTCCGTGGCTCCGCCCCCTTCCCGGACTGCCTAGGGCCGCGCGTGCGGCTGAAGACTATTCTTAAAGGGGCCACGACAGGAAGTGTCGTGGCTCCCTTTTGCAGCACTTCCCCTGGATTCTGTATTTAACGGCAAGGTCTGTCCCTCAGACCTTGCCTTGGTATCGAGGTTAGTTTGGATCTGCGCTTTTGGTTCCTGGTTCTTCGTCCTGCTCCTGCTTTGCCTTCCCTGCTGCTTGATTCTTTTGGTTTGGACTTCGGATTGGATTTGGACCCCTCTTGGACTCTGACTTCGGATTGGACTTGGATCTCGCTTTGGACTTTGATTCGGACTAGCTTTGGACCTCGCACTGGACCTTCGACCCTTGGACTGGCTTTGGACCACGATCTGGCTTTTGAACCCTGGACTGGCTGCGGACTACGGTTGTGTACCGACTCTGGGACCGGCTTGTTGGATTTTCCCTACTCCCCACAGAGACCTTCTTACGACCTGCTGGAGGCGCCAGCCGTCTGGAAATCACGACCTGCAGGAGGCGCCTGCATCCAGACCACCTTCTGTCTTCTGTGTGTCGCCTAAGTCCCAGCGGCTGTGATCCTACGGGCTCCTCCTGGGGGTTTCACGTGCTTCCAGGGCGAAGTTCGAGCCACGTCGTCCACAGGCCTCGCCATCTGACGGTAGTAGTCATCGAGGAGTTTCCGTCCTGTATCTACCGCAGAAACAAGGGTCCACGAACCAGCTCGTAACAGAATACCAAGGCCATGGATCCGGCAGAGGCCTCAGCCCGGCAGGCTATTCCTGGCATAGCCCAGAAGGTTATGGAACAACAGCGCATCTTGGAATCCATGGCAGCATCCTTGGAGAGACTGAACGCCAGGATGGACGCTATGGCCATTGCTCAGGCTACCCCGCCACCTGTGATTCCGGTGGTACCAAGTAATACCCGGCATATGATTACTCTACCTACCCCTCCGCGATATGCCGGTGATTCTCGATCCTGTCAGGGGTTTCTCGACCAGTGCAGTATGCATTTCCAGCTACAAGCTTCCTTATTTCCAGATGACATCACCAAGACCACATACATTTTATCATTACTGGAGGGTAAAGCCCTTGCGTGGGCTTCTCCATACTGGCGACGTTCAGATCCAGTCCTCCGAGACCTGTCCAAATTCCTAGAACTATTTCAAGCAGTATTCGACGATCCTGGAAGGCAAGTGGTCGCGGGCTCCAAACTTCTACAGCTCAGACAAGGAGGAAGACCATTGGCCGACTATGTCATTGAATTTAGGACATTGGCATCCGAACTCCACTGGGAAGAGAATTGTCTTCGATCTATTTTTCTGGAAGGACTGTCACCCAGAATAAAGGATGAAATGGCCGCCCGGGAATTACCTCAACCCTTGGACTCTATCATCGAGTTAGTAACCCGAATTGACCGGCGTCTTCAAGAGAGAGCAAGAGAAGCATCTAGCACGAGGAGACACATTCCGGGGGCTGCAGCTAATCGCCCGGTTCCGGTTTCCCACACCTCTAATAAACCTGAAGGATCCACTGAAGAGCCCATGCAGTTGGGTCGGGGTCCACTTTCTCCAGAAGAAAGACTGAGACGCAGGAAAGCAGGGCTTTGCCTGTACTGTGGAGAAGCAGGTCATCTGATTGCCCGATGTCCCACGCGTCCGGGAAACTTCAAAGCCTAGGCTCCATCGGGGGAGTTACCCTAGGCATCACCTCTCCGGCTCCCCCACTCACGCTGCATGTTTCCTTGGGGTTTGACAACCATCGATTCTCCGCATTAGCTCTAGTGGATTCAGGAGCTGGCGGGAATTTTATTCTTCAAGATGTGGTCCAACAACTACACATTCCTACGTGCTTATGTCCTAAGCCGTTGATTATCTCTTCCATCCATGGAGATCCCCTGCCGGGGAGGATAACTCATCACACCGTTCCGATGGACTGCCACATTTCTCCTAACCACTCTGAAAGTATTTCATTCTATGTCATTCAGAGGGCTATTCACCCCATAGTCCTGGGCATCCCTTGGTTGCAGCAGCACAATCCACAGTTCGACTGGACTTCTATGGCTCTGATCGGTTGGGGTCCCAATTGTCAGAAAACATGTATCCCTGTACCCAATTCATCGCATAGTTTCATCTGCACCTCCCGATTAGAGGGTCTGCCCTCTCAATATAAGCAATTTTCTGATGTCTTCTCCAAAAAGGCTGCGGATATTTTACCTCCCCATCGTGAATATGACTGTGGCATCAACCTGATCCCCGGTACCACTCCGCCCCGGGGAAGAGTTTATCCATTATCAGCTCCAGAGTCCCAAGCTATGTCTGAATATATTCGGGACAATTTACGGAAGGGATTCATCAGACGCTCCAAATCTCCTGCTGGAGCTGGGTTCTTTTTCGTGGGAAAAAAAGATGGAACTCTACGTCCATGTATAGACTTTCGTGGGCTAAATGCTATTACCATAAAGGACCGGTATCCGCTACCACTCATAGCGGAGCTTTTTGATCGTTTACACGGAGCCCAAATTTTCTCGAAACTTGACCTCCGAGGAGCTTATAATCTCGTCCGAATCCGAAATGGGGATGAGTGGAAAACCGCTTTTAACACAAGAGATGGACATTATGAATATCTAGTCATGCCGTTTGGGTTAACCAATGCTCCAGCAGTATTTCAACATTTCATTAACGAGATATTCAGGGATCTGTTATACGTATGTGTGGTCGTTTATCTGGATGATATCTTAATTTTCTCTCAGAATTTACAGGTGCATCGACAACACGTTATCCTAGTATTACAACGTTTAAGAGAGAATCACCTCTATGCCAAGCTCGAAAAATGCATCTTTGAACAAGAATCCTTACCATTTTTGGGGTACATAATCTCGAAAGAAGGCTTTCAGATGGACCCTTCCAAATTAAGATGTATACAGGATTGGCCTCAACCTACTGGACTACGGGCCTTGCAACGTTTCCTCGGTTTTTCTAACTATTACCGTAGTTTCATCCTGAACTACTCCAGACTAGCAGCACCTCTCACGGCCCTTACTCGCAAAGGCGTTAATAACAAAGTTTGGCCTCCTGAAGCCGAGGAGGCATTTCGGGCACTCAAGGACTCTTTTCTCAAGAAGCCATGCTTGCGACACCCAGATCCTAGACGACCGTTTGTAGTTGAAGTTGATGCTTCTGCTGAAGGGGTAGGGGCCGTCTTGAGTCAAAACGATCTCACGGGAACTTCTCATCCCTGCTCTTATTATTCTCGGAAATTTTCCACAGCCGAACGAAATTATTCTATTGGAGACAGGGAACTGCTCGCCATTAAACTGGCTTTTGAAGAGTGGCGGCAGTGGCTGGAGGGAGCGCAGCACCGGATTACAGTTTTCACAGACCATAAAAATCTGGTTTATCTTCAACAAGCCCAACGTTTGAACCCTCGTCAGGCCCGATGGGCTTTGTTTTTCACACGATTTGACTTTGAACTACGGTATCGTCCGGCTAGCAAGAATATTAAAGCAGATGCACTGTCCCGCTCATTTTTGGAAGAGGATGCAGAGGAACCTATCCAACATATTATTGACCCAGCTCGTATCTGCTTGGCCGCAACATTCACGGTACCACCTGGGAAAACGGTGGTGCCTAAGAGACTACGAAACAAGGTGTTGGCTTGGGGACATGACTCGCTGCTATCTGGGCATCCTGGACAAGCCCGGACGCAGGCATGTATTCAGCGATATTATTGGTGGCCGGGTATGGGTAAAGACATTCGTGCATATGTGGCATCCTGTCCAACTTGTGCACAACATAAAGTTCCTACAGGAAGACCGCACGGACTCTTGCAGCCATTGCCAATTCCTTCGAGACCCTGGACACACATCTCGACGGATTTCATTGTGGAATTACCATCCTCGGAAGGCAACACTGTTATATGGGTAGTAGTGGATCGTTTTTCCAAAATGGCCCACTTCATTCCTCTACCCTCTCTTCCGTCTGCTCCCCGGCTAGCTCAGTTGTTTATGCGCCATATCTTCAGATTTCACGGACTTCCGCTTCACATTGTTTCGGATCGGGGACCTCAGTTCACTGCTCATTACTGGCGTAACCTTTGTAAAAAATTTCGTATTTCCCTGGACTTTACAACCGCGTTTCACCCGCAAGCCAATGGTCAGGCGGAACGCACTAATCGGGGTTTGAAGCAATTTTTACGCCTATATGTCAATTCCTGTCAAGATGATTGGGCAACGCTTCTGTCTTGGGCTGAGTTTTCACACAACTCCCACGCTTGTGTATCTACGGGAGCGTCTCCTTTTCAGATCGTCTTCGGCCGGCAGCCCCGACCTCCCTTGCCGCTCCCGTTACCGGTTCCTTCCCCGGCGGCTCAACTTACGGCGGCTCAGATAAAACAGCTTTGGATCCGTACCCAGCGGCTGCTCCGTCAGGCAGCTCTTCTGGCCAAGAAATTTGCCGATAAGCACCGGACGCCCGGACCTCAAATCCGTCCTGGCGATAAGGTATGGTTGAGCACCCGACACATCCGCCTCCGTGTTCCCTCCATGAGATTGGCTCCGCGCTACATTGGGCCCTTTCCGGTGCTTCGCCAACTGGGACCTGTGACTTATCAGCTCCGATTACCTACGACTTTACGCATCCATAATTCCTTCCACGTGTCTCTTTTGAAACCTGTGGTCCTCACCTGGCCTTCTCGGAAACTGCCTGGGGTACCTCAGCTTCAGTCTGCAGATGAGTCCATCTACAGGGTACACGAGGTACTGGATGTTCGGAAACGTGGCAAGACATGGGAGTACCTTCTCTCTTGGGAAGGATTCGGGCCTGAGGAGAATTCTTGGGAGCCTGCTACGAACATCTTGGACAAATCGCTTCTTCATACCTTTCACTCCGAACATCCGACTAAGCCCAAGCCTTCTCGGGGGAGGCCTAGGGGAGGGGGTACTGTTATGGCCGCCCGCCGCGGCAGCGCGCGACCGGGGCCAACTGTCATGGCGGCCGGTCGCGGCGGCCCGCGGTCGGGACCCGGCACTCACCCTCAGCGTCGGACCTCCAGGGGGACTCCTGCGGGTGCAGGGAGCCTCAGACGCTGTTCCCCACGCGGCCAGGGCCGACAGGCGGCCGGCCGCAGGCTCCTGACTCCCTCCGTGGCTCCGCCCCCTTCCCGGACTGCCTAGGGCCGCGCGCGCGGCTGAAGACTATTCTTAAAGGGGCCACGACAGGAAGTGTCGTGGCTCCCTTTTGCAGCACTTCCCCTGGATTCTGTATTTAACGGCAAGGTCTGTCCCTCAGACCTTGCCTTGGTATCGAGGTTAGTTTGGATCTGCGCTTTTGGTTCCTGGTTCTTCGTCCTGCTCCTGCTTTGCCTTCCCTGCTGCTTGATTCTTTTGGTTTGGACTTCGGATTGGATTTGGACCCCTCTTGGACTCTGACTTCGGATTGGACTTGGATCTCGCTTTGGACTTTGATTCGGACTGGCTTTGGACCTCGCACTGGACCTTCGACCCTTGGACTGGCTTTGGACCACGATCTGGCTTTTGAACCCTGGACTGGCTGCGGACTACGGTTGTGTACCGACTCTGGGACCGGCTTGTTGGATTTTCCCTACTCCCCACAGAGACCTTCTTACGACCTGCTGGAGGCGCCAGCCGTCTGGAAATCACGACCTGCAGGAGGCGCCTGCATCCAGACCACCTTCTGTCTTCTGTGTGTCGCCTAAGTCCCAGCGGCTGTGATCCTACGGGCTCCTCCTGGGGGTTTCACGTGCTTCCAGGGCGAAGTTCGAGCCACGTCGTCCACAGGCCTCGCCATCTGACGGTAGTAGTCATCGAGGAGTTTCCGTCCTGTATCTACCGCAGAAACAAGGGTCCACGAACCAGCTCGTAACAGAAAGGGTTGCCTGTCTATTCTAGCCTTATATCGTGCTCCTTGTCAGGGCTCTACCTCTCTTGCTTCAATCACTGATCCCCGGATATATGTCCTAGAGCTCTCCTTGAGAAGCCATGTTTAGATCAGCATTTCTGCTTTCCTTGTCTTTCTGTGGCTCTATTGCTTAGTCTCCTGCTTCTCATGCTGGAGCTCTTGACAGTGACTGGTAAACCTATCAGCCAGGCTTATCAGAAAAAGGAACGTGAGCACAGACTTCTTAAACAGAAATCCATTTCCAGAGTTCTAAGACTATAAGCAGATAAGAGCAGTACTAATTTCCCAATTTTTATATTGCTAGTTTTCAACTTGTGCCTGCAACTGGACCGGCAGCTGGTTATCAACCAGTTGGCAGCTTTACTCGTTCCACATTTTCTGCTCAGTAAAAGGAGCATGGATATAGTTAGGCATGGAGGCAATTATGACCTCCAGAAAAGAGTTGATGCAGCTGGAAATGTAGGACGGACTGTCTGCCTGCCAGTCATGTCTCCTGCCACCCCCTGGAAGGAGCCTGTAGCCTGATCACGCAGGGCTGTCATCACTTTATCTTCAACTAATAAGCTGTCAGGTTGGTCTATACAGGAGCCCAGATATCCACTCAACTTTTTTTGTCTGGTCAGCCTGAATATTCTCTCTTTAAATCTGCCCTGGGACAAAATATACTGTTTTGGGATGCATGGTGTCTACTGCAATGTACACAAAAGATCAGTTATGTTGTAAAAATGCTAAGTAGTAGATGCATTCTTACAGCCACTGAAATGTACTTCTGGAGGGCAATTTTGTAACAGCTCAGGTAACTTAAGTGGCAAATATGCATATGTGTACATTCGCTTTGAAAATATCCACATAAGTCACACCAGGTATATGAAGTGTGTACATTTCCTGTGCAAACTTACACACATATTTTTTTTAAAATAAAAAGTATGCATGTAAAAGAAAAACTCCACTTCAACTCCGCCCCTGCAACTGCCTCCACATAGTCTGGACAAACTTGCACGTAAACATGACGTACTCGTGTAAGTTCACCTGCACATCAAACAGGCAGTTTTATAAAACCCCATTTCTGCATGCGATGCATGTGAAACCATGTTTTACACATGGAAATGCATTTGAAAATTACCCTCCAAATGCATATCTGTCCTGGGCATAAGAACATAAGCGATGTCATGCTGGATCAGACAAAGATACAGTAGATCTGTTTCTTCTTACTTACTCCCTGGGATAGCAACGGCTAGCTAAAAACATATTTTAGGGACTTTTCCTCCAGGAACTTGTCCAGACCTCTTTTAAACTCCACTATGCTAGTCATCTTGACAACATCTTCTGGCAAATGATCCCTCAGCTTGACTGTGCACTGAGTGGGGAAGTACTCTCTATGATCTTTATTAAATCTGCTGACTGTTTCTTTCATGGCGTGTCTCCTTGTTTTAGTATTATTTGACAGGATAAATAATCATCTTTTATTTAACTGATTTACCTTTCCTATCCCACTCATGATTTTATAAACTTCTGTCATGTTCCCTCTCAGCCATCTCTTTTCCAAGCTAAAGAGACCTAACCTGCTTAGCCTCTCATCGCAAGAGAGCACTTCCACCCGTTTATCATTTTTTGTTCTCCTCCTCTGTACCTTTTCTAGTCCCACTATATCATTTTGAGATGGGGGTGACCAGAACTGCATACAATACTCAAGGTGTCGTTGCACCCTGGATCAATATAGAGGAGATATGTTATTCTCTGTTTTACTCTCCATTCCTTTTCGGATCATTCCACCACTGCACATAGAGTTGAGGATTTCAATGTATTTTCCACAAAGGTCCTTTGCTGGGTGGTGACACCTAATATTAAAGTAACCATAATGGTCAAATTTCCACATATATGTGAGGGTAAATTAAACAGATATTATCATGTATATCAAATGTATCAAAACAACATTCCTGTGTAACATCTTACAAAACTTTGTTTACAACTTTTGTTTTAAAAAGAACATAAATATAATCTATACATCATATTACATCACAACCATTCATACTCTCACACATTCCAACAATATCAAACATATGGACATTAAATATTGCACATCAATTAAAATACAACACATTCATTTATATATATATATATATATATATATATATGTTTCCAATATTGCACTACAATCATTAAAAATATCACCCAGTTTATATTCTCTATTTCATTTCCCTTGTATTCCTTCCCCGGGTGTCCAAAATTAAACAATTGTTGACTAACATAAACTCTTTTTTTTCTATGATGTGTCCCCAATATTATTGATTAAACCTATACTTGATCACATATTCTCAATGTTATTCATTCCATATACCCAAGGGAGTTTGTGGGAATCTGCTGAATTGATAACGTCGGTAGCAAGAGTAAATAGAATGAATAACATTGAGAATATGGGATCAAGTGTAGGTTTAATCAATAATAATGGGGACACATCATAGAAAAAAGAGAGTTTATGTTAGTCAACAATTGTTTAATTTTGGAATTGATAAAGTCGGTAGCAAGAGTATATAGAATGAATAACATTGAGAATATGTTTCTGAAAATGTTATTCATAATTTTTGTTAATGTTTAGAATATTTTAATAGACTAAGTTATATTTTGGAAAATGTATGTGTTGGTTTTTATTTTCATGCTAGGTGCCGTATCAGCCCTTACCTTACATCCTTTCATGGTGCACTACTATATACATACACATATGAGATTCAGTGAAAAGCCAGGGGCCAAGCATCAACTAGGAGGTGGCACTAAGGTTAATGTTAAGTGGCTTCTCCTTCCAAAATCAGTACTTAGCAACTCATAACATTTATACCAAGGATGCATGCATAAAGTGTTAGGTGCATGGCCTAATAAATGGCCTCTGTTGACAGCTGATCTGCCATGTCTCAAATGCTCTTCAACGCCCACAGCAGCAAGCCAGGAAACAGAGTTCATTGAAACTTGTCTTCCTGAATGGGTCACTTCATTGATCCCCACTGCCAAGAAATAGAGTCTGGATAAGTCATTAGAGATGATACAACATTATTACCAATATTATGCACAAACAGATGTGACGCCTGTGGTGGGAACATAAGAACATAAGAAGCACATAAGAAGCACATTATATATTGCAAGGGAAGAGCTCAGTAACCCACAATCCAGTGGGAGCACTGAGAGGAGAGGATCACCTTGCTGGTGGCTGAAAGGAATAAGTAAGTTTTTGCTTGGGACATTGTCTTTTTTAAAAGTATTGGGGCAAAGTTAACTATTTGGGAATATTATTTAGTGTGTTTGTGTGTTTGTGCTTTTAATAGTCAGTAAGGCAGCGAAACAGAAACAGAAGTTAGACTGTTTGTATTTTTAAATAGTCAGTCAGTAAGGCAGCTAGTAAGTAGTAGTTAGTGTGTTTATTTTTAATAGTCTGTAAGGCAGCTAGTAAGCAGAAGTTAGAGTGTATGTATATTAAAAACAAACAAAAAATAAAAGTAGCCAGAAGCTAGAAATAAGCTAGGAGCAGAGTATACCTAAGTAAAAAGGTTGAAAAGTTCAGTTCAGTTACTCAACTTGGAAAGGTGTTGAGGTTGTGTGATTTGGTTTGATTAGGTACCAACATTTATTAATCAAGAGAGCAGTGAGTCACTCTGGCTGACTAACTGAAGTTAGACTGATCTGGAAAGAAATACGATGAGTAAGGTAATCAAATTTGCAGATGATACAAAATTGTTCAGAGTAGTTAAATCACAAGCAGATTGTGATAAATTGCAGGAAGGCCTTCTGAGACTGGAAAATTGGGCATCCAAATGGCAGATGAAATTTAATGTGGATAAGTGCAAGGTGATGCATATAGGGAAAAATAACCCATGCTATAGTTACACAATGTTAGGTTCCATATTAGGAGCTACCACCCAAGAAAGAGATCTAGGCGGCATAGTGGATAATACATTGAAATCATCGGTCAGTATGCTGCAGCAGTCAAAAAAGCAAACAGAATGTTGGGAATTATTAGAAAGGGAATGGTGAATAAAATGGAAAATGTCATAATGCCTCTGTATCGCTCCATGGTGAGACCACACCTTGAATACTGTGTACAATTCTGGTCACCGCATCTCAAAAAAGATATAATTGCGATGGAGAAGGTACAGAGAAGGGTGACCAAAATGATAAGGGGAATGGAACAGCTCCCCTATGAGGAAAGACTAAAGAGGTTAGGACTTTTCAGCTTGGAGAAGAGACAGCTGAGGGAGGATATGATAGAGGTGTTTAAAATCATGAGAGGTCTAGAATGGGTAGATGGTTATTTACTCTTTCAGATAATAGAAATACTAGGGGGCACTCCATGAAGTTAGCATGTGGCACATTTAAAACTAATTGGAGAAAGTTATTTTTCACTCAACACACAATTAAACTCTGGAATTTGTTGCCAGAGGATATGGTTAGTGCAGTTGGTATAACTGTGTTTAAAAAAGGATTGGATATGTTCTTGGAGGAGAAGTCCATTACCTGCTATTAATTAAGTTGACTTAGAAAATAGCCACTGCTATTACTAGAAACAGTAACATGGAATAGACTTAGTTTTTGGGTACTTGCCAGGTTCAGGTTCTTATGGCCTGGATTGGCCACTATTGGAAACAGGATGCTGGGCTTGATGGACCCTTGGTCTGACCCAGCATGGCATGTTCTTTTGTTCTTATGTTCTTAGCGCAGTGTTCATACAACCTTCATACAAATGAATGCATTTGCTACAGCCTAATTATGAGTCCACTAAACTATCTCCTCTAGAAGCAAAACCCATATTCATCCTTCCTTCAGCATAGTACATGAGCACTTACTTATGTATTTATTTATTTTTTATTTATACGCTTTTATATACCGAAGTTTAGCTAGAGGCCTTCAATCCGGTTTACAGGTAAAACAACAAATTACATGTGAGACAATAACTGGTATGATAACATAACTGGTATGACACCATAACTAGTAAAACAACATAACTGGTAAAACAGCTAATATTAAGTGGTTATAACAACGAATGCAATAATGTTATAGCTAACAGCTTCTATAGCAACCAAATGGATTATCGTCAGATGTAAAGAGAAAAACAGTCAGTGGTAGTATTTAACTATCGGTGATAGTCTGTGGTGTCTTTAGTGGTAAGAGTGTTTAGCCGATCCTGTCTTTGAAGGCTTGTCTGAAAAGCCAGGTCTTGAGTTCTTTTTTGAATATTTTAGTATTGTTTTGTAATTGTAGGTATTCAGGTAGAGAATTCCAGAGGTGGGGTCCTGCAATTGAAAAGACTCTGTTTCTTACAGTGGTTAGTTTTGCGTTTGATACTGATGGTATGTCTAGTTGTGTTTTGTTAGTTGCTCTCGTATAGCGTTGAGAAGAGTGTTTCTGAATAATGTTATTTAGGCATGTGTTTTCACTGTTGTGTGTTGTTCTGTGTATAATGATTAGAGATATTTGATTCAGTGTAGACTTTTTAGCACCGGAGTGATGTGGTCATTTCTTTTGTGATCAGTGAAGATTCTGGCTGCTGTATTCTATAGCAATTGGAGTGGTCGTATTGTAGCTTTGGGAAGGCCTATCAGGAGTGAGTTACAGTAATCGAAGCTAGAGAATATGAGTGATTGTAGAATGGTTCTGAATTCAGGGAGATATAGCAGTGGTTTTAGATGTTTGAGTATTAACAGTTTGTGGTAGCCTTCTTTGATTTTCATTGAGATGTGTTTTTTGTAGTTAAGCTCTGGGTCTAACCATATTCCTAGATCTTTCAGTTGTCTTTTAGTTTGATGTGTGTATTGTCAATTTGTATTTTGTGGTTAGTGTTGATTCCAGAGTTTTTTCTTTCAAGTAGTATGCACTCAGTTTTGTCCATGTTAAGACATAGCTTCATGTGGTTTAGCATGCTTCTTATGGTGTCGAGGTAAGTGGCTGAGAGTTTCAATGCGTTTTCGATGGTGTTTGTCACGGGAATGATTAATTGGATATCATCGGCCTACATGTAGTATGTGTTACCGAGACTCGTGAGGAGCTGGCAAAGAGGAGGTAGATATATGTTAAACAGGGTGGCTGAAAGTGCGGATCCTTGGGGTACTCCTGTTTCAAGAGGTATGGCATCTGATGATTGGTTGTTGATGTTTAATTTGAAGAATCTGTTTTTAAGGAAGGATGTAAACCAGTCGAGAGTTTTGCCGGAAAGACCGATGTCAGCTAGTCTAGATATTAAGCTTTTATGTTCGACCGTGTCAAATGCAGCAGAGAGGTCGAGTAGGATTAGGATGTATTTTTGTCCATTGTCGAAGCCTCTTATTATTGTGTTTGATAAGTTGATTAGCAAGGCTTCTGTGCTATGATTTTTTCTGAATCCATGTTGGGTGGGATGTAAGATGTTGTTTGTTTCGAGATGTTCGTTGAGTTGTTTAAGCGCTGCTTTCTCCGTCAGTTTGGTGAGGAGGGGTAGGTTTGAGATTGGTCAGTAGTTGTTGAGATCATCTGGGTTGAGGTTCTTTTTTTTTATTATGGGTTTAATTGTTGCTATTTTTAGTTTGTCAGGAAGTTCACCTTCTTCTAGAGATTTATTAATGATTGCCGTAATAGCTGGAGCAATGGATTGGGCTATTTCCTTTAGGGCACGAATTGGAATTGTATCGAGTTCATGACAAGCTGGGTTTAGATTTCTTAATAGTTTCTCTGTTTCAATGGTTGATATGGGATCGAAGGTGGACCAGGTTTGCTGCTTATCTTGGTTAGTGGAATTGTTGATGTTTCCTGTTATTTGCTGATTTTGTTTTTGAAAAACAGTGCAAGTTCTTGGCTTAGGTTTTTGGTTTTGGATGTGGGATTGTTGTTGTCTGATATTAGATTGTTTACTATGTTGAAAAGCGGTTTTGAGTTGTTAGCGGAGTTTTGGATATTTTACTGTAATAGTCTCATTTAGATTTGTTAATCAGCTTTTTATATGCTGCCAGCTGTGTGCGATATCTTTCAAGGGTCAGCGGACATTTATTTTTTTGCCATTCTTTTTCTTTTTTCCTTAGATTGGATTTGGTGTCTTTTAGTCTTTTGTTCTTGACCTGTTTTGTTCTTTTTGGATTTATGTTGTTGGCAATTTCCATTGTACGTTCGTGCCATGAGTTGGTGGCCATATTTATGTTAGAGAGGTCTAGATTTGTTAGATGTTTTCCAAGTTCTTGTTGGAGGAGGTCAGGTTGGAAGGGTGGTCTGTATTTGAAGGTGTATGATTCATTTGTTTCAGACGTGTTGCTAATGTTTGCTTGGGTCTTGCAGTGCAGGAGGTAGTGGTCGGACCATGGGACTGGTGTGTATGATATTGTTGTGTTTGAGAAGAAGTCGTTTGTGAATATCAGATCGAGGGTGTGGCCAGCTTTGTGTATTGGGATGGTCACCTGTTGGGTGAGTCTTAAAATGGAGTGACGTCAAGCAAGGTTTGGCAGGTTTGTGATCTGGGTGATGTCCATGTGGAGGTTGAAATCTCCAAGTATAATTGTGGGTTTCTTAATGCTGATGTGTGTTATGAAGTGTTCTATGAGTCGGGATATGTCGTTGTCAAGAAGTCTGGGGGGGCAGTATACTATGCAGATTTGCAAGTTTTCTGAGTCGAAGATGGTTACTTCATATTGCTGTGGGAGCGTGTGTGAGACCAGTTTCATTGTGAAATGCTTTTTTATGATTAATAGTAATCCGCCTCCTTTGCGGGATTTTTGGGGAATTGAGAATAGGTCGTATGCATTGTTGTTAAGTTGGTTTGTGATAACATGGTCTGTATTTTTAAACCAGGTTTCAGTCACAGCGATGAAGTTGGGGTTTTTTTCTTGTATGATCTCTGATATGAGCATGAATTTTTTGTTAGGGCTTGATTGTTTATGAGGATGAAAGTGAGATAGATCATGTTTTTTATTGAATTATTGAGGAGGATATTGATTAGTTGTTGGTGTCTTTCATGACGGCTCGATTTGGTTGTTAAGGCCATCTTTGTTTGGAGTTTTGGTAGGAAGTGGTTTTTCTTTCAATTATCTGAGTTGGGGAGTTAATTTGAGTTATAAGGGTGGTGGTTTGAAGAGTTGGAAGAGTTGGTTCTTGTTGATTCTTGAAGGGGACGCGCTAAGGGGTGTGTCAAGGGGCATGCCCCTTTGTTGCGCTCCTTCGGCGCACGACGCAGGCACATACTTGAGCAATGTATGTCCAAATTTCCAAACCCTGGCGGGAACAACTGAAACATACCTAGTTTTCTGAGCAACAGCATCAGTTCACACCTACTCCCATCATTCTGAAAATTTGCTTTGTACATTTACTAGCTAGTTGCACATTTTAGACACACAACTCCTGCAAAACTCTTCGAAACTGACCCATATTAGTTGTAGCTTTGTACATATGGTGTTTTTTGGTTTTTTTTATATAGGAGATGGGGAACTTTTCCTGCATCTCTAAGCACATTAGCATAAATCGAAACATATGAAAACACTTAAAAACAAAATAAATTAATGGTGCTTGGGAACCGTAGAGCTTTAGAAGAAAACAGTGCAATGCAGTGTTCTAACATAACAAACATTTCCTTACAAGATCAAAGCAAAACATGAACAAGAGCTAACTCCAGTGGGAAAGTGTTTGGAACTACCAGAGTGTTCTAAGATGAACCTCCTAGAGGAATTAGCACCTGCATTTTTGGTTTACTGATCTTTTCTCTGTTCTGATTTTGATGTGTTCTTTGACAGACTGTGAATTTCTTTGGAAGGCTGAGAGATTTTAACTTCATCTCAATGGGGAGTCACAAAGATTCTGTTTTTATTTGCAGCAAATGCAGTCATGACAGCTGCTAGGCTGTGGTGGTGTAGGTTCCACAGTTTGTTGGAGGCTGTGGTTCAACCTTTGTGTTCAAAGTAGGTAGTCCAGCAGAAAGAATGCAAACCTTACTTAATGATAAATTCCCCAAATAAAGTTTAGCATTTTTTTGAGGAAACAAAATACATCTATGCAAAATAAGATTACACTGGGGTAGATCTTAAAAAAATACGCGATTGCGTACTTTTGTTCGCGCACCAGGCGCGAACAAAAGTACGCTGGATTTTATAAGATCCGCGCGTAGCCACGCGTATCTTATAAAATCCGGGGTCGGTGCGCGCAAGGGGGTGCACATTTGTGCAACCTCCGCGTGCCGAGCCCAGCGCGCGCTGCCTGTTCCCTCCGAGGCCGCTCCGATTTCGGAGCGGCCTCGGAGGGAACTTTCCTTCACCCTCCCCCCACCTTCCCCTCCCTTCCCCTACCTAACCCACCCCCCCGGCCCTATCTAAACCCCCCCTAACTTTGCGCGTGCCGGCCGGCAGCCCCGCTCCGTGTTCCTGTCCCGGGGGCTGGTCCGGAGGCCTCGACCATGCCCCCGGGCCGGTGCCACGCCCCCAGGCCCGCCCCTGAAACGCCGTGGCACGCCCCCGAAACGCCGCGTCATTTCGGGAACGCCCCCGATACGCCCCCTCCCCACCCCTTTTCCAAAGCCCCAGGACTTACGCTCGTCCCGGGGCTTTACGCGCGCCGGCGGCCTATGCAAAATAGGAGCGCCAGCGCGCGCAGGCCTTTTAAAATACGCCCCTTAGTCTCTTTAGAAGAGCTTCAGCACACATGCTGGGAGATCAGAAGGTGAAAATGAAAGCAGCAAATATGGAGAGAGAGAGAAAGAGAGAAACAAGGTGTCTCATGACATTAGCTCAAGCCCCTTGTCCAATCACAAGCAGTAAGTGATAAACAGCGAGTAACTCCCCCACCGGGTATATAAAATGATGGAATTGGACTTTCTTGTTGGGCAGTGGTCATTCCCTCCAAATTTATTTTGTGGGTTCTTCAGAAATGGTCATGCAGATGGTGACATGGACCTCGATGGTGACAGCATGATTTAACACAACTCTATGTCACTGTGACAGGACATAGTGAGGAAACCACCTCACTCCCTTCCAGGATCTCTGACTCCATCCATGGGAATAGGCTGGCATAATAAAGGAGACTAAAACTTAGTATCAAATTCCAAACCAACAAGAACTTTTTTTGTGCAGTATCCAGCCAGTCAAAACTATGTACATGATTGAGAAGGTGTTACAACATACTTTACATACCCTGAGAAGATCCTTTTGTGCAATTGATCCCTGCCCTGTTGGAGCTTTAATAGCTGGCAAACAGTAATTTCTAGATATTTTTGTTAATACTGTGAACAGGTCATTCCAAGAGTGTTTTTCCTACTGCCTTTATAAGGGGTATTATTCACCCACTCCCAAAACTGGAGCAGGATTCCAGTGATATCTGTACCAATTTTCATCTGGTTTCCAACTTACCAGCTTTAGGTAATGTTTTAGAAAAGCTTGCTTTAAAACAACTTAACTGTGTATCTGCAAGAACAGAATGTTCTTAATCCCCATCAGTGTGGTTTTCAAAGCAGAGCACTGATACGCTTTTGGTCTTGGTGGCTGATTTTTCTGCTTTGGGAGTTGGTTGCTATATTTTTAGACTTCTCCTTAGTGTTCAGCGCTGTCTTGCATGACTTACTAATGCATAGATTGGCTGATTAAGTATTGAGGGACAGGTCATTGAGTGGTTCTCTTCTTTTTTAAATGACAGGATGTTTCAAGTTAGAGTCGATCAGCAAGAATCTAAATGGTGTGAGTTAGCGAGTTTTGGGGTCCCACAGGGATCCATACTGTCAGCTATATTATTTAATATTTATCTTTCTCCTTTGTCTCAGTTTTTAGAACAGTATTCCTCTTCTTTTAAAATATATGCTGACTATTGTGAGGCCCAGCCGCGCTCACCCACGGCCAGACCACCCTACCTCCTCCACGTGGCCAGTTCGAGATCCCCCTCGCGGCGGGCAGCAGCGCACGGACCGTGGCGCGATGGCATTTGGACGTCGGGGAGCAGCGTCGGAGAAGCCGTGGCTGTCCCACCTCTTAAGGGGGCCGTGACGCTGAAACGAGGCTGGCCCGGAAGATGATGTCATCTGCGAGGGAGATTTAAACTCCCTCAGTGGAAGGAAGGACGCTTTCGCAACAGGTTTCTGTGTTTTGGCTGTGTTTCCCTGCTTCTCCTTGACTCCTGGTTTGACTTGGACTGGCTTTTGGATTTTGTTGCTTGCCGCCTGCCTCGACCCCTGCCTGGAACTTGGACTGTGCCCATTTGCTACCTGCTTGACTCTTGCCTGGAATTTGGACCGTGTTGCTTGCCGCCTGCCTCGACCCTTGCCTGGAACTTGGACCGTGCCTACTTGCCGCCTGCCTCGACCCTTGCCTGGAACTTGGACCCTGCCTGCTTGCCACCTGCCTCGACCCTTGCCTGAAACTTGGACCGTGCCTGCTTGCCGCCTGCCTCGACACTTGCCTGGAACGTGGACTGTGCCTGTTTGCTGCCCGCCTCGACCCTCGTCTGGAACTCGGACTGTGTCTGCTCGCCGCCTGCCTTGATCCTAGCCTGGAACCCGGACTGTGCACCAGCCGCCTCGCTGAGGACGCCGTGACAAGGCCGTATTGCGGAACTTCCACCTTCCGGAGACGAGTTCACCTAAGTAGTGCAGGTGGGTGTCATCTCTCGCTCCGGTTCAAGGGTCCACTAGCATAACAGATTGCGAAGGCCATTGACCCGGTGGATTTGACTGGTCTCCAGGCTATTCCAGGCCTTGCCCAGCAGCTGATGCAGCAACGACAGCAGCAGCAGCAACAGCAGCAGAGTCTGGAGGCGTTAACTGCCACTGTGGAACGACTGGTCCATTGTCTTGATTCTGCTCATGGAGCCGAGGCGGCCGCTCCTGCACCTACCCTTCCAAGTACTTCTGCTTCGGTTTCTCACTTGCCTGCACCGCCTTGTTTATCTGGAGATGCTAAATTGTGTCGAGGTTTCCTGAACCAATGCTTCATCAGATTTTCTTTGCAAGGGCAGCAATTCCCTACTGACCAGATGAAGACTTCCTTCATCATTTCTTTGCTTGATGGAAAAGCCATGGCCTGGGCTTCTCCCCTCTGGGAGAGAGGGGATCCCATTTTGAATGACTTATCCAGATTTGTTCTTCCGCCAGGTGTTTGACGAGCCAGGACGGCTATCCACAGCTTCTCTTCGGAACTTCTTAACCTGCGACAAGGTACCCGCACTTTGGCAGACTTCGCGATTGATTTTCACACCCTCGCCTCAGAACTAGGATGGCGTCCAGATTGTCTACGGGGCATTTTTCTAGAAGGGTTATCACCCCGCATCAAAGACGAACTTGCTGGCCGGGAGCTTCCGGAGGACTTGGACGCGCTTATTGACCTGGCAGGCCGTATAGACCGACGTTTACAACAGCGCACCAAGGAAGCAAGACCATCTCGACGCCTGGTTCCCTTGGCTCCAAACTTCTCTCATCCTTTGGTTACCCCTACTGCTACGGAAGCTCCAGCAGAAACCAGAGAGGAACCTATGCAGTTGGGCAGAAGTCGGTTGACTGCGGAAGAAAAGCAACGTCGGAGAAGGATGGGACTGTGTTTGTATTGCGGTAACAGAGGACATCTTCTGGCTCAGTGCCCGGAGCGCCTGGGAAACTACCGATCCTAGGTGTCTCCAAGGAGCAGACCCTAGGGAGTAACCTAGCTCCTCATTTCGTAGTTCCAGTGACGTTGCAATGTGAGCAAGGGTCCTTCACTACTCAGGCTCTGGTTGACTCCGGAGCCGGAGGGAACTTTATCCTGGCTGAACTTGTCCACCAGCTACAGCTCCCGGTACGTCCTCGCAAGACGCCATTATTCATTTCATCTATCCAAGGTGAGAACCTTCCCAGACGGATTACCTCTTGAACTGCTCCCATATCGCTCCAGACCGGGATCCTCCACCATGAGGAGATAATCTTCTTTATCTTGGAGAAAGCTGTCCACCCAGTAGTACTGGGCTTGCCCTGGTTACAAAGACACTCTCCTACCATAGACTGGAGGACCCTCCAGATTGCTGCCTGGGGTCCAGACTGCCTGGGGACCTGCATCCAACAGAAACCCCAACTGGTGATACCTTTAATAACTACCAGGTTCCCAGTACCACCCCAATACTCCGAGTTCATGGACGTCTTCTCTAAAGAGAAAGCTGAAATCCTTCCCTGCCACCGAAGGTTCGACTGTGCCATCAACTTACTTCCCAATACCAGTCCACCCAGGGGGTGGATTTATCCTCTCTCCAGTCCTGAATCACAGGCCATGTCAGAATATATTAAGGAAAACCTTGAACGAGGGTTCATCCGTCCCTCTACGTCCCCTGCAGGGGCAGGGTTCTTCTTCGTACCTAAAAAGGACGGGTCATTGAGACCCTGCATTGACTACAGAGGGCTCAATGCTATCACTTGCAAGGATCGATATCCTCTTCCCCTGATACCTGAATTACTCAATCAGTTGCACGGGGCCAGAATCTTCTCTAAACTTGATTTACGTGGTGCCTACAACCTGGTCCAAATTAAGTCTGGAGACGAGTGGAAGACCACATTTAATACCCGTAATGGCCACTACGAGTACCTTGTCATGCCATTTGGCCTGTGTAATGCACCTGCGGTCTTCCAGAATTTAATGAACGAAGTGTTTCGGGACATGTTGTATAAACAGGTGATCATTTATCTGGACGATATTCTTATCTACTCGAAGGACCTGGCTACTCATCGCAAGGATGTTAGACAAGTTCTACAACGTCTAAGAGAAAATCAGTTATTCGTGAAACTGGAAAAGTGTCTCTTCGAGAGGCAGTCTATACCCTTTTTGGGATTTATTGTGTCTACCACAGGGTTTCAAATGGACCCGGAGAAAGTGGCCAGTATTCGAGATTGGCCACGACCAATGGGGCTTCGGGCGAAACAACGGTTTCTTGGCTTTTCCAACTTTTACCGGAACTTTATTCCACATTACTCTCACATTGTAGCACCGATTACTGCCCTGACCAAGAAGGGAGCTGACACCAAGAACTGGCCCTGTGAAGCCGTACAAGCATTTGAAAGACTCAAGACTGCCTTCCTACAAAAACCTTGCCTCCACCAACCGGACCCTACTCGGCCATTCATAGTGGAGGTAGATGCCTCTGAAGTGGCGATTGGAGCAGTCCTCAGTCAACATTCGGATCAAGGCATTTTATTTCCCTGCTCTTACTTCTCCCGGAAATTTTCTCCCACCGAGAAGAATTATGGAATCGGTGATAAGGAGTTGTTGGCCATCAAGATGGCTTTCGAGGAATGGAGACAATGGTTAGAAGGGGCACAACACACCATTACGGTATATACCGACCATAAGAATTTAGAATACCTCAACAGACCCCAGCGCCTCAACCCTCGCCAAGCCCGCTGGTCATTATTCTTTTCTCGGTTTGACTTTGTACTACGATATCGTCCAGCGGCCAAGAATAGTCGCGCGGACGCACTTTCCAGATCTTATGAGACACAGGACACACAAGAGACTCTTAACTATATTATAGACCCTGCCAAGCTGATTCTTCTACCGAGACTGCACCCCCAGGGAAGATGGTGGTACCACTTCGACTTCGCCCCAAGGTGCTTTCCTGGGCACATGACTCTCTCTCGACAGGCCACCCTGGGAGAGCACGTACCTTGGAGCTGCTATCTCGCTACTATTGGTGGCCTCAGTTGAAGGGGGATGTGCGGGCCTACGTTACTTCGTGCCCAAAGTGTGCCCAGCAAAAACCATTACCTGGTCGACCCTGGGGCCTCCTCCAGCCCCTTCCGCCTCCTCAAGAGCCCTGGACCCATATATCCATGGACTTTGTAGTAGATCTCCCTCTATCGGGCGGAAACCAGGTAATATGGGTTGTGGTCGACCGGTTCTCTAAAATGGTACACCTCGTGCCTTTGCCCAAGTTGCCATCCACACCTGAATTGGCTGATCTATTCTCTCTGCATATTTTCTGCTTCCATGGACTTCTTCTTCATATAACCTCTGATAGAGGCTCCCAATTCATGGCCAAATATTAGAGCTCGCTTTGCAAGAAATTTGGCATACAATTAGGGGCGGATTTTAAAACCCCTGCGCGCGCCGGCGTGCCTATTTTGCATAGGCCGCCAGCACACGCAGAGCCCCGGGATGCGCGTAAGTCCTGGGGCTTCCTGTCGGGGGCGTGGTGGGATGACGTGTCGTTTAGGGGGCGTGGCGCCGCGTTTCGGGGGTGGCGACGTGGGCGTGGTTTCGGCCCGGGGCGTGGCCGCGGCCTCCAGAACAGCCCCCGGGACCAGACCACGGAGCGGGGCAGCCGGCCGACGCGCGCAAAGTTAAGGGGGGGGGTTTATATAGGGCTGGGGGGGTGGGTTAGGTAGGGGAAGGGAGGGGAAGGTGGGGGGAGGGCGAAGGAAAGTTCCCTCCGAGGCCGCTCTGAAATCGGAGCGGCCTCGGAGGGAACAGGCAGCGCACGCTGGGCTCGGCGCACACAGGTTGCACAAATGTGCACCCCCTTGCGCGCGCCGACCCCGGATTTTATAAGATACGCGCGTATCTTATAAAATCCAGTGTACTTTTGTTTGCTCCTGCTGCGTGAACAAAAGTACGTGCTCGCGCAAGAATTTAAAATCTGCCCCTTAGATTTTACCACAGCTTTTCACCCGCAAGGGAACGGACAGGCGGAACGCGTCAATAGAGGGTTGAAGACGTTCTTACGCCTTTTTGTGAACCATCGCCAAGATGATTGGGCCATCCTACTACCCTGGGCCGAATTTTCACATAACTCCCATGTACACTCGGCCACTGGGCAATCTCCATTTCAGATCGTTTTTGGTAGACAACCACGGACTCCACTACCTCTACCTCTTACTGTTGCTTCTCCAGCAGCCCAACTGTCGGCACAGCGGCTCCATGAACTCTGGGAGGTCACTAATGCTCGTCTTCGCCAGGCGGCCGAGACCGCGAAACGGGTGTCCGACAAGCATCGTCGACCCGCTCCGCAATTCGATGTGGGAGACCGGGTTTGGCTCTCCACCCGTCATTTACGCCTCCGGGTCCCCTCCATGCGACTCGCTCCCAGATACATCAGACCATACCTCATCAGTAGACAGCTGGGTCCTGTAACTTATCGACTGTGACTTCCCACCAGTCTTCGCATTCACAATTCCTTTCACGTCTCCTTGTTAAAACCTCTGATTTCTTCTTCGTTCCATGATACTCCACGTCAATCTCCTACCGTCGAGTCTGATGAGGATCCCATCTATCAAGTATGGGAAATTCTGGATATTCGCCGTAACCATAGACGATGGGAGTATTTGATCGCTTGGGAGGGGTTTGGTCCAGAGGAAAACTCCTGGGAACCTGCGGCAAATATATTGGATAAATTGTTACTTCACCACTTTCATCTTATGCATCCCAACAAGCCGGGCGCTTCTAGGTGGGGGCGTAAGAGGGGGGTACTGTTGTGAGGCCTGGCCGTGCTCACCCGCGGCCAGACCTCCCTACCTCCTCCACGCGGCCAGTTCGAGATCCCCCTCGCGGCGGACAGCAGCGCACAGGCCGCGGCGCGACGGCATTTGGACATTGGGGAGCAGCGTCGGGGAAGCCGCGGCTGGTCCCGCCTCTTAAGGGGGCCGCGACGCTGAAACGAGGCCGGCCCCAGAAGATGACGTCATCTGCGAGGGAGATTTAAACTCCCTCAGTGGAAGGAAGGACGCCTTCGCAACAGGTTTCTGTGTTTTGGCTGTGATTCCCTGCTTCTCCTCGATTCCTGGTTTGACTTGGACTGGCTTTTGGATTTTGTTGCTTGCCGCCTGCCTCGACCCCTGCCTGGAACTTGGACTGTGCCCGTTTGCTACCTGCTTGACTCTTGCCTGGAATTTGGACCGTGTTGCTTGCCACCTGCCTTGACCCTTGCCTGGAACTTGGACCGTGCCTGCTTGCCGCCTGCCTCGACCCTTGCCTGGAACTTGGACCGTGCCTACTTGCCGCCTGCCTCGACCCTTGCCTGGAACTTGGACCGTGCCTGCTTGCTGCCTGCCTCGACCCTTGCCTGGAACTTGGATAGTGCCTGCTTGCCGCCTGCCTCGACCCTTGCCTGGAACGTGGACTGTGCCTGTTTGCTGCCCGCTTCGACCCTCGTCTGGAACTCGGACTGTGTCTGCTCACCGCCTGCCTTGATCCTAGCCTGGAACCTGGACTGTGAACCAGCCACCTCGCTGAGGACGCCGTGACAAAGCCATATTGCGGAACTTCCA
Source organism: Rhinatrema bivittatum (assembly GCF_901001135.1). NCBI lineage: Eukaryota > Metazoa > Chordata > Amphibia > Gymnophiona > Rhinatrematidae > Rhinatrema > Rhinatrema bivittatum. The sequence continues at coordinate 160,612,533 of NC_042616.1, read as the reverse complement.
CCTTCCGGAGACGAGTTCACCTAAGTACTGCAGGTGGGTGTCATCTCTCAATCCGGTTCAAGGGTCCACTAGCATAACACTGACAACATCCAACTATTCTTTCCAGGCCCTCCTGACTTAACTTCTAAATTGACTCAAATTCAGGAATGTTTAGATTATAATAATGGCTGGATGTCTTCAAATCAATTGGTTCTAAATATTAAGGAAACTGAAGCCGTGTGACTTTCTTATAGTACTCATCCGCATGACTGCCCTGGTGTTACTATTGGTGGTTCCCTAATATCTTTCGCTGACAGTGTACAAAATCTGGGATTCCAGTTTGACTCTTCTATGTCTTGTGTGAAACGGTTGTTATAAGTTGAGATGTTAGCATCATCTATGCTATTTAATACACAAAGTGATTTTAGGATTGTAATTCAGTCTCTTCTGCTATGTGCTGTTGATTATAGCAACTTTTTGCTCATTGACCTCCTGAAATATCAGATTAAGGCTATTCATCTATTGCAGAATGCTGCAGCCTGTTTTGCTGTAGCTAGAAAAAGGAGATACCAAATATCTCCAATATGTATTCAGCTTCATTGGCTGACAGTCATTCAACGCATTAAATTTAAGATCTCAGACTTTGTTTTTAAGGCATTAAATGGAGAAGGTCCTTCATATATAGCAGTTCTGTTCTTTCCATATAAACCTACTCGTGTTATTCGGTCTATGAACACAAGCAGCTACAAGTTCCTGTTTTTAAAGATATATAGCTTGCTGCGACCTGGAAACTGATGTTTTCCTTAGTGGGCTGTGATTTATTTATTTATGTGTTTATTTATTTATTTGATTGTATTTATAGCCCGCGCCCTCCAAGGTTTGGGGTGGGTATCAACAATACATACATAAAAATTTTAAACAGCATATACATCTGATAAAATAAGAATAAAAATAAAAGTAAAGACAATGTAATAATAGGAGACAAATAAAATGAGAGTAAGAATTTAACAAATTTAAATAACACTGAGAATAAAATAAATAGTATGGTACATGAATTTGAAAATAGAATAAGATAGAACTGGTTATGGTGGATTATTGAGTGCATTGGTCGGGGAAAGCTTGTAGAAACAAATAGTGCTTAAGGGCCTTTTTAAAGGCTTTCTTGTCGCTAGTGAAGCACAACTCTGGAGGAATGGAGTTCCATAAAATAGGACCTGCTATGGAGAAGGCTCGCTCTCTGGTAGAGACCACTCTTGTAGTTTTTGGCGAAGGAATTTACAAAAGTAATTAATTTTTAGTCCTAAGATTTCTGCACAGTGTGTAAATGTGTAGTGATGCAGAGAGCCAGGAGGTGTTGTTGCTATAGATGAGACTATGAACAATTGTTAAGGTTTAATCTTGGATACACCATTTTACGGGGAGCCAATAGAGTTTGTAAAGAGTGGGAGTTATATGATCATAGATCCTGTTATTGGAGAGCAGTCTGGCAGCTGAATTTTGTATGAGATATAGTGGTTTGGATTGTGGGAGACCTAAAGAGAGTGAATTGCATTAGTCCAAGCTGGTAAGAATAAGGGATTGGAGAATGGTACAAAAGTGAGTCAAGTCTAATATAGGTTTTATGTATTTTAGCAATTTGATTTTGCGGTATGATGATTTCTGCAGAGTTTGGATATGTGTGGTTAAGTTTAGTTTGGAGTCTAGTATAATACCTAGGTTGCGTACTTCTTTCACGATATTAATGGTGCACTTGTCATGTTGAATGTGGGTGGGAATGTCATTGAATGGAGGGGTGTCTAGGATGAGAATTTCTGTCTTTGATAAATTTAAACTTAATTTATTGTGTGTTAGCCATCTCTTTATTGTTGATAAGCATAATTTCAGAAATTTGAGAGTATCTGTCCAGCTTTGTTTAGTGGGAAAGTAGAATTGAATGTCGTCAGCGTAGATTCTGTATATCACACCTAGAGTAGATAGGAGTTGACAGATAGGGGTTAAATATATGTTGAACAAGATGGCAGAGAGAGATGATCCTTGTGGGACTCCTGTATTCAATATGAAAGGCATGGAGTGTGTTTTATTGACAAATATTTGTTGAGTTCTATTAGTTAGATAAGAAGAGAACCAGTTATGAACTGTATCTGAAATTCCAATGTTTGAAAGACGGGTAAAGAGTATGTTGTGGTTTATTGTGTCGAAGGCCATGGATAGATCTAGAAAAAATTAAATGTATGCAGTTCCAGAATCAGAACCGTGAAGAATGACATCAGTACTAGAGAGTAATAACATTTCAGTGCTATAGTTTGGCCAGAATCCAAACTGGTATTGATCCAAGATGGAGTGTTCATCAAAGAAAGATGTGAGTTGTTTTAATACTGCTGATTCTATTATTTGGCAAGGAAGGACAGGGAGGAAACTGGACGGAAGTCTGAAAAGTCAGGGTTATTGGTAATTTTCTTAGGGATTGGTATGACTGCGGCAGTTTTTAGGGTAAGTGGCCTGCGATGAGAAATGAATTAACAGTATTGGCTATGGGGAGTGCAATATGTTCCTTAATGGTTTAAAATAAGGAAAAAGTACATGGGGAGCAAGGATGATTTGTGGGTTTCAGTTTAGAAATTATTTGTAGGATTTCTGTACTGGCTACTATGTCGAAGGTGTTCAATGATTGAGCCACTTGAGCATTTTTGATAATAGTAGTATTTGGTGGAAATGTGGAAGTTAATTTTTCTATTTTTGAGATGAAAAATCTACCAAATACATCGCATAATTCATTAGGTGGGTCGATTTTTGGATATCTAGTGAGTTTACTGTATTGTTTTGTGATTGATTTAACGATGTTAAACAATGTTTTGGGGATATTATTTGATTCTTTGATTCATTTGGTAAAGTATTCTTTTTTCATATTATTTACTGTGTTGCGATAAGAGGTTAATTCTGCATTGTATAGGATAGATTATGTTCATTTTTTTCTTTTTACCATCTTGTTTCTAATGCTCGTAATTTATGTTTTTGAAGGAGCAGATTATATGTATACCAAGGAGATTTTTGGATCTTGTTGGTAAATGTTTATGCAAGGGTGTGATCTTGTCTAAAGTATTTATTAGATTATTGTTCCAATTGTTGATGAGTTCATTAAGATCGTTGGAATTCTGGTTATTGATGAGTGGAGTGAAATTTTCTGTAAAAGGTTCTGAATCAATATATTTGAGTTTCATAAAGGGGTCTGGGGGGTGGTAAACTGATTTTTTTGGATTGTTTGAGTTTGATCATGACTTTTATGATATGGTGGTCTGACCATGGGATTGGTATTGAAGTAAGGGTATCTATGTCATAGGCTAATGTTGAAGGATTTAAAAATAGTAAATCAAGTGTGTGACTTGCTTTATGGGTTGGAGATTTGATTTGTTGCCACTCGAGTGCAGTCATGGTGTTTATGAAGTATTCGGTTGAAGTGGATATGGGTATTGCATCGACATGAAGCTTGAAATCACCTAATATGATTGTTTTCTCTGGATTAGGTAACGTAGTCGCGAAGTATTCTAACAAGGGTGCAGAATTATTGGTTAGAACTCCAGGGGGGGGCCGAAGGTCACACAAAGGTTGAAAGCTTGGCCTTCCAGTAGTTCCAAAGCTGAAGGAAGGTTGGGATTTGAGCGGAAAAAGAGATAGATGATTTGTGAAATATCACTATTCCACCACCATGTCCGGAAGTACAGGGAAGATGTTGGAAAGTAGTTGGGTGGGCACATAATTTATTTATTTATTTAAAAATATTTATATACCGTTTTACCAATACAAGATTGACCAAAGAGGTTTACAATGATAGTAACAAAAAATTCAAATAAGATAAAAAATAATAAAAACAAAATTAGAATAAAAATACAATCTACTTCATGATCAATATAAATCAAAAATTTATTTTTTAAATTATAACAAAAGAAGCACATTTAAATAATTTACTGTTATTTTAAATAAAAGTATAGAAAGAAAAGAAGAAATACACAAACATAGCTATCAAGATGGTAGTCTCCTGATATTAATTGAAGATTTAAGTACCCATATAATAAGCTGGGTTAGTGACTACTGAGTGGGATCGATCTTCCCGAATGCTTCTGTAAATAAATAGGTTTTTAGTGCTTTCTCAAAATCAATTCTGCTGGAAATTTGTCTTAGGGGGGTCAGGCAATGAATTCCACAGGTTTAAAAGTGAGTCATCACTTGTGTTTGTCCAGGTCTCGTTTATGCATGCAGAGGCAGTCACAGGAGTAGTCTGATAGGGTATCATATATAAGTGTAGTTTTTTTTCTTAATTGATCTTATATTTAGTAAAATCAGATTAATAGATGTGAAAGGAGAGGCTTTTCCATGTTAGGATTTTTGATCAGTGGTATATGAATAAGTGTAGATTTAGTTCTTGGCGCAGTACATCTGTAGTGCAAGGGTCCATATCTTCCCTGTCCTGTGATAACTGGGATAGACATGGGTTTAGAGATAGAGTAAGGTAAAAGAGAGAAAAACAGTGTGAGCATTAAGGCACTCATTTGCGCATGAAGGAGTGCACGAAGGAGCATGCTTCTTTGTGCGAGCTCCAAAGGTGCGCGCCCTATTGGCATGAGCGCCTCCGGCATCCCAGGCCCAAATTTAAAGGGCCATCGCCCCCTGATGATGTCACTGGCAGGGCAGGGTCACAAGCCTGAGTTGTTCAAACCTACTTATATCAAAATTCTCATCCAATGGGCCCAAATATATAATCACATTTCCCATAACATTACTCACTCATGTGGTCTTGGACTTTTTCTCTGATCTCTATATCACCATGCTCTTAGTGCAGGTTTCCCCGGACTCAGCACAGCATATCAAGGACACCTTGGGCATCTTTTCACATGAAATCACCCTTCTCATGCTTCTAGTCTGCACCTCTTTTGGGTAGTTCCTCAGGAGGAATAAAAACACCACTCCACAATTAGGCCTCTGGCCTCTCCATTTCACTATCCCAGTAAGACCCTCGGAGAGAGGAAGAAACTGTTGGTTTCTCAGACTTCTGCACATCAAAGGACATCCTGGGGGTCTCCCAATTATGTGAACTCACCTCACTCCTGCACTTCTCCACATTGTTGCATGGTAGTTCCCAGTGGGGAAGAAAACTTACTTTTTACCATTCTTAAGCTTCTCCGCTCTGGTCCTAACCCCATGAAGGAGGCAGACCCCTCTCCATTTCTTGACCTTGGACTTCTCCCCATGATTGAAAGAACCCCTGAAGGGTCTCACACCCCTTGGAAGGTCCCTGGGCTTCCCAGCCCACAGACTGGGCACACCAGTTGATCACATACCTGGAGGTCCTTAATCCCCACTTTATACTGATAAGGCCAGGGAAGGAAAGGGCAAAACCTCATCAAAACTTTTCCATCCAATCAGGAAAACCCAAACTTTTAAGGAAATATACACACATTTTCCCAAATCACATTATATCACATAATACATACACACTCATCAAAAATGCCATCAAGTGGCCAAACATTATTACTACAGGCAAGAACAGTTTAAACATTTTTTTCTCCCAAGAACCAGGAGGTCCATATTCAGTCACTGTCTGAATAGCAAAGCTAGCTGGATAAATTTATCCAGCTAACTTTAGAGGTATATTCAATCATGCAGCCATATTATTGAATATAGCCAGCTATCTTAAAGTTGGCTAGATAATTAGAGTTAGCCAGAACATGTAGCCGGCTAATTCAACTTCTCCAAGTTACACCCCAGGAACACCCTTTTATTTGGCTAAATTCCAACTGAGTTCACCACGAGGTAGGGTCAAAGGCCAGTTGGCACCGTTTTCCAAAATGGTGCCAATCGGGCCCAGGGTAGGGGGGTCACCCCAGTTCCTCTTACTGAACCACCAATGATAATTTAAAAGATAAGAGGGTTGGGGGCCACTAGCCTACCAGGCTATTTTTGGTGGGTTGGGGGCCCTAGAAGTCTTTACTATAAATGGAATGGGGAGTTAGGGGTGTACCTAAAGGAGGAGGGCAGCTACTGGACCAGAGGAGAGGTTGTGCTTAAACAGGGAAGGGGGTTGGGCAGAGAGGTGGGGCATCACTGCATGGCACTTTATTACTTCACACTTTTTTATAGCAGAGCCACCTCAAATGGTGGCCCCAGGGAGGGTGGGAGGGAAACGTCTAGTTAGACCCCAGTGACTATTTTTTTACTTTTCTTTTGGAGGGGTGAGTTGGGACAAATGGCCTTTTAATTCTATGTTAGGGTCCTGGTGTTCCCGTGGTAAAATACCATTTCCAGCAAAGCTGTAGATAAAATAACATGGCTGAAAAATTCAAAGTCAGTCACGTTATTTTATTTACATAAATTTAACTATGCATTAGCTGCATTGCATGCAATATGTGATTTTATGCAGGCAAAGCGATTATAATAGGGAGCAGCTATTATGCAAACACAATGCACAATGTTATGAATATCGCATGATATCACCACAAGAGCACGATATCAAATGATATACAGTGTTTTTCACACAATATACGCTGTTAAATTGTGTTATTGCCCTATTGCAGCTTAATAAATCTCCCTATATAAGCTGGATAAGATTCAATATCGCTACTTATCCAGCTATGGTAACCAAATAAATAGTTCCTCTCAGTTACATCCTGGATAAGTAGTCATCCAGTTGAATGGCAGCCACTAAATGTGGCTGAATATTCAAATGCTGCCACTTAGGCCTAGATTTTCTACGTTACTGCGGCTTCCTGAATCGCGTAGTAACAGGGGGCGGGGGGGGGGGGGTTGACGCGGGGGGTTGGGCCTGCGAAAGCTGGCAGGGATTGCACCTCCGTGGTGCGATCGCTGCTGGCTTTCGCACCCAATAGCGCCATCATAAAAGGTGATGCTATTGGGCGTGCTAGTGACAGCAAAAAGGGCCCTTACCTTTTCGCTATCACTGAAGTCATTGGGGAATCAGCCCCGACTCCTCCCCTTCCGGTATGGACTCCGCCCCAACTCCGCTCCGATTTAGAGATCACACACTAAAAGTCCCTTTTCGCGCGTGATCGCTTTAGAAAATGACCCCCTTAGTTAAATAATTCAGAATTTATCTGGCTAAATGGCGCTGAATATCTACCTCTATTTTATAAAATTGGGTTGTTTTTACATAATCATGGATGTATAGAACAATAAATCTGGAAGAAGCCAAAACAGCTTAGGAACTCGGTCCTAGGAAACCATCTAGCTGATCAGGTTTTCAGGATGGCCACAATAAATATGCATGAGAAATGTTTGCATACAATGAAGGCAGTGACTTAGAAGTAGTGATGTAACTGATTTCCCTAGGAATTTGAAAGCATTGGATGGTGTTTCTAAGTACATGGAATTATTCCTCAGACCCTAACAGCATCAGGTAGGCTACGGGAAGGAGTCATAAAAAGGCATTTAGAGATGTTTCAGAGCTTATTAGGTGGACCCGTTTTCTTATAATTGATGTCATCTGGACTAGTAGCTTTTAGTGAAAAGGTAGAAAGATACTAGGAATGGCCAGAAGAAAAAAACTTGGTTTGGTTCATTCATTCATTTCGTGGGGACCTTAATTTGTTTCATTAGTTTCAAAATGAAAAGAAAATATTTAATATTCATTTTATTAGTTCATTTGTTTGCCATTAAAGTCACTTCTGCCTATTTTGGGCTCAAGAATTATCATTGCTCATGAAACTTGTGGAAAGAAATCATCAGATGGCAAATAGAAATCCAAGGTACCTCGACCATAGCAAAGTGGCACCAAAAATGTCATGAATAGCCTAAAGCTCCGTAAAATTGGCAAAGAAGAAAGCTAGTGTGGGAAGGATTCCCCAAGGCTCCGAAAGAGGGCATCAGCAACAGTGCCAACCAGTCTAAGTCAATGTTGTGAAGTCACACATAACTCACAGAGAAGGGCTGGTTGCTATGCCAGTAGAGATGGGTTACTGCCTAGCTGCTGGATCGAGTAACAAATTTTAACTGTAAATACAATGAAGATGAAGAAGTGCACCTCTTACCATCCCATTAATTCCTATGAGTCTAATCACACATAAAAATGAATGAGAGCAAAACAAATGAAATAATAGATTCTTATTTTGGTCTATAAAGGATGCCCCTGATTATCTTTCTAGACTTTTCAAAGTATATACACTGTCATGAGCAGCACTGCCTTCTACAAATGTAAATTTGTTGGAGGTACCTGGTGTAAAATTGGCTCATTTGCAAGAAACCCATAATCGAGCATTGTCAATTATAGAACCTTCTGTATGGAATGCTATACCTAATGAGCTCAACTTGCCACAGGATTTCAAAAATTTTGGGAAAAAGCTCAAGAGGTTTTTTATTTTCAAGAAGCTTTCTCTAGTTCATTGAAAATGTTCTCCTCACTATTCTGTTATTCAACTACTAAGAAAAAATGTTTACTGTTCACAATACTCTACTGTTCCCAACTACCATGTTAACGCCATTTGATTGTATGCTACTTGCATATTTTGTATGATAATTGCATATTTTGTAAATGATGGCTCTACCGAATAACGGTATATAAAACTCTACAAATAAATAAATAAATAAATAAATAAATAGTAGCTTTTAGGGTTGTTGACTGTAACAATGGATTGTTTTGCTTTTTTTGTCTGTGATGTTCTTGCTTTATTTTTATAATTGTATTTTATATTAAATTTGTAATCCACTTAGCATAACACTGTTAATTTAGATGGAAGATAAATATTTCTGAATAGATAAATAAAAAAATAAATATGATCATTCATACTAAGAATTAGTGTCTGTCTCCATGGTGATCAGCATCAATATCTTCATTAATATTACCATCCTTTTCGCCGGAGACAAATAATTTATTTTGGAACCTTGACTGGAGGGGTTTAAGGAGCCATAGCTTCTCCTCAACCTTTCAGCTCCACCTGACCAGGACAGCAAAGGCTAGGTCAGTGTTACGAGCGCACGCGGGCGCGGTCGTCTCGAGCTGGTGGTGAGCCCTTGGGCCACGGCGAAAGCTAGGGAGGAGCCCCAGCCACACCGTGGGAGGTGAGCTGGGCAGGCATGGTGAGCCAGGTGGGTACAGAAGCAGGCACAGAGTCTGACCCTCAGCCGGACCTGCACGCCCATGGTAGCCAACACTGGGAAGTTGACTGATGAACGGTCCTCCGACTGTTCCCGGCCCTTTCGGACCTGCCGCTGGGTACGGCAATGGGCAGCAGGCCGGACAGAGGCGAGGGCAGACAGAGTCCTTTACACTGAAGACGTCAGACGGGGGCTGAAGCAGACATCCAAGACAGGCTGAAGCAAGACGTTGGAGACATCAGGGCAAAGGCTGGAAGGAAACATGGCACTGTCCATCAGGGCGCCCTACTCAGCCCACCCGTGGGACTGAGTCGCGGACCACCCCGTCCCAGACGCACCCTACACAGCCCAGGAAGGCTGGTCGCGGACCACGCTGAGGAAAGGAGGGTGCAGGGTAGACAAAGCGGAAGATCCAGGCGAGCAGGGACTCCGATGCTGGGATACTGACATCCGAAGCCCCTTCGGCTGGCAGGCAGGGAAGCTCAAGAGCCCGGGGGACGAATCCCTCCTGTTGGCCACTCCAGGGCCCAACAGGACAGAAGGCTCAGGAACCAGATGAGGACATAGGGCGGAACACCCGGAACTGGAACAGGAACGGAATCAGGCAGTTTCAGGAACAGACATCAAAGCAAGGTCAGGAACAGACATCCGGACAGAGACAGGACAAGGAGCCATCAATACATGGATGACCTGGATCGGCAAGGTTACAGGCAACTGTAATGCACAATCCGAAGGCAGTTGCAAATGACAAGAAAGTCCTTAAATACTGGAGGTAGAAGGCAACTCCCTGGGAGGAGCTTGCCAGGACCGCCCCTCACTGGTCCTATAAATAAGGTGGAGAGCTGCAGGCCGGCCCCTAGGAGAATGGCGTCGCCAAACAGGAAGTCCAAACACTGGCATGCAAGCCACAGGCACAGCTAGGCCTCTCAGGCCCTGGAGCAAGTCCCGGGTGGAACACAGGCGAGGCCCTGGCTTCGGAGCGGCCTCCGGAGGAAGGTGAGAGACCACCTGTAGCGCAGCAACAGGGGGGATCGTAACAGTCAGCAGCAGCCTACCCTGTCCAGGAGGCACACCTAGCTATCTGGTATTTCAATATATCTGTAATGACTACGCATCTGAAGACCAAGTGAAAACCCAACTGGTTAGGTGTGCCTCCAGGACAGAATTGGGAATGCTGAACTAGATAAATCTCTTGTCTTCCTTGGTTAATGGCTTGTCATTACTGTTCATTTTGTTGTCTATAGCAAAATACTATGCTGCTATATACAGCAGCATTAAAATGACATGTGCTGCCTATGTCCATAGGAATTCTGTTTGGTTGTGAATATTAATATGGAAACCCTCTGAAGGGGGATACCATGACATAGATATCAATATCCATGATGATAGTGTGTTAGAATCTATGTTGATGTAATTGTTGTTTTAATCTCAAAAGGCCAGAGTGTAAAGTAATCCTTCCTACATTGGCTCATGATAGGTATGTTCATGACTATAAGATACTTGAGTGTGGTCTCCTTGACAAGATTCTACGCAAATGCCCAAATGTCAGATTTTTTTACCTGATTTTTAAACTGCTTGTAGGCAAAATCTAATTCTGAAACCCAGGTTTGAGAAAAATACTTTTGATTTAGCTTTAATGAGATACAAACATTTGTTTTAAAATTCCATGCTGGTTTTTGAATTAAATGAGGGTGATAAAAATTCTGAAAAATGTTCAAGATGAATATGTAACTGTTTGCGCCCTCTTCTATCTCAAAACCCACAGAGTTAAGTTTTCTGAAATGTGGCACACTCGCAGAGACTAGAACTGACAGTATCATGTGTGCTTTATTTCAGGAAAAATACTTTTCTCAGTAAAACCATTGGCAAGATCCCCCACCCAAAAAAACAATTATATTTAATATAGCTATCACACTACCAGAATTACTTACACAGCTAGCAAAGAGGGAATTACAAGTATTCTGTAACCTAACTGTAGGGCCATTACTCAACCATCATCTAGTCATGCTATATCAGAGCAATCACAGAGTGTTTGTTCTTTCTCACAGATATATCTTAATAAGACAAATACAAATTATATGCAGCTTAAAATCAGCAAATGTGATCTAAACCGATACTGCATATGTCTCTCATTTCCTGCTTGATTCATCATGCTTACATGAGTAAGGGCAAATAATGTGTGGCATGCAGTGTAAGTAAGCAAAAAAAAAAAGAAAAGAAATTCCAATATGAGGAGGCTTCCAGGAAAATAAAGACCCTATGTCTTTATTTTAAAACCAACCATCTCACAGCTTAGTAAATGTTTCCTGTGAAAATAATATGAAGGAAATATAGATAACTCCATGGTTGGACAAGAACAACAAATATATTGTCTGTATTACCATTCAAGCCTCTTTAATTCAACAGTCTGCCTCAAGCTTGCGAGGGGGTTGGTGGGAAGGGGTTACTAACTTAAAAGACAGTGGGGGTTTGTTATTCAAAGTTGCCCCCATAGAAAGGAAAATAAGGAAGAGGGCACATTTCTGACCTGGTCACCTCCAGCTCTTGTTGTATGTTGGTCAGCCTCCAGCATTCCATTGTATGAAAGAGAGCGATGGTAATTTTGTAAACTTCAGGGCAAGCCAGGGGTCCGAGGAAATGTGAGAACATAATCAGAATGAGATGAAAAACAAATCCAGTGAGAAAATATTTTCTTTGCAATGGCTTTTAAAAATACAGAAGTTTTGTATTGTTAAGCATGCATTAGAGGATTTATAAATAAAGTCCATGGTGTCTGCGAGAATCTACTTGGATATGAAGAAATAAAGACCAACACACAAGCTGCAGGTGACACTTTTTGTATCGCATTAATGTAATATAGTTGTGACTAGCTTTTGATTGGGTGAAGAAACATAGCTATTAAGAGATAATCATAAATGTAATAAAATGGCAGAGCCTATAACTTATTTGTTGATCAAGGTTTATAAGGAAACAGAAGAGAAAGATCATGTATCATTTGGAGGCTCAAGAGCAAGGACGTTCTGCTGCACAAACGACCTGGGGCTCCTAAACCTGGGAACTAGAAGAACCAGGGGTGCTGCTTGAAGTACTGTGTGCTGGCTTGCATTATATCCCCAGGGGTCTAAGAGGTCACCTTAGCATTTCCACTATGGCTTTTCACATCCCCACAATAAAAATTGTTCCATCACCTCTATTCCTAAGTGAACTCTCTCATTTCTGCTAGTTCTGGACAGGCAGTCTGTCGTGCCTCACTAATCAGGCCATGGAATGGCAAGGGCTGGACTTTTGGCAAGAACAAAAGAAGCTCATCCCGCAGGCCTGTGTGTATCACATTAGGGATATGAGAAAGTCCCAGGGCACATCATGGAATGATAACAAAGCTGCCCGCTCTTCGGCAAGAGATTCCCTCTTTTTTCAGTCAAAAAATGTGACTTTTTTTTTCTATTTCCCCCCCTAACAATTCTCTTCCTCCAGTGCATTACAGTGAGGGATTAAGGCACCTCCTTATTTGGCTCAGCAGCTCTCCCTCTTTAAGATCTTTCTAGCGCTGGCAAATGCATGGATGGCAGGGATAGGGAAATGTGCAAATTTAGCTGCATGCCCTCCCAAGCACTTCCAAGTCATGGAAAAAAATCAAATGTGGGAAGCACTCGGAGGCTCCTAGAGTCCTAATTCATTGAAGATGTTTTAGCCAACATAAAGAGCTAGGAAGGAAAAACAATCCTAAATATGGCCCTGAGAGAAGGAGAGATGCAAAAATGTGATACAAATCACAGCTGTTTAACAGTGACGCCTAGTGAACTATTTAACTAAGTAGCAGATGAACTGTTTTTTTGTAGGAAGGATCTGAGTATATGATCCACTGGAATTCTTTTTTAAAATTAAATATGAAATTGAACAATTTGATAAGTCACATTCTACCTTTCCATTCTTTTTTATTTCTAAAAGAGAAATCTATGAATTAAGACGCTTTCTCATAAATTGTCAGATTTGAATATGTAACCTGATACAGTGCATGCATGAAAGAGACAGGCAGTAAATACATTACCTTTATCTTCAATAGGTTCCATTGTATTTGATATGTAGACAGGATCTAGTTCATTATTTCAGAATGCACAGCAACAATTCACTCTGTGCTTTAATGTAGCTTCTCTTATTTAGGGACCTATTTACTAAAGTGATAGTGCTGATATGGATAAAATCAGTGTTAACTCTCCTGCACTAACATGCTTGCATTAATGAACAAGCAAAAATAGATAATGAAGTAATGAGATACAAACATATGTTAATTATTTCATAATAGTGGGGAAACTGGACTATTAGGTTGTGACTAAAATGTTATCCTAAAGATAGCCTGCTAAACATAGCCACTTATCCCCAATGTTTATAGGCCAGGGAAGGGCTAGAATAATGGAAAGTGTAAGAACAGCATAACAAGATGGGGATGTGAGGGCAAGTGTGATTAAAAGGTTTGGAGGAATGGTTCAGAATAAGATGGATAAAAGAGCGGAACACACATGGAGGAGGGGAAGACAGGAGAAGAAACTCTCTGATAATGGGTTGAATTTTCAAAAATATTACCACACATGTGCATGTAAATGGGCTTTTGAAAACTGCCCAGGGGAGGGAGGTGTTATGCACATAAAAGTATTTTTACACGCACATGTTATAAAATCAGGTGGCCGCGCACCCACGTGTGCTGGATTTTATAATCCCCGTGCACATGTGCATGCAGTGCGTGCAAAGGGGGGTGAATTTATACAAAGCCTACGCGGCAATGCATTCGGGCCTTCCCCAGTTCTCTAACCCCCTGCCTATCCTTCCTTCCCCTTCCCCTCTCCTCCCCACCCCCTAAAGCTAACCTACCTTGCCTGATTTTTTTTTTATTACTTACTGCTCCTCGGGAGCAGAAGTAATTTATGCGTGCCGCCGGCTGTGGCGCGTACTTCCCCGGTACAGCAGTTAATGGCTGCTGTTCCGGCCGGCCTCCATCCCACCCCACCCCTCCATGCCCAGAATATGCCCCCGGCCTGCCCCTTTAAAGAGGCCCAGCACTTGTGCACGTACCGGGGTTTACGTGTGTGGCTGGGCCCCTTTGAAAATTTGCGCAGCGCGCGCAAGGGCTGGCCACGCACATAAACCCCAGATTTTGTGTGCACAGGCCTTTTAAAATCCAGCCTATAGCGTATCTAGATCTCAGAAGGTATTTGGTAAAGTCCTTCAAAATGGACTCTTGGAGAAATTTTTAAAAAACCCTGCATTAGCAGGCAATCGCCTGTTGTAGATTGGTATCAGGTTCAAAGACAGGAAACAAAGAGTTGGACTGAATGGTCAGTTTTCGCAATGGATAGTGGTAAATAGTGGAGTGCTCCTGGGATCAGTGCTGGGAGCAGAGTTTAATGTATTCTTTAATGATTGGGAAGAGATCAGATTTGCAGATGACACAAAATTATTCAGAATAGCTAAAATGAACAGACTGAAAAATTGCAGGAGGACCTTGGGGAACTGGGCATGTAAATAGCAGATGAAATTTAATGTGGACAAGTGGAAGGGGATGCACACAGAGAAAAATAATCCTAACCATATATATATATATATACACAATTTGGGTTTCTATATTAGGAATTACCTTCTTGAAAAAGGACCTTGATGTCATTGTAAACAATACATTGAAATTTTTAGCTCAGTGTGCAAAGGGATAATAAAAGCAAATAGGATGCTAGTTTTATTCTCCATTCCTTTCTGAATAATTCCCAAGACTATCATAATGCCTCTGTAAATCCCTGGTGTGATCATACCTTTAGTATTATGTGAAGTTCTGATTGTGTCATCTCAAAGATATAATAGAACTAGAAAAGGTAAAGTGCAGGTCAACAAAAATGATAAACAGGGTGGCATGATATTCTTACAAAGAAAGGCTAAACAGGTTAGGGCTCATTAGCTTGGAAAAGAGACAACGGACAGGAGATATAACAGAGGTTTATAAAATCATGAATGGTGTGGAGCAAGTAAATAGGGAATGGTCAGGGATTTTTTTTCATGGGCTACATCCCAGTTCTGAATATTGGCATGAGGGAATAAACTGGAAACTCCCTCAAATTATCCTAAGGGACCTGCCACAAAGATCTAGCCAGGATTTCCTTAAGGATCAGCCCCGCAATCGATTCTGGGCCCAGGGTGGATCCCTTTGGCCCAACATAAGTTGGCAGGGCCCAGAAGGGTTAGAGAGGTCCCACGGAGCAGGCAGGAACTAGGAATATGCTAAGACCTGTTAGTTACCCAGTATTTAAGAGATGCCTGAACTTCAAGGTGAGCTGCCTAATTTGTTTATTTTGCTTTGCACTGAGCTTCATTTTAACTGTAAATAAACTGCATTTAAGGAACAGCCAGAGTCTGCCTCCTTTGTCCACTGGCTGTTTCCAAGCCGCTACTACTCAAATTACCACAGGCATCTTTTCCTCCAGCTACTTTAATTTCCCTGTGGTTCCCCCCAAAAAACATGCATCCAGTGTTTCTTCCGATCTCTCTCTCTCTCTGTCCTCTCTTTTGCACACAAAAGGGGCTTGGGGAAAAGAGACTGCTGCCTGTGCAGGGACATCAGGGAGAAAAGAGGACTGATGCTGGGACCCTGGTAAAAGAGAAGGGGATTCAGCCTGCCTGTTGGGAGGAGGGAGGTAAGAGACAGAAAGAATCCCGTGAGGGAGAGAGTGCAAAGTAATGTGAAAGGGATGGGAAGTAGATCCGGAGATTTGGTCATCTTAGATGTGTTAGACCATTTCATTCTTATTGAAGAGAGAGATCAATCATGGGTTGTGCCATGTACAGTAGAATGTGGGCAATCTTTGTGTTGGGCCTCCCCAGCAGTAAAGTTGGATTAGCAAAAAGTGCTGGCATTATTTGGTCTCCATTATCCTTACATTCCCGTCTATGTTATGAACTAGTTTGAACACCATCAGGAAGATTGGATCTGGGAACATGCCGACAAGGTCATCATTAAGGATATACAGGACAAGCAATATGTTCATAGCTATCCAGATTATCCTGGGGCTATTGAAAGGAAAATCTGGGACATGAATGTAGGGAGGAACATCCATAAAGACAGGGTTTGCTATTGTCAGTGAAACGATTGAGTGGACCATGTCCAAACTATGTGTTTGTTACCTAATCGGGATTTAAAAAAAAAATAGGGATCATTACGAACCACTCCTTCCTGAAGAATATGAAGAGGGGTTTGAATAGTGCTTGAGCTTGCTGTTCATGATCATAATGTATTACATGCAATGCTGTGAATCTATATTGTGCTGCTATTTATTTCATACCCAGGCATGGGATTGTATCTCAGTGTTGGGACGGCATATTTCCTTTCCTTCTGTTGCTGGGCCTTCCATTCTAGCCCTCTACAATCAAGCGCCAATGAAGATTAAAGTGGAGAGAGAGGGCTGTGGTGATCACCTGTTGTACTTTGGATTTAATATTAAATGTCTGATCCCAAAGTTAAGGGTGGGGATGTTCTTTTGATGGTTTAATTATGCCATTAATAAAAATATGAGTATGGCTAATGAATAATGTTTTGCACAAATATCTTATCATTTTTTATGGTAAAGGTTATTAATGGAAAATATTTTATGTTCTGACTCAATATAGTTGAACTGAAGAAGGAAAACCAAAAACTCTATAAAAATCATAAAATATATTTTGATGTTCAGTATGTTTATTTGACTCTGGTATCTGCTATTTGGGTTGTATTTTCTGAACTGAGGTTGTCATATGATATTAGCACTTTTCCTGATTTTGGGTCAGGCTTCTCCACTTCTGTGCTTTATATATTGGAATTTCCTTGCCAGGTATTAAAGGAAATTTGTACATCACATAAAGTTTTTTAGAAACGGCCAATTTTGTGTTACAATAATTGTGAAATTTTAAAACATAATCTTGCGTACATATATTTTTTTCTGGACAGTAGTTTTTATGATTTTTAAAATTTATGTCATATTTTTGATAGCCATAAGCAACGTAACATGTAACAGAGACTAATGTTTTTAAAAATACACCAAGAAACTCTGCCTGATCATGCCAGAACTTGCTCGGGCAAGCCCCAGCTCGGCTGCAAGATTCCAACTTGTTTCCATGACAATGCAGCTTTATATAAGCAGCAGCAATGAGTGATCTCCTATGCAACATCTGTGTGAATGAGTGAATTGTATCGATAAAACTGTTGAATTTAAAGCTTGCGGATTTAATGTCATATATTTTATGAAATGTTGCGCCAATGTCGTAATAGCCGTGACACGTTTTGTTACATTGTGGCGAGTTTACTCTGAAAGCACAGAAAAGGAGTATGACTGCACTCATTAAGAAGGCATATGAGATATACTTTGGGTGCAAAATTGGTGACCAGGACAGAGATTGGGCTCCTCATATATATTGTTCATCTTGCGCCAGTAGTCTGCGAGTTTGGTTGAAAGGTGTGTGACCATCCATGCCGTTTGCCATCCCAATGATATGGAGGGAACAGAAAGATCATATAACTAACTGTTACTTCTGCATGACGAATGTGTCAGGATACTCATCAAAGAACAGCAAGTTTATTGCATACCCTAACCTTGCATCAGCAATGAGACCAGTGCCGCATGATGACAGTCTTTCTGTTTCAAAACCACCAGAGGTGTGGACACTTGATGACGAGGATAAGGAGGTAGGCAACAATGGCGAGCCGTCACAGATGGAAGCTGCAGCTGATCTTGACTTTGTGCTATCAACATCCAGCGATCCTCATTTAATATCTCAGTCAGAGCTGAACGATCTGATCAGAGATTTGGCTTTATCGAAGAGTCAGGCAAAGCTGCTTGGGTCAAGGCTGCAAGGATGGAATCTTATGTCATCTGATACGAAACTTTCAGTATTTCGCAGCGGTCATGAAGATTTGACAAAATATTTCAACCAAGTAGATGGTCTGAATTTTTGCTGAGATATCAATGGATTGTTTTGTGCTCTCGGATGTGACCATGATTTCAGTGCCAGGAAAGATAGTGGAGAGTGTTCTAAACATCAAAATCACAGAACATATAGAAAGACATGGTTTAATGGAACAAAGTCAGCATGGCTTTACCCAAGGCAAGTCTTGCCTCACAAATCTGCTTAACTTTTTTGAAGGAGTTAATAAACATGTGGGTAAAGGTGAACCGATAGATGTAGTGTTCTTGGATTTTCAGAAGGCGTTTGTCAACGTTCCTCATGAGAGGTTTCTAGGAAAAGTAAAAAGTCATGGGATAGGTGGTGATGTCCTTTCGTGGATTACAAACTGGCTAAAAGACAGGAAACAGGGAGAAGGATTAAATGGAAAATTTTCTCAGTGGAAGGGGGTGGGCAGTAGCATGCCTCAGGGATCTGTATTGGGACTCTTACTTTTCAATATATTTATAAATGATCTGGAAAGAAATAGGATGAGTGAGTTAATTAAATTTGCAGATGATACAAAATTGTTCAGAGTAGTTAAATCACAAGCAGATTGTGATAAATTGCAGGAAGAACTTGTGAGACTGGAAAATTTGGCATCAAAATGGCAGATGAAATTTAATGTGGATAAGTGCAAGGTAATGCATATAGGGAAAAATAATCCATGCCATAGTTACACAATGTTAAGTTCCATATTAGGTGCTACCACCCAAGAAAGAGATCTAGGCGTCATAGTGGATAACACATTGAAATCGTCAGTTTAGTGTGCTGTGGCAGTCAAAAAAGCAAACAGAATGTTGGGAATTATTAGAAAGGGAATGGTGAATAAAATGGAAAATGTCATAATGCCTCTGTATCGCTCCATGGTGAGACTGCACCTTGAATACTGTGTACAATTCTGGTCACCGCATCTCAAAAAAGATATAATTGCGATGGAAAAGGTACAGAGAAGGGCAACCAAAATGATAAGGGGAATGGAACAGCTCCCCTATGAGGAAAGACTAAAGAGGTTAGGACTTTTCAGCTTGGAGAAGAGACAGCTGAGAGTAGATATGATAGAGGTGTTTAAAATCATGAGATGTCTAGAACCGGTAGACGTGAATCGGTTATTTACTCTTTCAGATAACAGAAAGACTAGGGTGCTGTTACGAGCGCGCGCGGGCGCGGTCGTCTCGAGCTGGTGGTGAGCCCTTGGGCCACGGCGAAAGCTAGGGAGGAGCCCCAGCCACACCGTGGGAGGTGAGCTGGGCAGGCATGGTGAGCCAGGCGGGTACAGAAGCAGGGAGTCCGACCCTCAGCCGGACCTGCACGCCCATGGTAGCCAACACGGGGAAGTTGACTGATGAACGGTCCTCCGACTGTTCCCGGCCCTTTCGGACCTGCCGCAGGGAACGGCAATGGGCAGCAGGCCGGACAGAGGTGAGGGCAGACAGAGTACTTTACACTGAAGACGTCAGACGGGGGCTGAAGCAGACATCTAAGACAGGCTGAAGCAAGACGTTGAAGAGGAGGGCTGGAAGGAAACATGGCACTGTCCATCAGGGCGCCCTACTCAGCCCACCCACGGGACTGAGTCGCGGACCACCCCGTCCCAGACACGCCCTACACAGCCCAGGAAGGCTGGTCGCGGACCACGCTGAGGAAAGGAGGGTGCAGGGAAGACAAAGCGGAAGATCCAGGCGAACAGGAACTCCGATGCTGGGATACTGACATCCGAAGCCCTTTCGGCTGGCAGGCAGGGAAGCTCAAGAACCCGTGGGACGAATCCCTCCTGTTGGCCACTCCAGGGCCCAACAGGACAGAAGGCTCAGGAACCAGACAGGACGTAGGGCAGAAGCGAGCGGAACTGGATCAGGACATCAGGAACACATCAAGGCAGACATCAGGAACATCAGGAAGCAAACATCCGGACAGAGACAGGACAAGGAGCCATCAACACAAGGCAGACCACGGTGGACCTGGATCGGCAAGGTTACAGACGACTGTAGAACCCGATCCACAGGCCCGTTGCAAATGAAAAGGAAGTCCTTATATACTGGAGGTAGAAGGCAACTCCCTGGGAGGAGCTTGCCAGGACCGCCCACCGCTGGCCCTATAAGTAAGGTGGAGAGCTGCTGGCCGGCCCCTAGGAGAAGGGCGTCACCAGATAGGAAGTCCAAACACAGAGGCATGCAAGCCACAGGCAGGCCACAGGAACAGCTAGGCCTCTCAGGCCCTGGAGCAAGTCCCGGATGGTGCACAGGAGAGGCCCTGGCTTCGAAGTGGCCTCCGGGAGGAAGGTAAGAGACCACCTGTAGTGCAGCAACAGGGGGGATCGCAACAGGTGCACTCCATGAAGTTAGCATGTGGCACATTTAAAACTAATTGTAGAAAGTTCTTTTTCACTCAATGCACAATTAAACTCTGGAATTTGTTGCCAGAGGATGTGGTTAGTGCAGTTAGTGTAGCTGGGTTTAAAAAAGGTTTGTATACGTTCTTGGAGGAGAAGTCCATTACTTGCTATTAATTAAGTTGACTTAGAAAATAGCCACTGCTATTACTAGCAACAGTAACATGGAATAGACTTAGTTTTTGGGTACTTGCCAGGTTCTTGTGGCCTGGATTGGCCACTGTTGGAGGCGAGATGCTGGACTTGATGGACCCTTGGTCTGACCCTGCATGGCATGTTCTTATGTTCTTATGACTGTTTATTGATTCATCAGCCTTAAGTTTGAAGGCTATTTTGCTGCACAATGGCAATATCTACCCATCAATATCTGTCGGACATGCCATTCATATGAAAGAAACATATGAGAACATGCAGCTACAATCTCACTGGAAAATGGACATGTAAAACATTTCTAGATTAAAAAAAACCAAAACCTATTGATATTGCAGTTATCTCTGCAGTTATAGTTTCCATCTTTCATATTAAAAAACATTCCATTATAAGCAGCTAAGCTGCATCCTGCCATTGTATGTACTGTTTTACTCAGATCCAAAAATGAAAGACCTTTAAGTATTAGCATCTCAACACCTCACTATATTTATATGTCAAAGCACTGACTGAACTGTTCAAATAAAAAAGATATGCGTAAAACAATCTCCAGAAAAATTGCATCTTCACAGGAAAACCACTAATGTATGCCTTTTATAGAGATATACAATCATCCCAGAAATTGAAACCTAAAAAAAAAGAAATTTGAAAAAGATCTAGAGACATGTTTATAGGTCATGAATCATTGAAAAAAATATTCCTTCCTCATCTGATTCTAGTTTTCCAGCTTACCTAAAAAAAAAACAACTGGTGACAAGCAAGATTACAAAAAAAAGTTTAACAAAAGGAAAACGATACTAAATCATAAAAGAAACCACACTCAGAGCTGTCTCAGGACCTACCAGTTACTCACCCAGGGTAGACATTCAACATAAAAATATCAAATTCATGCTCTTTACTAATGTGGTAATGTAATGATGCACATCACAAACAAAGCAGTAAGACATTTCCACAGACAGAAAACAGGATACCATAGAAAAGAAATAGTGAAACACAAAAATATGACAGCAGAAAAAGACCATATGGCCTACTAGTCTGCACAGCCACACCAACTGCTCAGTTCTACAATTCCTACTGCTCCCTCCGACATCTCCTGTGCTTATCCCACAGTTTCTTAAATTCAGAAACTGTCCTTGCCTCCACCACCTCCACAAGGAGGCTGTTCCATGCTTCCACCACTTTTTCTGTAAAGAAATATTTCCTTAGATTACACCTGAGTCTACCCCCTTTTACCCTCATCCGATGACCCCCCCTCGTTCTAGAACCTCGTTTCCACTGAAAGAGGCTCTCCTCCTGTGCATTTCTCTCTTAGAGATATTTGAATGTCTCTATCATAGCTCATCTTTCTTCGCTTTCCTCCAGGGTATACATGTTTAGATCTTTAAGTCTGTCCCCATATGCTTTACTATGAAGACACTTGACCATTTTAGTAGCTGCCTTCTGAATCAACTATTCAGTTTAAAATATGTTTTGAAGGCACAGTCTCCAGAATTGTATACTGTATCCAAATGAGGTCTCACCAAAAGCTCATGCAAAGATAGTATCGCCTCCCCTTTCCTTGGCTATTCCTCGATCTATGCACCCAAGCATCCTACTGACTTTTGCCGTTTTCTAATCCACCTGTTTGGCCATCCATAAGATCATCACATTTAATTTTCTGTTATATTTCCGTCTTTCATAACTGGTCAGCCACTTCAAAACAGATTACATTTGGGTACTATAGTTATTTCACTGTTCCTAGAGGGCTTACAATCACGGAGGATAACTTTCAAATAAATGTTTGCGGCAGCATATACATGAATATATGGCAGTGCATAATTTTACCATAGTATATTATAACCATGCACATGAGATACGCATCTTTTATAAAATACGTGTACATGTACCCCGCAACAAATGTATGTATGTAAGTGTAACCCTTGCAGTTCAATTTTATGACTCCTTGTGTCTGAAACCTGCACTTTGATTCCCAACCCAGTATCAGAAATGAATCCACATGCTCTTTAGTGAGTAACAGTTTTATCTTTACTGGAATGAATGACTGAAATAAATCTGTTCACTTCCTAAGCATCTGCATTTGTCATATAAACACATGTATATAGTACAAGAGAAAACTCAACTTTGTCATAAACTCATGTTAAGTATTTCAACCAGAATCAGCATGTGATATAGCACCCGACCTTAAGCAGTCTCTGAACAAGCAAAGTCCCAGATTGTATCCTACTGTGTGTCCATTTGAATTTAGAACTGAAGAGGGCGTCAGTACTGCTGCTTCAACTGCCAAATCCACAATACAGCAGCCTCTATCCGAAAGAAGAGCTTCAAATCCTGACAGGGCACAGTTCAACTACTCCCAAGTCGTCCACAGCAGGGTTCCAGAAAAGAGAACCTTAATCAGCACAGATAATATTTGTTAGTTCAGAGCAGGGCAGGAACTCTGTTCAAGCTGAGCAGTGATCTGTTCGCACACGCTCAATACAATCAAATTTTTATAAATCTCTTTAGGTAAAGTAAAAAAACAACTTCAATACATCTCAAAACAATGTTAACTAACATAAATACATTACACATGAATACAATTATAGAGGGCTGCTCACCTTAATCAGCACAGATAATATTTGTTAGTTCAGAGCAGGGCAGGAACTCTGTTCAAGCTGAGCAGTGATCTGTTCGCACACGCTCAATACAATCAAATTTTGAATCTCCTTTCCCCCCTCCTCAGCTCTTAAAGAGACAGCACTCTATTGTCAGTCTTTTCATGTCACAATGATGATTCAACATTTCTCTGCCCTAGTTCCTAGAGGTATGTTACATGGTCCCCTCCTAAAACCTGACGTCCCCGGCAGGTATTTATGTCCACAGCTTATATATTAACTCTGTTTGTTTGCTCAATATCTCTTGCATCATACTACTTAGTTGCTGCATGGATATACACGTCTCCAATGGATTCCTTGAATATGACTGTCTCAATATGTTGTGGCTGTGCAACCCCTTGGGCAATTGCACTTCAAAGTCATCGAATCTACTAGGCAGTCTCCTTGGTCTCTGCGATCTTTGAGGTAACGGTAGAAGTCCTATTTTGGTCATTGATTCATCAAGAGTTTTCCTCTTCCCCGAGGAGGATGCACGCTGTTCTTCATTGACTGAGCTGTTCAAATCGCATGAATTGTTATGATTTACTGGTATACTAACTTCCACAGGATCCTCTTCCCATGACTCTGGATGAAACTCCTCCGCATTAGGATTTAATGTTCCATTTGACTGAATTTCACCAGTAATTGGACTCTCTTCCAGTTCAGCTGGATCTGAACTTCCGCTCTCCATGATAGAGCCATCCATACTATCCTCAGCGTCCTCCTTCTGCTTTTTCATCAATTGCTTGGTACTATTGAATGGTTCACAGTGAATATCAGCCTCTTCTCTTCCAGAAATAAATCCACAGGGGCGCAGTAGATCCCTGTGTAACGTCCTTTCGGGTCCATCCCCTGTTTCTGGCTTCACCACATAGACTGGTATACCTTCAATTTGTTTTACCACAATATACACTGAAGACTCCCACCGATCAGCCAATTTGTGCTTGCCCCTCAACTTCACATTCTTGACCAATACTCTATCACCCTCTTCCACTGAGGATGGCATTACTTTCGCATCCCATCTGCGTTTGTTGGCTAGTTGATGTTTCTCAGCTTCCTGAGTAGCCAGCTCGTATGCATACTTCAACCTCTGACGTAACTCTCGTACATATTGGTGATGAGTTTTAGCGTTATGACCCACTGGACTGATGCCGAAGCATAAGTCTATTGGAAGTCGAGGTTCTCTTCCAAACATGAGAAAAAATGGAGAAATTCCAGTACTGTCATTCCGAGTACAATTATAGGCATGTACTAGTGGCCGAACATATTTTCTCCAATGTTCCTTACGCTTATCCTCTAATGTACCCAACATTTCTATTAAGGTTCTATTGAAGCGTTCTACTGGATTTCCTCGAGGGTGATATGGAGTGGTTCTGGATTTAGTGCCTGCTATTCTACATAGCTCTAAAATGAGTTCAGATTCAAAATTGGCTCCTTGGTCACTATGGATTCGTTTTGGAAATCCATAGTGGCAGATGAAATTCTCCCACAGGGTAACAGCAACAGTTCTTGCAGTCTGATCTCTAGTGGGATATGCCTGAGCATACTTAGTAAAGTGATCCGTGACTACCAAAACATTTCGTGTATCCTTGTCGTCAGGCTCTAAGGTAAGGAAGTCAATGCAAACTAGCTCCATGGGGGCGTAAGCTTTTATATTTACCAAGGGGGCTGCTTTTTCTGCTCTAGCTTTTCTCCGCACACATCTTTCGCATGTCTTCACCCATTGCTCTACCCCATGTGCCATTCTCGGCCAATAAAAACGTGCACGTGCTAAGTCCAAGGTCCGTTCACAACCCAGATGGCCAGTTTCATCATGTACCCCCTCCAGTGCTCTCTGACGATATTTTCTTGGAATCACAAGTTGTTGGTGTGGTCCTCCACTCCTCATCACTTTTCTGAAAAGTACTCCCTCTTGAAGACATAGTTTTTGCCATTCTCTGAAGAATAATCGCAATTCTGGATGCTCCCGATTCCTGTCTCGATCTTCAAATTTCTCACCTCTCTCCAGCATCATTATGACTTGGGATAAACATGGATCTTCCCTCTGGAACACTCTCCAGTCACCCAAGGTAAACCCAGGTAGGGTGGGTTGTCCAGGCCACAGGTCCGGGTCATCAAAATCATCTGGAACAGCATCTCCTCCTGCAGGTAAGATTTCCACCAAGGCACCAGGGCTGCACTCAAACTTGGAAGTAGAATGAGGTGTAATGGGAGTGTCGTAGTCTCCCGAATCTTCTGAAATATGTGTCAAAATAGAGACATCATGCTTCTGGAATGCCGCCTTACATATTACCTTAGATAGAGTGTCCATTCCTTCTTGATCTGTCTTCACACGAGATAGCATCTTGGCAACCCTCTCCTCATATTTCAAAAATTCTTCATCATCTTCTTCAGGATCATGTGGTCTCCTAGACAACCCGTCAGCATCTATATTGGCTTTACCAGATTTGTATCCGATGTCAAAGTTGTACAGGGAGAGGGATGCTAACCATCGATGACCTGTGGCATCCAGTTTAGCAGTCGTCAGGACGTACGTCAGAGGGTTATTATCTGTCACTACTTTAAACTCTGCACCATATAGATAATCCTGAAATTTTTCACAAACTGCCCATTTAAGGGCTAAAAATTCCAATTTGTGGATAGGGTAATTCCGTTCACTTTTAGTGAGCCCACGACTGGCATATGAAATCACTCGCAGTTTTCCTTCTTGAATTTGGTAAAGTGCAGCGCCTAGCCCTGTAGTGCTGGCATCAGTGTGTAATACATAAGGTAGCTTCCAATTTGCGAAAGCCAACACAGGGGCAACCGTGAGTTTTTCCTTTATAATTTCGAATGCTTTCTGACATTCTGAGGTCCACCGCGTACCCAATAGCTGCTGACTTTGAATCCGGGCTTCTTTCCTATCCTTTCGACTGTTTGTTAGTCCCACCAACAGATTACTGAGCGGCTTCACCAAGCGTGAGTATTGATTCACGAATCTTCGGTAATAGCCCGCAAATCCTAGAAAAGATTGCAGCTCTCTAATGTTTTTAGGTTGTGGCCACTTAGTAATGGCTGAAATTTTCTCTTCATCGGGGAGCACCCCCTTCTCTGAGATATGATGACCCAAATATTTCACTGACTTCTGAAAGAATTTACATTTAGATGGAGAGAGCTTCAATCCACATTTCAACAGTCGTTGTAACACCCTCATCAATCGGTCCTCATGCTCTTCCAGTGTGTCCGAGAATATTATAAGATCATCCAAGAAGGCCACAACTTCATGTAGATTAATATCAGTCATTACTTTCTCTATCATTCTTTGAAAACTTGCTGGAGCATTTGTCAGTCCTTGAGCCATTCTCTTAAACTGCCAGTTTCCAAAGGGCGTGGTGAATGCAGTTTTAGGCCTATCCATTTCTTCTACCTCAATCTGATAGTACCCACTCTTGAGATCTAGTACTGAGAACCACTTGCTACCTGATAGGAGAGTGAATGTCTCCTCAATTCGAGGCAACGGATAGGAGTCTTTTCTGGTTATGTTGTTCAATTTACGATAATCAACAACCATCCTCAAGGTACCATTCTTCTTTCTAACCAATACCACAGGTGAAGCATAAGGGCTATCAGACTCCTCAATCACTCCTGTGGCTAATAGCTCCTTCAGGTGCTGCCTGAGATCCTCAAAGTCAGCTGGGGATACATGACGTGTGCGCTCTTTAAATGGAGTTGGATCCAACAGGGTGATTTTATGCATTATTCCTGGAATACATCCAATATCAAGGTCATGACAGGAAAATGCTCCTTTTGCCTCTTGATTAATTCTCTTTTCTATATGCTGTTTAAACTCTTCAGATATTGGAGAATCTCCGAAGTCTAGCGACACCTTCTCAGGCTCCATGTTACCCTCTCCAATAGATTCTAGTTTAGCACCATCCTTATAGGTCGAGCCTGTAACGTTCATGGTCCTCACTATATCGACTGGCTCACCTACACCCAATGTCCTTCTAGGAGGCAAACTGATGCTACAATCCGATATATTCTTCAATAGCACCCTAGCCTTTGTGTGCGACTTACTGCCAGTTCGGATGAGTTGAGGTTGTACTAGTAAGCCTCCGGGTAGAGGATAATTTTCTGAAGCCTCAAGCAATATGGACAAACTCTGACCATGTCTGGGCATTCTCAGAATGCATTCCACTTCCTTCGCTTCATCCCTTTCGAACACTATTGGTCTGGTGCTGGTCAATCTAGCCATCATTGGCCTAGTAACTCTTTGATTGGAACTTTGATGAGAAACATAGGTCTGATATGTAGTTACCCAATTTTTGTCCATGGCTAACTCCTTAAGGTAATTTGGGCCAGCCAGTTCTTTACAGTCATGTATTAGATGTCTGAGAATATTTGTTCCCACTATTAAAGGCAGGGGTTTGTTCTTTTGATCGGGACAGACTAGAGCAAGGACAGAATATTTGTTCCTACTTCCACAGGCCTCCTTGGGAAACTGTACTTCAACTTCAATATACCCCAGATAAGGAACAGGTTGACCTCCTGCACCCGTAACACAAAGTAAGTCTTCTAGCGGGTATAGCTTCCGATGTGATAAATAGTCTTCATAGAAGGTTTGTGTTATGCACGTCACTTGAGAGCCAGTGTCCACTAAGCAAGGGCACTGCACACCATCCAAATAAGCGGTTGCAGAACAAACCTTTCCCACGAGGCGTTTCAAAACATCATCTGGTAGAGGACATGGTGGGATATGATCACTGGATATTTTTCTTTTGGGACTTATCTGAATTGCATTTGGTGCCTTTGTCTGCCCCTCGCAAAAGCACCTTTTAAGTTTAAAGGAGTATTTGAAACCTGCCTAATGCTGGGTATTTTTTTTTTTTCAAATTTTTCCCGCAATTTCTGTTGGACTAGAGCAGCATTTACAGGATTGATGCATTCTCCCATCATGTGTCCATTCTCTCCACAGTTATAGCAAAATGAAAGTATCTTGGGATGATGCCTCCCTTTTTGAGGCATCTTCTCTACCCAAGAGTTTCTTCACATCATGCTGTTTGCAACAGGGCTATTTACTATTTCTGAATTGGCAGCTCTACAATGAGTGATCAATGGGGCGAGCAAAACATTATCTTCTCCTGAAAATGTTCCCAACTCAGATCCCACCTTAAACTCACTTGCCTCTGGTGTCATATGTTGAGCAATGCTTATGTCATTTGCTAGGTAAGTCCTGCTTACAGGTTTAATCTGGGTAACTCCCAATTGACGTATCCTCCTAGATTCTTTCATGTTTCTTTCTTCCTCAATCGTTCTGATTTTAAATAGCAGCTCCGAGTACTGTGGCAGTTTCTTCGACTGGCTCTCTAATAAGTCCCTCAATTGCAGTCGGGTAATCAGGGTCTCCTCCCAGCACCCACGTACAAACTGTTGTAGTAACTGCCTGTCTGGGGCGAGCCCAAAGAAAATTCCCCGCTCCACGACTTTCTGTAACAGGACCTGAAGCCTTCTCAAATAGTCTGAAGATTTTTCTTTGCCATTCTGGAAAGTTTCAATAAATTGAAAAAATAATTCCTCTCCATTAGTTACACTGCCATATGCCTTCTCCAGTTCCTCTAAACACTGCTCTGCTGTGGCGCTTTTATCTATGTAAGAGACAATATTTAAAGCTGGAGGAAGGAGACTTTCAATTAATTTCCTTTTTTTTTGCACCTGCGGTGAGATCTGGATCCTGCAGTAATTGCTTAATTTGAATATGCCAAGTTTCATAGTCTCCTTCATTACTAGGTTTAGGGACATTTCCAGAGAAAACTTTAATTTTGTAGTACGTATGATTCAACTCTGCGCCCTTTTCCTTAGGAGTTTTGATCACATGCTCCACTATAACCTTTGAAACATCCGCAGGAATAGAAATTGGTGGAATGGAATATTGAGAAGAATTGACTGCCACAGGATGTTGGGTTAGCATAGCATCCAAGCACTTGGGGACTCTTTTTCGGCTTTTAACTGGAGTCTGCAATATACTCTGGGGTGATTGATCTATATCTCGTTTCTTTTTCTTGTGACCCCAAACTCTCAATCATGAGAGCAGATGTTCTTTTTCTCAGATCTTGAATATTGATTTTATGACTGTCAGCTATATATGCTAATTCTTCTTGAAGTCGATCTGTCATATCTAAAAGTATGTCACTCACTAGTGGGTCAGTGCATGCTTCAGGGGACATTGACTCAACATCCTGTTCTGATACTGTCTCATCTAAGACAGGTAAAATTATCCACTGACTGTCCAGTTCCCCTTTTAAGCTCATTCTTTCTAAAATAATTATAGAAAGCGGTTCTTCAAACTCACACAAAACTTGATCAGATGACTCAGCTCTTAAACGTTTCAATTTTGTAACTACACCCGCTGGGCTTAATGCATCTTCTACACTTGCTAAAGATATTTCAGGATTTACAGAACTCAGAATAACAGATCTATCAGGAATACAATCATAGTACTTGCAATACTCCATTTTGTATGAGAAAGAAACAAAGAGAATACTGTGCTCACTTCACTAATGATGCTGGGTCGCTCAGTAGCAGGTCAGACAGAGAGAAAAAAAAAAAAAAAGAAACACCGCCCCACGTTGATGCGCCAGAATTTGTTGTAACCCTTGCAGTTCAATTTTATGACTCCTTGTGTCTGAAACCTGCACTTTGATTCCCAACCCAGTATCAGAAATGAATCCACATGCTCTTTAGTGAGTAACAGTTTTATCTTTACTGGAATGAATGACTGAAATAAATCTGTTCACTTCCTAAGCATCTGCATTTGTCATATAAACACATGTATATAGTACAAGAGAAAACTCAACTTTGTCATAAACTCATGTTAAGTATTTCAACCAGAATCAGCATGTGATATAGCACCCGACCTTAAGCAGTCTCTGAACAAGCAAAGTCCCAGATTGTATCCTACTGTGTGTCCATTTGAATTTAGAACTGAAGAGGGCGTCAGTACTGCTGCTTCAACTGCCAAATCCACAATACAGCAGCCTCTATCCGAAAGAAGAGCTTCAAATCCTGACAGGGCACAGTTCAACTACTCCCAAGTCGTCCACAGCAGGGTTCCAGAAAAGAGAACCTTAATCAGCACAGATAATATTTGTTAGTTCAGAGCAGGGCAGGAACTCTGTTCAAGCTGAGCAGTGATCTGTTCGCACACACTCAATACAATCAAATTTTTATAAATCTCTTTAGGTAAAGTAAAAAAACAACTTCAATACATCTCAAAACAATGTTAACTAACATAAATACATTACACATGAATACAATTATAGAGGGCTGCTCACCTTAATCAGCACAGATAATATTTGTTAGTTCAGAGCAGGGCAAGAACTCTGTTCAGGCTGAGCAGTGATCTGTTCGCACACGCTCAATACAATCAAATTTTGAATCTCCTTCCCCCCCCCCCCCCTCAGCTCTTAAAGAGACAGCACTCTATTGTCAGTCTTTTCATGTCACAATGATGATTCAACATTTCTCTGCCCTAGTTCCTAGAGGTATGTTACATAAGCTTATGCATGAATACATGCATCATATTGAAACCACATATATCAATGCATTAACCACATGAATTTTGCCTACCTCTTAAAAAATATACATGTTTATATTTTATGCTCAAAAGTAAAGTAGGACTTACTTCATACATCCCGATTAAACATGCATAAGTCTCATAATTTTAAAACATGCACGTGTAAGTGAAATTAACCAATTTATCAATTAGTCCACCAGTTCAATCAGTCCTCCAAGTCATCAAGACCTTCCTGGTTCTTCAGCCTGAATTCCTCCCAGTTGACCCATGTTGCGGGCATGGACCCTTGGGCCTAGGTGGAGTTGGCACAACCTGAAAAGAGGAGCCCTGCAGGTACCCACCATTGGCAGGCAGAGCTGGCTGAAGCAGAGGTCCAACTGGAGCTTCACCAAAACCAGCCCACATTCCCCTTAGGTTTAGCCCTCAGGTGCTGGGGCCAGCTGGACTTAGGAGCGGGCCTCTGTGGAGATGAAGATCCATTGAGACCAGCACTGAACAGAGGATAGAACAGAGGACTGAACAGAGCACTGAACAGAGGATAGATGAAATCAGGTCCCGCAGTGGTCAAGGCATGCGGCAGGCAACTAGGTCAGCTATGGGCAATGGTTGGAGGCACGCAGAGTTCAATCAATGTCGGTGTCCAGGCAGAGGTCGGTGGCAGGCAGAGCTCAAGCAGCATCAAGGTCCAATCCGAAATCAAAAGCCAGAAGTCAATCCAAGGAAATGAGGAACCAAGAGGATGAGGAACCAACATAAGCAGGGATGAAGACGATGAAGACAGATGAGGGGAAGACTGACTACAAAGAACACTAGAACTCCAACACAGATCAGACTGCCAACATGGAAACCAAGAAGAAGGCATTGGAACACAGGAACATGAAGCAGGATCAAGCACAACAGGAACCTGGAACCAGGAGCAGGAACAGGACAACGCTGAGGGTATTTATTTATTTTATTTAAAAAGTTTTGTATACCATCGTTCGAAATTCATCACAACGGTTCACAAATAGTCCGTAAAACACAGAAATTTTACGGCACACAATCAATACATAGTTAGTTCATTCTCAAAGCAAACTAAATAAACACAGCTAGAAGTTTAAAAAGTCCTTGGCTCTCAAGTTGTTATCATTTCTCAAGGTTGTCTGAGTATGCTTTTTCGAAAAGCCAGGGCTTTAAGGCTTTTTTAAATTTTTTAAACTCTGTTTCGAGTCTCAGTTCCGCAGGCATTGTATTCCAAACACTGGGACCTGCAATGGAGATGATCCTCTCACGAACTAACATGGTGCGCTGTATTTACTGAAGGGATTTGGAGAAGGCCTTTGTTGGCTGATCGTAATGTCCTATGTGGGGTAATGTACTTCTCCGATGGAGTTGACCTATTGCCAAAGTGATGGCTGCAGGGACAGGTGGCCTTAAATACTGTAAGGGCTCTGATGTCATCAACAGGGCACCACTGGGATTTCTCGCTGTGGGCCCTTTAAGTAGCAGCAAGTCAGGTACGCACGTGCCTAGGGAAATCCCCCTGCAGGCAGCAGTGTCGGCCTACCAGGCCTGCATCGGATGGCGGGCCACCGAGCACAACAACCCAGACCTCGCACCCAGTTAGTTCTTTACAATAAACACATTTAATATCAATTATGCCAGATAATTAACAATTATAAAAATATGCAAATAATTTGGAAAATGTATACGACTATCTTTTAAAATAGCAACTTACAGTCATAAATGTTGGCCCTGCATCGTCCCTTTTTTTTTTTCATGTACATGTGTACACAAAAGTGAATATACACACATAATTTTTACTTTTATAAAATATGGAATATACAAGTAGAGGCTACTTATGCTCGTATATGCTAATTTTTACATGCATAACATTTTGAAAATTCACCCTTAAGGGAGTTATTTATTAAGGGATTTTTCCCATTTTCAGTTTATTGGAAAAATTGTTAGTAAATAGGGCCCTATGTTTATACCTAGTGGAGGCTGAAGTGACTTACCCAAGGTCACAAAGAGTGATAGTGAGATTTGAAACCTGGCTTCTCTAGTTTGCAGTCTACTGCTCTAACCTCTATCTAGGCTACTCAGATATGATCACCCCCAGATTCCATTCTTGTTTTGTGCACAGAAGAATTTCACTCTCTATACTGTAATACTGTACTACTCCCTTAGAGGTAAAGTTTCAAATGTTCCGTACGTAAAAATTAGCACATACATGAATTCATGCTATTTTCAAAACTGCAACTTTCACATGTAAAGTGGGGACCACGAGTAAGTTTGTGCATGTAGGAAAGGAATGTGCCAGACATTCCTTTCCTACAATTACTAACAACATTTACTAACAACAAACAACATTTACTAAAATAAGTTGTTATTTTAAAACCTGCCAAAGTGATGCACCATGTCTTTTACTTGTGCATATTTACTTCTGCTCACTATCTGGTGTAAGTGATGATTAGCATTGGAAAGTGAAAAAATGACTGGGTAGATGGCTTGGGTGCAATGTCTTCATGAGGTGCAGATGGACTGGGTTAACTGGTAGACTTAATGGTAATACCTTACTGTGCATATGTTATAAAATACCCTGATTTACATGTGTAAAAGCTAACTTATGGGGGGGGGGGGGGTAAAAGCGTCAAATTAACGGGATAAAAATCTGCATGTGTATCCTTTTAAAATGAAAATACAAATAGGTGGGTATATGAATTGTGCAAACTTATTCAGCCAATATCCAACTTATTCAGCTGTCGCCTTTTCCACCACTTAGACAGACAAATTTGAACTTATTAAGTCGCGGCATTTATCAGGCTATATTCCAATTTATCTGGCTAAGTAGCAGCAGGCCTACATAGCTGGATAAGTCTGAAAGTGCTACTTGTCCGTCTAAGTAGCACTTTTTCGACTTATCCCGTTACATGCTGCTACTTAGCCAGATAAATCAGTATTTATCCAGATAAGTCCAAACTTGCATGGCTTGTGGTTTTTACATATGCAAGCATTTGTCCACGCATATATACACTCGGATTTTATAACCTTCTCGCGCTGGTTATAAAATAGAGTAGCAACTTTGCATATGCCCATATTGTTGCACTTCCCGGCCGCATACGCTCTGTGGCCGGCCTGCTCACCTCTTCTGGCCGTCCACGAGCGCAGGCCTCTCTTCCACTGTAGGCCCCGCCATCCCCATCCCTCTGCCCAACTCGCTGCGGCTCCGGCAGTATCGCAGGCCTCACAACAGAGCTCCCGCCGGGGATCCGGGTCCAGCGTTTCCTTGGCTCTGCCCCTAGGCGCATGCACGCGGCAAGCATCACAAACTTTAAAGGGCCAAGTGCAGGAAACCAGGACTTGACGCTCCCCGATGATGTCTCTGATCCACGGTATATAAGGCAGTGCTCAGACCCATGATCCCTGCCTTGGCAATCGGGTCGATCACGTTGTGATAGCAAGTTTGCCTTCCTGCGTTCCAGTGTCTTGTTCCAGTGTCCTCCTGTTCCTTCATCTCCCCAGGTAGTACCATTTGGACTGTCTTCTCGGTACTGACCTTTGCCTGTTACTTGACTATATTTTGACCGCCGCCTGGATTTGACCTTTGCCTGTTTCTTCGACCACGTCTATATGCTGCCTGGAACTGACCTCTGCCTGTCCACTCACCACGTCTGCATGCTGTCTGGAACTGACCTCTGCCTGACCACTGACAATGTCTGACCGCTGCCTGGAACTTAACCTTTGCCTGACTGACTATCCACGGACTGAGTGACCACTGGTATTGACTCCTGACTCTGGCCTTGATCCTCGCTCTACATTCAGAGACTCTGTTCTGGCCTTCTCTGGCTCCTGGACTTCCTAGCCTGAACATTGAGCACATACCCTTGGTGGGCACACCCCTGAACTTCATCTCTCGGAGATCCTGCGAGGCCCACCTAAGACCAGGCGGCCCGGGTAACCAGGGGCTCAACCCAAGGGAACCCCGGGTTGCTAGTGGTGAAGCTCCAGCCAGCCTCTGTCTCCTCCTGTGCTCCGCCACCTGGTGGCAGGTGCTGTCTGGGTCTGACCAGGGAGCCTACCAATCCTGCACCAGGCCAAGGGTCCACCTCCCAGCGCAACACATATACATGAGTAAAAGGGGTGGATGCAGGCAGTTTGGTCCCTGCCTGTCTGCACGTGTTAGAAGTCAGACTAGCCTCTATATATTGTGGTGTTTATGGGACGTAGTTAGATATTATGGAATGTCAGCAAGTGCTTTTTCCAAACATCTCCCCTTCCTCCTTCAGCAGCTTGCAACAGCACAAACCTGCCATCTGCCAGTCATTCCTTACAGAAAATTCTCTGTCTTGCTGGGACTGATAAGAAACCTTCTTATTTATATGAACATTGTAGAACTGTTTCAAGGTAAGCCTTGGGAGTAGCAAACTCCCTGCATGTGTTGCCAGCCCCAGAGGGCTGACCTTGGACTGGACAGCCAGACTGCTGTTGAGAGATTGCCAAATGCTGCACACTCCTTTCTGGCCAAGTTTTCATAAGTTTTGGGCTAGTTTATTATTTCTATGCTGGGTATTTAGTTTGCAATGTCAGTGCGGATTAGACCTGGACACTGGTGACCCAGGTATTTCTGAGTCCAGAAACAATAGTAGGGATTGCCTAATGAGTCTAAGCCATTCCTCATGCAACTGTCATTCATTGTGAATTATAGCATTTCACAATAAAAATCCATACTGGAAATGGAAAAGCGATATAAAAAAATGCTGATCCCTAATGAGCCTGGGTTTTTACTGGCTGGGATCTAAACAGTCTCAGCATTGTCCATTCTAAATCCTTAATAGCTTTCTGCACTCGTTGGAAGAGCAGATCCCTCAACTCAGGGTTCTGTATGGGGCAATTAGTTTCTCTCCTCCAAATCAATGAATAAACAGGCTGAGGATCCCTTTCTCACGGAGAGCTCAAACTCTGACCTCCGCTCTCTGCAACTTCCCGCCATCTAACAGGGATCAATGGGAATCAATCGGTGAGGCAAGTAAATGTCCCATGCTCCTGGGTTTTCTCTCAACAGGGGAAAAAGGAAAGGTCTTTCAAAGCCCTTAGGCTTTCTGGAGGTCTTCTGCACTTCCAACAAAAAAAACCAAACAAACAACAAAACAATAAAACCATGTGAAACACTCCAACACAGAAATAAGGTTTCAGAAGGAAGGTTAGAGATACAGTCACTAGCAAATCTATAATTCCTACTAGTAGGTACTTTTCACAACTACCTCTCTGGGCACTTCCCCAATGCTGTGTGCAAACTGGATGCAGATTTCTTCACAGAAGAAACCCCAAACTCCTGCTGACACACTTCAGAAACGTCTGTGCTGATGCTTTCCTTTAAGCAGCAGCTCTGTGGGACCTTTTTTCCTACAGGGCAGTCTTCTCTCTGACTCCCCACAAAATGGAAGGACTCCTGAGGCTGGAGCTGGTGGTAAAGCCAGGATAGTTCCTAGCCCTAAGTAAATTAAATTCTTTAAAAATTTCAGGGAAGAGTGAAATGAGAAGTAAGGATCAAGAAACTGCTGCAGCTAACAAAGATACTTCCAACCGCCAAGGTCTCCTGCAGCGGAGAGTTTGTGGAGAAAGCTGTACACAACACTGTGTATTTGTCTGCCAGTGAATACAATTCATGTGGATAAGCTGTACTGACTGTGATGATCATCTGGAACCTCATTCTGCCCTACATCTATAAGAGAAGAGAAAAGTGCCTGGATGGTTTGTGGTAAATATTTTCATTGATTTAATTTCTTCAGTAAAGAAACTATTTTCTTTGGGAACCACAAAATCCAATGTGTTGCATTTTATTTGGAGAGAAACAGCTGGAGTAATGAATGCTTGTGTCCCAAAAGAGATTTACTCTTTCCCTCTGTTCAATAACCCAATATTATAAATGTTGTTTTGTGTGTGTCCCATAAGCCAAGTGATTACAAATGGAAAATGAATCCGCAAGTATATGGCAGCAGAAAACAAACATAAAACAAACTAACCCATACCAAAATGCCTAGAAATTGTTTTTCAAACAGACTCACCTCAATTATGGCAAATTTGTGCCTGTGAAAAGCCACACATATCATGGAAGTTCTAACTATAAAGCTTATGTTTTAATTTCCATTAATCCAATGTTTGCTTATTCAGAAATTTGCAAACATAATATACTTTCCAGGTTCTTTTTTTATTTGCCAAATTTATGTATATGTTGCTTGTTTATTGATTTTCCTCTGAATTTGGTCTACCTGCTCTACTAGATGAATTTTAGTGATATGTACATGAAAACACTCACATTAAAATTTGCAAACTCATGTTTTAAGAGATCTCCTATCCTTATTCTGACCATAAGTACATAAGCTTTGTAACTTGTAACTCTAAAACCAATAACCATTAATTCTGTTATGCTTTAAATACAGAAAGTTTTTAATCTGTCCTCATTTCTTGCAGAATTATTTATAACTCTGTGGTAGGTGGTTGCAATGGGACAGCAAAAAGACATCCACTTTTGAAGATTTTTGGCTGAGTTAGAGAGCCCTTATTCAGTCTGTAGGCTTGAGAGGAGGGCAGTGCCTCAGTTGTGCTTGCATATTCATGTATCCTATCTGATAGATAGTGATGACGTTGGTATTCCCCATGCCCTCCAGTGTCATGATCGTTTTGCAGTTTAGAAGTATCTCAAAGTGGTCTTTCCATCTAGCTTGGTTGGATTTTATAACCAGCCAGCATATTGAGCCATCCTATGATCACAGAGGACGAGGGAAGTTTTATTTTGATTTCAGATTGATTTATGTCAATATCCTTGTGCCAAAAACAATAACAGAGCATAGCGCAAAGCATGTAAGGATCCTTAAAGTTCAAATAAAGGATTCAGTCAATGCGATAGGTTCCAAGCAATGTCATCTTTTAATGTCAATTGAAAATAAAAGAAACAGAATTCGGTCCCTCGACATAGATTCTTCGCATTGACTGTATCCTTTATTTGAACTTTAAGGATCCTTATGCACTTCGCGTTACGCTCTATTATTGTTTTAGTTTCACCAATGTGTGTACCGTTCTTCTCCACTTTTGATTTTGCAATATCCTTGCTGCTACATGATTTTATGAAGATATAGTTGGAGTGTGTGGTAAAGAAATAATTTTAAATAAATAAAACTGTACCTTGAAGCCAGTGAGATCCAGGATCATAGGCAAGATGGTTTAACAAGGAAAACGTCTTGCCAAACAAACCTGAATGATTTATTGCAGTGCCCAGAATAGTAAATCAAGGTGGTACAGTAGATATGACCTCTTTGGATTTCAGTAAAGGCTCTGACATAGTTCCACACAGAAGGCTGAGAAGCAAGCCAGGCAGTTTGGGAGTTGAAAGAAAAATTATGAAATGAATGAGTAGTTGAGCAACAAGATTCAGAGTGCTGGTCAATGGGGAAATTTCTGGTTAAGGGAAATTGACCAGCAGGTACCACAAAGGTCACAATTTCTATTACCACAGAAGAAGACCTTGAATATAAGGTTGAAGCTATTCTGGATGTAAGAAGACATGGCAAAACTTAGGAATACCTTCTGTCTTGGGAAGGATACAGCCCCGAAGAAAATTCTTGGGAGCCGATGGCAAATATCCTGGACAAAGAGATGCTTTTTCAATTTCATCAGATGCATCCACACAAACCTAATCCTGGTAAAAGGGCTGGAGGCCGTCCTTTGAAGGGGGGTACTGTTGCGTCCGTCGGTCTTTGACGGCTTCGCCCCGCCTACCTCTCTCTATTTGAGGCTCCTCCCGCTCACCTTGGACTGATGGCTTGCCGACCTCTCCGGTGTCCCCAGACTGGCTTTGGTGCTGCCTCCTGCCATTCTCCTTCAAGGTACCTCTATGGTGCGTGCACGCACGCCACCCTCATCTTTATTTCCACGTTGGCACAAACCTCAGGGGCATCCCCCTGTTCTGATGTCACAACTCCAGAGTATATCTGCCTACTACATTTGCTAGCTCGTTGAGTTAGCAACGGAATTCGTACAGATGGGATTCGCTCTCCGTTCCTAAGCTACTCTGCCACTCCAGCTCTAACTGGAACTTTTACTATCCTTCGGGGTCACTTCGGGGTCACTAACGGGGTACCCACTCCTCGGGGGCCTCTCTGCTTCTTTCAGGTGCTATCAGGAAACCGATACTCACTCCTCGAGGGCCCATGTTCCCTGTGTCGCTGCCTGCAACTTCTACCTTCTACTTGGAAGAACTAACTACAGTCATCATCAGTGAGTACAGAAAACATCTCTCTCTACAGTACTGCTTCGCCAGAATCAGGTACTCGCTCTTCAAGGGCCTGCCCTCTGCTCCGGTGCCAGACCTCTTGTCTAGTGGAATCTTGGCTACTGCTAGTGAGTACAATGCTATCGAGTCTCTCTGCTCTAAGGGATCAGGTACTCGCTCCTCGAGGGCCTGCTTTCCCTGTCTCGGAGCTCTCCTATTCTACTTGGGATTCTGAATGCTAATTATATTGTGTGCTCATAACTCTCAGTCTTTCCACTACAGCACTGCCTACAGAGGATCTGCTTTTCCAGCGTTCTGTGAGAGACGTGTCCAGCTCGGCTCTACAACCACTACTCACTACTGCCACCTCTAGTGGTTCCATATACTGTTTAATAAAAGATTCAAATTTGTCTGTCCGGAGTTTAGCCTGACACTGTGGTCCCTCACGGGACTGCCCCCCGTGGGTGTGGTCAGCTGCCACAGTGTCCAAGGATTCACCCAAACACCAATAACCATAACAAGTATAAGATTGGTGGATATGTATGCTGTATCTAGCATGCTACTATATTTGGCCCTCTGTTGCATATATATTTGTATGGTCACCTGAGCTAGTGATGTTCACTTTCCTCTACCCCTTCAACCCAGGTAATTGGACAGTTCATATCTCCTGTTTGTATTCCACTCCGTGACTTGAATGTGAGAGATGAGCTTGCAGGGCTCCACATCTAGAGGCAAGAAGCCACCCTTAAAAAGAGAATTGTTACCCTCAGCAGCTAGGCAGGATCAATAAATGCATGTGTTGGGAGGGAAGCTATGTTTGGAACAGAAAGATGTAAGATATTTTCACTCTAGTATCAAAGGTGTTGAAAGAGGCCTTGGGACTCTGTTTTGCTTGTGCACATGGAAACTCTAGAGAATCATACACACCTATGATGTGCAACTAAAACTAATACCATTTATCCTATCGCAGTGGGCCACCAGGAGGAATAGCCAGGGTCAAGCAGGCTGCAACAGCCATGGCGCTGCATATGCCAGCTCTCTGACTCCTCTTCATCTGCGGAAGAGGTGGCTCAGGATGGCATTACCATGGGGAAAGAGGTGGATGAGTCACATGGTGATATGGAGGAGCCAAAGGAGGTGTCGGAGGCGGAGCCAGAAGAGGAAGCACAGCAAGCAGATATAGAAGCCTCTACACTCCTGCAAACCCAGTAACAACTAAAAGAGGCCGAAAGAGACATTAGATTTATTTGTTTATGCACTAAGGTTAACCACTGTAAATAAAAGCACTGTCATCATCAACAAAAATATCTTTGTATCAGAGTGTTCCTTTCCTCTATAGCTCGTCTTTGACTATGTCGATGTATAATTAGCAATTCGTCCTGTCTGAGCTCTTGTTTCTCCTCCTCCTCTTCTTCTTCATCTGACTTCTCAGGCTGACTTTCTGGAAGAGGCATGTGCCTGGTTTTGGCCAAGTTATGTACCATACAGCAGGCTAGGAAGATATGATAAACTTTAGGTGGGGTTGTAGAGGATACATCCCCCAGATCAATCCAGACAGGGGAATATGTTTTGAGTAGGCCGAAGGTTCTCTTGATGACTGATCTGGTCAGCCATTGGGTGCTGTTGTATTGCACCTCCACTGCACTCTGTGGGGTGGCCACAGGGATCATGAGCCAGGCTTTGAGGAGATAGCCTCTATCACCTTTAAGGGAGAAACCATAGCAGAACAGTTATATAAGAGACAACTGTTATATAAGAGAGGGAGAAACCATAGCAGAACAGTTATATAAGAGACAACTGTCTCTTGTTGATTGGTTGGTTTATAGTTACTGCTTAGTTCGATGTAAACCGAGTTGATTTGATTTGTATCAAGAAAGTCGGTATATAAAAGCCTTTAATAAATAAATAAATAAATAAACATAAGTTATATAGGCTTTGAGGTTGGACTGGTCAGTAGGTGTTTAGGCTGGGTCAGAGCTGTATGCTGGAGCAGGTTGGCCAACAAGAGATGTGGGACACCCACTGAGGAGGCTGGTTGTGATATGGGGTTATTAATATATTGTTTCCTACCTAGTAGCCAGTCTCCCATGTTGTGTCCTTGCAGGACATGGTCATGAATTCCTGACTGAAAGATGATGTAGGCATTGTGAGT
Organism: Rhinatrema bivittatum; assembly: GCF_901001135.1. Classification (NCBI taxonomy): domain Eukaryota; kingdom Metazoa; phylum Chordata; class Amphibia; order Gymnophiona; family Rhinatrematidae; genus Rhinatrema; species Rhinatrema bivittatum. The sequence goes on along the minus strand of NC_042616.1, from coordinate 160,571,376 downwards.
CGATCCAGGAAACTTGGGTACAACATCCAGGATGAGGCCCTTTGCATCGCACACCACCTGTATATTGAGGGAGTGGAAGCACTTGCGGTTATGGTAGATGGCCTCATCTCCCGCTGGTGTCCTTATAGGGATGTGTGGGCAATCGATCATCCCCAGGACAGAGGGAAGGCATGCAACCTGATAAATATCCTGCATCATTTGTTCTTGCTGCCGTCTGTTCTGAGGGAAGGATATATACTGGCGTGTTCTTCTTAGTAAGGCACCCAGCACCTGATTGATGCACATGGAGGTGGAGGAATGGCTTATGTTGGCTATGACCACAAGAGGAGTTTATACGGTGCCAGTAGCAAAAAATGCCAGGGAAGTGGTGGTCCTGAGATGTGTGGGCAAGGTTGATGGAGGATTCGAGGTTCCTGACTCCCAGGCTTGGACTGTCTTCACCGCAAGGGCACACATTCTCCCTGTTCCATGCTGGAGAGCCCTCGGTTGCGCTCCGTCCCATCGTTAGCGCAACAGGATTGCCAAGCCTTGAGCGTCCCGAGCTCGAGGCCGATGCAAGCTCCAACAGCTATTCTCCAAGTCAACTTAGTAATAACAGTTTATGGACTTTTCCTCCAGGAACGTATCCAAACCTTTTTTAAATCCAGCTACACTAAATGCTTTTACCACATCCTCCAGCAATGAATTCCAGAGCTTAATTGAGCATTGAGTAAAAAATAATTTTCTCTTTTTGTTTTAAATGTTCTACTTACTAACTTCATGGAGTGTCCCATAGTCTTTGCATTTTTTGAAAGAGTAAATAACAGATTTTTATTTATCCAGTATAATACATTCATGATTTTACAGACCTCTATCATAACCCCCCTCAGCCGTCTCTTCTCCAAGGTAAACAGCCCTAACCTCTTTAGCCTTTTTTCATAAAGGAGCCATTCCATCCCCTTTATCATTTTGGTTATCCTTCTCTCTATCTTTTCCAGTGCAACTATAGCATTTTTGAGTATAGTGGCCAGAACTGAGCACAGTATTCTAGGTTCAGTCTCACCATGGAGCGATACAAAGGTATTATGACAGGTTCCCTTTTATTATTCATTCCATTCCTAATAATTCCTAACATTCTGTTTGCTTTTTTGACTGCCACCACACACCGAGGATTTCAAAGTTATTGTCTACTATGACCCCAATTCCTTTTTCTGGGAGGTAACTCCTAATATGGAATCTAACATCGTGTAACTACAGTGTTCATTACTTTTCCCTATGTACATCACCTTGCACTTGTCCACATTAAATTTCATCTGCTAATTGAATGCCCAGTTTTCCAGGCTTGCAAGGCCCTACTGCAATTTTTCACAATTCGTTTATGATTTAACAACTCAGAATAATTTTGTATTGTTTGCAAATTTGATCACCTCACTTGTCATTCCCTTTTCCAGATCATTTATAAATATATTAAAAAGCATTGGTCATAGAAGCACTCCACTGTTCACCTTTCTCCACTGAGAAAACTGACTCACTTTTTCCTTTTAATCAATTTGCAATCCACAATAGGACATTGCCTCCTATCCCTTAACTTTTTAATTTTCTTGTCTCTCATAGAAGACTTTTTCAAATGCCTTCTGAAAATCCAAATACATTATATCCACTGGCTCACCATTATCCACGTGTTTATTAACCCCTTCAAAACAATATAGCAGAGCGATGAGGCAAGAATTTCCTTGTTTAAATTAATGTTTGCTGTATCCCATTAAACCATGTCTTTCTGTATGTTCTGTGATTCTGTTCTTTAGAATAATATCCACGATTTTTCCCAGCACTGAAATCAGACTTACCAGTGTATAGTTTTCAAGATCACCCCTGCAGCCCATTTTAAAGACTGGGGTTACATTGGCAACAATCCACTCTTCAGGTACAATAGATGATTTTAATGACAGTTTACAAATTACTAATAATAGATCTGCAATTTAATGTTTTAGTTCTTTCAGAACTCTGGGGCATATACCATCTGATCCAGGCGAGTTGCTACTATTTAGTTTGTCATTTTGCCGAATTACATCTTCCAGCTTCACTGTGATTTGTTTCATTTCTTCCAAATTATCACCATTGAATGATATTTCCAGCATAGGTATTTCCTTGACATTTTCTTCAGTAAATACTGAAGCGCCCTTTTAACTCTTCTCTCATCTAATGGTCCAATCAACTCCCTCATAGGCTTCTTACTTCAGATGTATTTTTAAAAGATTTTATTTAGAGTTTTTGCCTTGTTTAGCCTGCCTTATCCATGTTTTACATCTGACTTGCCAATGCTTATGCTTTTTCCTATTTCTTCAAATGGATCCTTTTTTCAATTTTTAAAAAAAAGTTATTTTGGATAAAATAGCCACTTTCACCTCACCTTTTAATCATACCAGCAATCGTTTGGCCTTCCTTCCACCTTTTTTAATGTTTGGAATGTATTTAGACTGGGTTTTCAAGACAGTATTTTTAAACAATGATTATGTCTGATATAAACTCTTAACCTTTGTAGCTTTATAACTATTTTCTTCATTTTATCAAAGTCTCCCTTTCGAAAGCTTAATGCTAGAGCTGTAGATTTAATTAATGTTGTCCCTCCAGTCATTAAGTCAAATTTGATTGCACTATGATCACTACTACCTGAGCAGCCCTACCACTGTTATCTCTTGCACCAAATCCTTAATTCCATTAAGAATTAGATCTAAAATGGCTCCCTCTCTCATTGGTTCCTGAATCAGCTGCTCCATGAAGCAGTCATTCATTTCATCTAGAAACTTTACCTCCCTAGAATGTCATAATGTTACATTTACTCAGTTAATATTGGGGTAATTAAAATCTCCTATAATTACTGTGCTGCCAAATTTGTTAACTTCCCTAATTTCTGTTAGCATTTCATTGTCCGTCTGTTCATTTTGGTGAGTGGTAGTATACCTCCACTGCTATACTCTTCCCCATCACACATGAATTTTCCACCCATAAAGATTCTACAGTGGATTTAGTCTCCTACAAGATCTTTATCTTGTTGGACTCTGTGCCAACCCTAACATAAAGCACTACCCCTTCCCCCACCAAGGTGATCCATTGTGATATAATTTTGTACCCTGGTATAGCACTGTGCCATTGGTTATGTCTACCTCTTCATTTAGTGCTATACATTCTAACTTTCCCATCTTACTTTTTAGACTTCTGGCATTAGCATACAGACTCAGTTGGTTCTTTAATTATAGGCGCATGGGCTACCTTTGCTTTCTTTTTTGGAATCTCTCTATTGGAATGCTCTATCTCCCCTGTTACTTTAGTATCCTTCAAAGATACCTCCCCCCAAACCATGTTCTGCTGAGCTACTGTTGACTTTCCCCCATGTTCTAGTTTAAAAGCTGCTCTATATCCTTTTTAAAGGTTAGCACCAGCAGCCTAGTTCCACCCTGGTTAAGGTGGAGCCCATCCTTTCGGAATTGGCTTCCCCTTCCCCAAAATGTTGCCTAGTTCCTAACAAAAATAAAGCCCTCTTCCCTGCACCATCATCTCATCCACATATTGAGACTCTGGAGCTCTGCCTGCCTCTGGGGACCTGCATGTAGAACAGGAGCATTTCAGAGAATGCTACCCTGGTGGGTCTGGATTTCAAATGTTTACCTAAGAGCCTAAATTTGACTTCCAGAACCTTCCTCCCACATTTTCTTATGTCGTTGGTGCCTTTGTGTACCATGACAGCTGGCTCTTCTCCAGGACTGTCTAAATGCTTATCTAGATGATATGTGAGGTCCACCACTTTCGCACTAGGCAGGCAAGTAACCAAGTGATCCTCACATCTATCAACCTCCTAGCTATCTAAAATTCCTTTTTTTTTTAAACTTTTTATTTATAATATTTCAGCTACAATTCTCAAGATGAACAAGCAAATCTCAGGTTGGACAATGAAAATGGTAACTATATTAAAAAAATAACAAGCAATATTCATCAGCCTAAAGATCAATACTTGGAGAGTCCAAGACACAATCCAATAAGCAATTTCTTAATAAAATAAACAAAGAGAAAGCAACTAGGTCCGGAGACTATTATATCTATGCATCCAATGTAATAATAGGAGGATCTGAACAAATAAATTTATCAGCAAGAAAAAAAGAAAGTTGGCTAGACTCAAAAAAACTTACATATTAGCATTTTATGTAATGTAGCATTTGCACGGAAACCTAAGAAAAAATTGTGCTCCTAATTGTAGTACCCTAGGTCTCAAGAGTTTAAGGCAATAAATAAGAGGACATAACATTGCCTAGACATTCTATTGCTTCCCATATAGATTCCAATGTAAACTCTGCTGGTCTCACCACTTTGAAACTTCCTGGCAAATCAGAATCTGCTGTAGAGCTGCCAGTCATTAAAATCAACTAGTGCAAAGACTCAGAATGCTCCTGCTGCAGAGGTGTAGTGCCAGAAACCATAAGAATATTTATCCCAATCTCTAGCCACGTTCCCTGATCCTAGTGAAGTTGCTGCCACATCATCGGAAAGAGACTCACCGAGCTGCGAAGAGAAGTTCCTGCTGGCTGCGGGATGCGGTGGTGGTGGCAGTGCCGCCAGGCAAAGAGTGGCAAATGACCCAGGAGAAGATGGAAGCGATCCTTCCAATCCAAGACTTCCCAACGGAAGTACCAATGGCAAAGATGATCCTTGGAGAACATGAGTGTCTATTGGACCTCTTGGAGAAGAGTTGATAGGTACTGCAGGCCTAGAACCAAATTGAGATTTCCTTTTCCATCCCATTATTAAGTTAAAAGGCAATTATTAGAAATCCAAAAAGCGAGAAGCACACCAGCTAGCTGCTTGCCGCCATTTTGCCTCCCCCAACTCTATATTTCTAATAATTTAATCACCAACTATGACGATCAACCTAATCTTTCCCTCCTGGGCTGTAGCCCTTGGAGATATCCTTGGTGTGAGAGGATAATGCAGCACCTGGAGAGCAGGTCCTTGCTACAGGATCATTGACTGCTACACCAAGGTGATGCTCTCTGACCAGATGACCTTACTCCTTCAAGGCAGCAAAGGACTTGGCTACTATATCTCTGAAGGTCTTCTCTATATACCTCTCTGTCTGCCTCAGCTCCTCCAAGTCTGCCACTCTAGCCTCCAGTGATTGGATTTGTTCTCTGAGAGCTAAGAGCTCTTTGCACCGGGCACACACATACAGCCTCTTACCAACTGGTAGATAATCCTACATGTGGCACTCGGTGCAAAAGATTGGAAAGCCTCCATCTCGCTGCTGGACTGCTGTCTGAATCTTAATGTTCTTCAGTTCTTAGTTAATTTAGGTTACTACAGGAGTAGGGATGTGTAAATTAAATCCTTTAAATTTATGTGGTCTAGCTATTATTAATTTGGCAATGACAATTAATCTATTGATAAGGGCTGGGTCACTCCCTTGTTTTAGATAAATCACTGATTGATTTTTGATGTGAAAATGTCTCATCATTTTATATAGGATGTCACATAATGCCACCCCTAATACCCACACAGGGTAACCCTGTGGCCATGTGGAGGGTCCTGCCAAGCACTGCTCAGACTCACCTGCACCTACGCTTCTACACTGGCAACCTCCCACCCGCCAACTGGGTTCCTGCTTGCTTCTGAGCAAGCTCCCTGCCCGCAAGCTATCCCCTGATGGTTTCTAGGGACATTGCGACCTCTCACAACCAAGGGTCACCCAGTTCCTAGAGATACACGACACCCACACACCAAATATACACAATACCAGGATTGTTAGCCAGTACAAGACAGGCACAGCTAACAAACTAATAGTTTATTAAGAAAAAGTAGGAACAGTTAATGGATAAATGTTTTAAACTGCAAACAGAAACAGGTAAAATGACAAGGAATATACAGCAAAAGTTAACTGAACACTTTTTACTACTTAGCAAGTGTGTGGGAAGGTCAGGAAAAGGCTGTCCACAGGAGTTGAACAGGGCCTCAGCAGAGAGATCTGCTCCCTCTGCACTCCCAGCTAAGACTGGAGAGTTCCAGAACTCTCAGGATGACTCTCTGTCTCCAGGGCCAATCAGGGTACACAGTATTAAGAGTTAGCTTTTTGGCCAATGGCACTGCAGGGGGATTCAGTGTTACATGCACTCAGGGCTCTTGGGATGTGTATGCTAATCAAGCCACCTTCAGCATCCAAAGCCTCTATTTGAACTACAGGGCAGAGGTCAAACACCACCTGCAGGTCAGCATACAGGAAATGAGTTCTCTGAGGAAAAGTATCACAGGACAGAACAATAAATTACAAAACATGCAAAACTCCTGTTTCACTAAACAGAATAAGAGTCTATAAATCAAAGAAAGAACCTAGTGGGTGTGGGAGGTGGGGTAGATGGGTGGCAGAGAGGGAAAGAAAGAAATTAAAAGAAATTACCTACCTTTTCCTAGCTTTATTTTTATCAAGACATACAACTAAAGATTAATTCATCCCACAATTTCATCTCTACCCCAAACTTTTAAGTCCCAGAATTGCCCAGCAAGTAATACTCGCTAATCCTCTTCAGCTACCAGCAACATTGTTTTCCGCTCTTAGAGGATAATTTTTGCTGCCACACTTCCTATCCTAGAGTGAGGAAGACTGGAAGAGCTACCTGCTGCCTGGACCTTTCATCCAAAATATTTCATTTGACATCCCAAAAGGAGAACTGTGAGTAAGATTTTCTGGTTACTTCTGAAACCTCCATTCATTGTCTTTATCCTGGGGAGAAGAGCATTATTTGGGAGCCATGCAGTGTTTGATGTCCTGTTTGACCGCCAATATTTTGGAAGAAGAATTCTGCCCATCACTAGGAAACTCCTGTCCATCTGAGAAGGCTTATTTTTCTATGTCCTGGAGGGTGAGTTCTTTCCCTGATAAAGGAGATTTGGAGAAGTGAAATCACAATTGGCTGTTTTAAGAACTGATATATAGTGCCATTAAATAGCTTTTTGAAGAATTTCAGCAGGTAAGATTATTTGTTTGGACACCCATCCTGATCCTGAAAGTCCAGAGTATTTATTTGGCACTCACATCCCTTCTGCATTCATTGAAGATGATACTTCCCTGAAAAGAGAGAGAGAGTCACACTCACACCGTGAGCCTTGCAGGAGTAATCCTCTCCCCCTCCCCCCATCAGAAGAATCCAACTCCCAGTGCTGGGGGACTGTGAGCAGAGTTAACATCACAATATGAGAGAAGCTGGCCAGTGATCAAGACCAGTGGTGCAGCTACCTCAGCCTAACCGTTGCCCAGTTTGAGATGAAGTGCCTTGCATTTGAAGTGGAAAAGAGACAAAAAAAAGAATAAGAAGAGAAGAAACCCAGTTATTCAGGTTACTCTTCTCTACAGAATGACCTGTAGCTTTCATGGACAGACTTGGTTAAGGATTGGATGCCTCAATCACTACAAACCCACCAACAGATCATTTTACAATCAAAGGATCTCCTACTAGGGTACTAAACTTAGCATTAAGATAAAGCACTTCACATCAATGTCCCTAGAATTCAGTTCTGACTTTTTTTCTTTGCATCTGTTTCCATTTTTCTGTCAGTGAAACTTACCAAATTCCCCAGGCCCTTATTTTGCTGATAGGCATACAATAGCAGAAAATCTTTTACAAACAGGGTCCAGGATATAATTTGTTCATGTTTTTGCTGGTCTGAGACAAAATATGTTAATGTGCATGGGGACTGCTATATCTTTCCCAGTTTAGTTTTTTCGTGGCCTAATTTATACAAGCTTTATCTCATGGGTCCAAGTCGGGCAAGGCTTTATATAAATCAGAGCCTGCATTTTTAACCTTAATATCCCACAAGAATAGGCCATAGCAAATCATTATTATTTCCCTTGTGGTTAACATAACAGGTTTCTTTGTTCTCTTGTACTTATGAAAGAAAGATTTATATTTCCTGCAGGCCCCCTCACCTTTTGGTGTAACACCAGTATCGATAAAACACTCAAAAGATTGGTTGACAGAAATCTTGAATGGGAATGTAACCAGTGTACCAGGGGACTGTCTTGATCTGTTTAGGGCTCTTTATTTACTGATGTGGTCTGTCAGACAGTGTAGTAGTGAACAGTGGTGACATAGATTTTTCCAAAAGTGATAATCTGTTTAAAATGATTTTCATCCAAATTTTAGACTGATTAATGAGCAGCTTCAGAGCTGCACAAGTAGTGTCTCAAGACCTCCAGCAACCACTGAAACCAATGTGGGCCAAATCACCTGCAGCATTTTAAATCCCACACCCCACCAGGGGGGCACTGGAGAGCAAGTGCCTGTCTCCCCCTCCCCCCTAAGCAGCCAAAGTGCCTGCTGCTTGGTGCCACCAGTGCAGTATTTGAAGCGGGCCATGCCCATAAGAAGCACTTCCCGGCAGGCTCCCTGGCCCCGCATAAAAGCAGAAGTGCAGTGCTGCAGAGCATGGCAGCCTCAGTAAGCGTGCCGCTGAAGGAGAGACGAGAAGCCTGGAGCTACCGCTAGTAAGGAGGAATGCTGTAGTAATGTGGGGGGGGGGGGGGGGGAGACGTGATTCTCAGGGGTGTGGGGAGAGAAGAGACATGCTAGGGCATGGGAGGAGAGAGAGGGGTGTTGTTGAGTTAGTACGTGGGAAAATCTGCTTAATATTGTTTTGAACAGCCGTATTTTTCCACTGATTTTTTTTTCCTTTTCTTGTTCTTGTCATAATAAACCCTGATAAATTCCTGGGAAAATTTTAAAAATGAAAAGTGAAACTGAAGGTTCCTAAGTATATGTTCCTCTAGGGGGATGCAGGTGCAAATCGGGTCCCATGTCTCCTAATAACGACAGAGATACTCAGTAGGATGTAGTTCCAAACTGATCTGCTTCTATTTACAAAAGAAATAAGCTGAACAAGTGTTATTTTTCTGCAGGAAGTTTTAAAAGCTTTCAATTTCTGTGAAGAGCAGTTTTACTCTGACACCTCATTTCTCTTGCAAAATCTCCTCACTCAGCTATAGCACTCCACGTTATCCCTGATCACACACTAACAATTGTAGGAGCCATTCCTCTTAACAAAACTGTACTAGCTTTCAGCTGTCTCCAGCGTTCTGTAGTTGGGGTCCACGTACTTCTTCCAGGCTGAAAATTCCAAGGTGGGCTGGACCACATGAATCTCCCAGGAGCATGAATTTGCCTGGCATGGCATCTACATAGGGTTCCACAGCTCCATGCTTTCCACTCGCCTGTCTCCACACTTGCCTGTCTCCACAACGCCTCTCAATAGTTCCTGCTCCTTTGACCTCTGACTCCATTCTGTCTATGAGCTTGTCAGATTATGCTTGGATCTACTCTGGATCTTACCACTAAGGGTCTTAAACATAGGGTTCACTGGGACACACCATGTTGCTTAGGGGCTACAAGAATAATCAGGGTCTCAATTTTATCACGGCAATGAAAAAAAAATAGTACTGTTACTACTAAAATACAAAAAGCAATGTGACTTCAAGAGGTGAAACATCCACCATGGACCTGAGGAAGAGGGAGCTAGAACTCTGGACAGCCAGGTTGTAAGAGCAACCACTTCCCTCCCTACTGCTGAAGTCCTGAAGAAGTTGTGATGCCACAGAGACCCACCCATCCCTTTATCGATCCTCAGGCCTCCCTCCTCTCTCCATGCCTCCTCCACTGGCCAGCTTCAGCCTCAAGACTATGAGGCACCATGTTATTCTAATTGCCAGACCGAAGCTGGCCAATAGCGGAAGAAGATGCAGGCAAGTGACACCTTCCACTTGCTGGCCACTTTGCGGCACCCCAGCTTCCTCTTTGAGTCGCTCGTGGCAGGAAGTGATGTTGGTCTGGCTTCAGCCTGGATCTCTGGCATCAAGGATCAAGTGAGAGGGATTGGAGACAAGGAGAAGCTACGTCTTGTGGTTGGGGGGGGGGGGGGTTTGTCAAATAAGAAAATATGAAAAATTCCCTCCTTCCCCAACAAAAACACCAGCAAGGTGCCCACAATAAGCTCAGCTTCTGGCTTTAAGGTCTTCTGATCTGGAAAATGCATTTACACTGAAGTTGAATAGCTCCTGCCATCATAAACGGAGGTAATAAAAGTCACTTTGTGGCACTATTCCAACCCGTTAATCAACTTTAATACTAGGGTAGAAAACTGCTTCGAGGTCCATCTAGACTCCCAAGGAGCTAAAGAACAGTTTGCTTAGTTTCTTTTCTAACAAGATAAATGTTATTCACTCCTCATTAAGAACTAAATATCCATAACCTATGTCAATGGAGCCTGATGTTATTTCAGCCCTTAAATATAATTCTCCAGTTGTCCTGCTCTCTATGTGTCAGATATGCATAATCTCACTTGATCCATTCTGCATTAACGTGTCTGTAATGTCTTTTCAAGGGTTTGTCTCTTACAAACTTTCAAAAGCAGATTTAATTAACAATGCACATATTTCCATTTTACTGCTTGTCGGTCTGATTCTTGGTCCTCCTGATTCATGTTTTATTTCTTATGTAAAGCAGCAGTACCTCCCAGAAACACATCTATAAAATGAATTTAAATGTCTTTCCACACACTCAGCAGAGCTGTCTTACATTATTGGTTGTATTTTAGTAGGTTTTTCTTTTCCTGGACATTCTGAAATAGGACCAGGGGCTGCAGTGCTCTTTTTACAGTTTCTGCATAGTGCAAATACAGTATTCCTAGTCTTGACTTAAACTCCCTGCTGTTTAATCAATCAGGTCATTTTCCATTA